>NC_077248.1:55957231-56557231 GCF_947179165.1 Solanum dulcamara | reverse complement strand
CCTTCTTCACATGCCTCTCTAATTCAGAGACAAATTTTCTCATCTTTGACCATATATCTGGGATCATTTCTAGAGCATACCTGGACAGCTGGATGAATTTCAGGCCATACTCCTTAACCTTCATACCCTCCTGTTTTAAATTCACAAATTCCTCCACTTTCGCTTCCCTCTACTCTCGGGGAAAGAAGTGGTCAAGAAAGGCTCCCTCAAATTCATCCCACATAGCAGGCTCAGCATCCTCACCTCTACCTTGCTCCCATTGGTTATACCAAATGTTCGCCACATCCTTGAGTTGATAAGACACCAACTCAACCCCCTCAATTTCCGTAGCATGCATAGCTTTCAGAATTTTCCACATCTTGTCAATAAAGTTTTGAGGGTCTTTATCAACCTTAGAACCCATGAATGCCGGCGGATTCATTCTTAGAAAGTCTCGAATTCTGGCAGAAACAGACGGCTCTTGGGAACTAGAGCTAAGAGTCGGCGAACTCTGGTTACCATTTCGGGCGGCCATTAATTGAGTGAGCATTGCAATCGCCCCTCTAAATTCTGCCTCTAACGTGGGTGCAGGCAGAGTAGCAGGCACTTGGGGCGCCTCCGCATACCTCATAGGTCAGCCTCTAGCCCTTGCCGGACGTACCTCAGACTGGGGCATCTCTGCATTATCGATATTCCTCTAGCTAGCAGTACGTTTTGGAGGCATTATCTGTAACTTATAAACGCATGAATTAGAAGGGAAGTTTCATAGAGTTTAACTCCATCGCACGAATTCAGAGTATGAAAGAGGGGAAACAATTCCTAATGTCCTATAGCCTCCTTCTTATAAGTGTGATGCACAACACACCTATAAGCAAGACTCTACTAGACACGGATTCATAGACTCCCTAGGACTCTTGAACTCTACGCTTTGATACCATGTTTGTCATGCCCCGGGAGGGTACCCTAGACATGACCGACACTCGAAAGCCATTTCTAACCTTCAAGCGAACCACCTGATTCAGTCACTTCATCATTCAGTCATATACACACAAAGGAGGGTTCAATCATAACATACTATTCACAATATGGGGGCCGAATGCCAAATATGTTCAACTCAATAAAATAAGTAAAATAGGACTTCTCAAAAAAATAGCAGTCCAACCTTCCCACACTTTAGTCTATGAAGCCTCTATCAAAGTCTAGAAGGTGCCAATGACAAGCCCATGGCTACCAACAATCCAAAATAAAGGAAGCGACAATAAAACTATACAAGAAAGTTCAACATCCTCCGGAAAACTAGAAGGACTCACCAACTAGCTGAGAGTGTATGTAGATCTTCAACGGAGCGCCAGTTGATGACCCCTGGTACCTGTCTCTGCATCATGAAACGATGCAGGCCAAATGGCATCAGTACGTTGAATGTACGAGTATGTAATATGGCCGGATGAAACAAACATCAATAAGCATCAATATCAACTCAGGATCTCAACTCATTAATACATAACAACTCACTCAAGTATCCTAAGTCTAACAAGAAGTGGTTCAGACCGGACCAAATCTCATGCCACTCAACTCAACTGACTCGGAGACTATCAAGACCTAAATGTGAGTTTCTCTTATCCGACAACCATCACTTATGAGCCAGTGATAGTACAATAATCAGACATCATTGCCACGTCCGTCCATACCTTGCTAGGGCATGAACGCCTCCCTAATCATGGATTCCATCGATTAGTCAAGTCCTATCATTTCAGGACAAATAAAGGGGAAACATCCGACTTTAATGGTTCGATCCCATGGGAAGCATCCGACTTTAACGGTTCCATCCCTACCTACGTTGGCGGCGTAGTTTCTGGGGTTTGAGTACGGACTATACTCTCTCCTGCCTCGGTGCCCGATACTCATCCCATGACTCTATGCTCATAAGACTCCCTCCAATCATCTCAAACAAGCCCTCACGGCTAGTTACCTGTGGGACATTGCCAACTCATCAACTCTATCCTCATTTCAACTCAATTAAGTCATAATGGCAAGTCTCATTTAGGACCTTGTCCACTCGTCAATTCCATCCTCCAATCAACTCAATTAAGCCTCATTTAGATAAGCATTTATGACATCTCCTCAAGACTCATCACAACTCTATGGCTTTAGCTCAACAATTCAAGTAGAATTACACGTTTAAGGAAATTGACTTATGCAACATAATCACATGGTTAAAGAGATCAACAAAACATATTAACAAGTCTTCTCCATCAACTCACACTAACATGAAGGTTTGGGAATCTCTTATCTCAACAACATCAACACAAACAAAAATCAAATTTATAAGAGATAAAACTCATTCAAACATAAACCATACCAAGAAACTCCATTCTCATGGACCTTTAACCTCAAAGCAAGAGTAGGGCACATGGGTGGACTCAAACCATGTTTTGGATAGCCTTACATACCTTAGTGAAGACTTGAGGAAGACCTTGGTGTTGGGTCTTCAATGGAGAACTCGAATCTTGAAGCTCTTGGAATTCTTCTTGTTGGAAATGGAGAAGAAGAAGAAGAAGAGAGAGAGAGAGAGAGAAGGGCTTTTAGAGAGAGAGTGAGGCTATAAAATGTGTTCCCAAAAGACCAAGGGTAATACATATATAATTTGGGTAAGTTCCCAAATTGCCCCTCCTCAAAAGTTCTAAAAATAGGCTAAAATACTCCTGGCGTGATAGTGGCGCGTCGCGCCATTGCAACGCCAGACTGATTTTGCCTAAAAACCTCCACACCTCGTAGTGGCGCACCGCGCCAGAGACCAAACTACTGAGGCATGTTTCTAGCGCGATAGTGGCACATCGCTCCCTTACAGCGCCAAGGCCATTGTTCCTGGGTCCTGGAAATTTGGCTTGAAAAACTCTGCACACCTTTTAGTGGCGCGCCGCGCCATAGCCCAAACTACTGAGGCATGTTTCTGGCGCAATAGTGGCGCATTGTGCCACTGCGGCACCAAGCCCAGTTTTCCAGCAGTTGCAACCCAGGCCTGAAACTCTACTGTACTAGTTCATCTTAGGATCGTCATATCTTTCGAATCCGAACTCCAAAAATTACATTCTTGGTGGCGTTGGAAAGAAGACTCGACGACCTTTAATTTGATAGGTCGTGGGCCACCCAGATTGTCGTCTTTCAAAAGATAGGGTCGTTAGAAGTCGGTCCCTTTTACAAAGTCATCCTAAAGCTTAGCCACGACGGATCTTTTGGACTTAGCTTGGTCCTAGGGGTCCTTCATGACCCCACATCACCTCTAACGCTGCTCAATTTCTCAAAGACTCATCTTACTCATGAAATTGCTTCACAATACTCGAGTTCGACCTTACACGTGCTCAAGAAAGGTCCGAATCTTAGGGAAAATTTTTGAGGGGTGTTACAATATATATATCCTTGGACTATTTCTTCTAAAAATAAATAAATGACTTTTATCCGTGGACTATTTTCTTATTTTGTAAGTTCTATATTTTTTTAAAAATTATATATTATTAGTGTTCATATATAAGTTACTCTTATCATATATTTTAGGACTTGGTCAATTTTTAAAAAAATAGTTTTTCTTACCATATTATTTAGGATTCCTTAATTTTAAAATATATTTTCCTCTTATCATATATCTTAGGACTTCTTAAAATATATTTTCTCTTACCATATATTTTAGGACTTCTTAAAATATATCTTGCTAGTTATATATTATAAAATGTGATTATGATGATTTGAGAAAATTGTGAAAAGATGATTTTGTCTAAAACAAAATCTTTAATGAAGGGCAAAAATTTAATCAACATGACTGAAGATTGTAGAGACGATCATTAGTTGTCAACTTTTACATGTCATTTATATTTTTTCAACACAAGAAATTATATAATAATTATAGACAAAATATTGATGTCATTTATATTTTTTCAACATAAAAAATTATATAATAATCATAGACAAGATATTAATCTCCAATAAAATAACCACAACGTAAGAATTACTACATAAATTCACAAATGGTATAAATAAATAAACATACCTCATGAAGAAGTACATAAAAGGCGGGCGAACAATCAGTTTATTTATCCAACTTAAATAAATAAAGAATAATTAAAGGAAAATAGTGAAAAGACGATCTTATATAAAGCTGATTCTTTCAATAAAGGAAAAAAAATTCAAACAACATCATTAAAATTTTAATGTGTTTAATATAGCATATATATATGGTTTATTGCATATTATTAATAAGAAAAAATTTAACAATATGCACGTACAAGGATCCAAGTTTACTTGGAATCCTTGTTTTAAGAGAAACAATCCTATTATATTATATTAAATTATATTTAAGGGATTCCTCTATTAAATTCACTTAAACAATAATTCTATTTTTCCTATATTTTATTTTAGGAGTCTTTTTTTAATTCTCCTTTCCATATATTTTAGGAATCTGCTTTAATTCTACAAATACATTTTGCCATATATTTTTAGGATTCTTTTATTTTTTTCTACTCATATATTTTAGGAGTCAATATTATAAAAATAATTAAATAATAATTTAATTTTTTATTTAAAACGAAGTCTTTTAATGAAGCCAAAAAAGATCAATCAATATTTTAATTATCTTGGTACTTTAATATAGTATAAAAGATTATTGCTTGAAAAAGTGATCATTTTTGGTCCGACAATAAATAATATTAAAATGGCCACAAATTACAATAGTACTATGTCGAGACAAAATTGTAATTAATTATTACACATTGACAATAAACTGATTGATTTAAATAATTATCAACTTGAGAGCTGAATATAATTGTGGAAAAGTGGCGATAAAAATAGAAGCTGTACCAATAGGTACATATAACAACTTGAGGGATGACGACAAAAGCTTAGCGCTTAAGACAAATTATGAAACGTAATGCTTGCGTGTTTCCAGCTCGATCGTATTATATATCTTTGAAACTTTTCTATAAAAGGAAGAAAGATATGTTTGGTGCTGTAGAAGTAGCCGACGTTCACTGCAAGGACTAGAATCGGTAAAAATCCCCTTTTCTCTTTTTCTCTTAATTCATGAAATTATAATAGAGTTGGAACTTGAATTATTATCTTATTATTTGAAATGAAGTTTGTGTTAAAACATTTAGAACTCACATTAAAGCCCCAACAAGTTTGACATTACATCTTAGTAGAGGTTCTTCGGCATTGGGAGTCTGTTCATTTGCAGAGACATCTTTCTACTGTATTTTTAGTAGAGGAGCCGGGTTGTTCATTTTGCTGCATTTTCTTTGTTGAAACTGTTATAGACTTCACCTGCCCCTTTTTGCCTCATATCCAACTTGCTGTCTTTGACTCTTACTGTAATACTGTTTAAAACTCCACCCATGTCTTCTAAGCACATATGATGTTATGTAACCATCTTTGCTACAAATTATTAGATCTAGTCTTAAAATTTAGATTCCAACCTCTAGATGGCATCCGAGTCCGAGCAACTTAATCTAGTTATATGAATTGTGCAATTGTATTAAATAAACAGCATGTTATTATTATTTAGTATATTCTGTCTTTGTTGCAGTGTTATTCTCGGGATGCTATAACTGGTTTATCGAGTCACTTATAATTGACTGACCAATATAAGTCAATGAGTGTAAGGGTACTTATAGATATGATGAATAATTTTGTTATTTAGCATACTAATCTCATTTTTTTAAAAAAATAATTAGAACTTACGTTCAAGGATTGCACTTAATAATTTGGTTCCTTCGCCCTAATTTGGGCAATCCGGGAAGAAAGAAATATGAGGAGTTTTTGAAGTGTTTTAAGTATATTAGATGATGTTTTTTTTGTTACTTTGAACTTTGGAATACTCATGTTATGTCATCTAGTATATTTTCTAGCATTTATAGTCAGAACCTTTTCGGCTTAGGTAATTTTCGATATGAAATCTGAAGTGGTACACTGAATTAAAGTCCAAATCGAATATAAGATCAATTTGCAGTTAAACTCTATATTGGTTGTAGTAATAACCACGGCTTATAAACAGAAGCTTTACTTTGATCATATTTTAGAACTTATTTCCTTCATATTCTCATTCAGTCATCTAATATACAGGAGGAAGAATCATTATATGGCTAAGAAGGAATCTGGAAAAGAGATCTTTGAGGAAGTGACTCGGGAGTCACTAATAGCCATATCTTACTCTGCACCAGAGAAGGATCTTTCTGTTCGATCCAGACCTGAAAAATCCTACGCCGAGAATGTTATTAAAGCGGTAAATGGTGACAAATATGATAATTACAGGTCTATGCTGATCAGAATGTA
This sequence comes from Solanum dulcamara, assembly GCF_947179165.1. Taxonomy (NCBI): domain Eukaryota; kingdom Viridiplantae; phylum Streptophyta; class Magnoliopsida; order Solanales; family Solanaceae; genus Solanum; species Solanum dulcamara. The sequence goes on along the minus strand of NC_077248.1, from coordinate 56,550,934 downwards.
CTACACAAAGTCACCAGACACCAAAGTTGAACCAGTCACTTGGGAACTCTAGGGCTAAGGCTAGATTAATCAATCCAGATTTTTATAATTGTCTGCCTTTGCAACATGTTCTGTTTTACAGATAAATACTGGACTTTACCGTGTGAACTCTTTTGTTGTATCAACCTAAACCAAAATCAAGCAGACAAGTATATTTTACCAGCCTTTAAATTTAGTTTTTTTTATGTTTGAACTGCAGTACTCTCTCACTATAAATGTTAAATCTTCTTTTTATTTCTTTACCAAATTATAGCCTAGTTTTTAGTGTGTCGACTTTTGTGTTTTTTGTTGCTTCATTTAAATTGATGTCACTTCACCTCCAGCTGCAGTGCATATATAGTTCTTATAACATGTGAAAGCATCTAGTCTTTATTTTTGGCTGCTGAGTGAAATTGAGTTTTGCAAAAGGTGTTGGCAGAAGAAAGTAAAAGAACAAGTTTGTTCATCCATGAGGTCGCAATGCAGGTTATGTGATTGAAAGGTGTTATACGTTATGAGTGAACAATTTATATGGTCATTCAAATATAGAAAACTATACATTAAAGTCATTTATATTTATTTTGTATCAATAAAGGCTTTCAAGTTAAACTATTTTTCTCACAAAGTCACTATAGCTAAAAATTAAAGAGAATTACATAAACCTCCCCTCAAGTATAGTTTCCTAACACTTGTTTCATTTGTGGTCTATGATATTATCCTTACTTTTCTTATTTTTAATTATGGGTGTAATAATTCTTTTAACCTAATTATTATTAATATGAAAAAGATGAAATGGCCTGGGAGACACTTTACTTATTCTGGATTGTCATTGCACCTCTACGCTCCCAACTTTATCAACTGAACACTTAATAAAAGTTCCTACATATCTTTTTCATTAACAACATTATGCTCTCTGTTTTCTGTATTTCTCTAAGAGAAACAACACCAACTTACCTCCGAACTCGTAATTTTTGTGAATTCTCTAAAAGGAATGTGGCAGTAAAGTATGTCTAGAGATCCTACATTCTAAATCCATTAAAATTTAGACAATTGAACAAAGTACTTTGTTGTAACACCCCTCAAAATTTTTTCCTAAGATTCGGACTTTTCTTGTATACGTGTAGGGTCGAACTCAATTATTTTGAAGTATGTGCACGAGTTAAGATGAGTTCCTAAGTAATTAAAGAGTGTTAGAGGTGATGTGGGGTCATAAGGGATCCTTAGAGCCAAGCTAAGTCCAAAAGGATTCGTCTTGGGTAAGTTGTTGAGGGAATTTGTATAAGGGTCGACTTCTAACGGCCATATCATTTGAAATATGACGATCTGGGTGGCCCACGCCCTATTAAATTAAAAGTCATCAAGTCTTCTTTCCAATGCCACCAAGAATGTAAATTTTGGAGTTTGGAGTCAAAAGATATGACGATCCTAAGACGAACTAGCACGGCAGGAATTTTAGGCCTGGGTCGCAACTGCTGAGAATCTGGGCTTCGCGCCGCAGTGGCGCGACCCGCCACTATCGCGCCACAAAATAGCCTCAGTAGTTTGGTCCCTAGCGCGGCGCGCCACTACGAGGTGTGCAGGGTTTTTCAGGCTAATTTTCCCAGAACCCAGAAAATTGGTTGGGCACTGTAAGGGCGCGACGCACCACTATCGCGCCACAAAACAGTCTCAGTAGTTTGGTCCCTGGCACGACGCGCCACTATTGGGTAGCAGGGTTTTTACGCCTAATCGACTTGGCGCTGCAGTGGCGCGATGCGCCACTATCGCGCCAAGAGCATTTTAGCCTATTTTTCAGAACTTTTGAGAAGGGGCAATTTGGGAAATGTCCCAATGCGCCACTGCAGCGCCAAGAGCATTTTAGCCTATTTTTCAGAACTTTTGAGAAGGAGCAATTTGGGAAATGTCCCAAATTATATATCCATCATCCTTGACCAATTTGGGAATATATTTTCAGCCCCCTCTCTCTCTCTCTAAAAGCCCTAGGAGTCTCTCTCTCTCTCTCTCTTCTTCTTCTCTTCCATTTCTAACAAGGAATTGCCTCCAAGAGCTCCAAGATTCGAGTTCTCCATTAAAGACCCAACATCAAGGTTTTCTCCAAGTCTTCACTAAGGTATGTAAGGTTATCCAAAACATGGGTTGAGTCCACCCATGTGCCCTACTCTTGCTTTGAGGTTAGAGGTCCATGAGAATGGAGTTTCTTGGTATGGTTTATGTTTGAATGAGTTTTGTCTGCTATTAATTTGACTTTATTGGTGTTCATGTTGTTGAGCTAAGAAGTTCCTAAAACCTTCATGTTAGTATGAGTTGATGGAGATGACTTGTTATTATGTTTTGTTGATCTCTTTAACCATGTGATTATGTTGCATAAGTCAATTTTCTTGAATGAGCTATTCTACTTGAATTGTTGGGTTAAAGCCTTAGAGTTGTGATGAGTCCTAAGGAGAGGTTATAAATGCTTATCTAAATGAGGCTTGATTGAGTTGATTGGAGGATAAAATTGACGAGTGGACGAGGTCCTAAATGAGACTTGCCATTATGACTTAATTGAGTTGAAATGAGAATAGAGTTGATGAGTTGGCAATGTCCCACATGAAACTAGCCGTGAGGGCTTTTTTGAGATGATTGGAGGGAGTCTTATGAGCATGGAGTCATGGGAGGAGTATCAAGCACCGAAGCGGGTAAGAGTATAGTCCATACTCGAACCCCAGAAACTATGCCGCCAACGTAGGTAGGGATGGAATCGTTAAAGTCGGATGCTTCCTGTGGGATCGAACCATTAAAGTCGGATGTTTCCCATTTTATTATCCTGAAATGATAGGACTTGACTAATCGATGGTATCCATGATTAGGGAGGCATTCATGCCCTGGAAAGGAATGGACGGACGTGGCAACAACATCTGATTGTTGTACTATCATTGGCTCATAGGTGATGGTTGTCGGATAAGAGAAACTCTCATTTAGGGCTTGATAGTACTCCGAGTCAGTTGAGTCGAGTGGCTTGTGATTGGTCCCGTCTAAACCATTTCTTGTTAGACTTAGGACACTTGAGTGAGGTGTTATGTATATATATGAGTTGAGATCCTGAGTTGATATTGATGTTTTCTTGATATTTGTTTCATCCGGCCATTTTACATATTCGTACATTCCACGTACTAATGCCATTTGGCCTGTATTATTTCATGATGCAGAGACAGGTACCAGAGATCATCAACTGGCGCACCATTGACTATCCACACACTTCCAGCTACTTGGTGAGTCCTCCTAGTTTTCGGAGGATCTTGAGCTCCCTGTATAGTTTCATTTTGTCTCCTTATTTTGATTATTGGTAGCCATGGGCTTGTCATGGGCACCTCCTAGACTTTGATAGAGGCTTCATAGACTAGAGTGTGGGGAGGTTGGACTGTTACCTTGAGGATTCCTATTATACTTGTTTTATTGAGTTGATAATGTTTGGACTTCGGCCCCCATATTGTGAATAGTATGTTATGATTGAACCCTCCTTTGAGTGAATGTGATTGAAGGATAGTGTGACTGAATCAGGTGGTTCACTTGAAGGTCAGAAATGGCTTTCGAGTGCCGGTCATGTCTAGGGTACCTTCCCGGGGCGTGACATTTGTATACAAAATTTATTACACTATTTATAGCAAATAAAGTCAATAAGCTGAAATTAACATAAAGTTTAAACATAAAGTTGGGGAGGAAATCAACAAATCAAAATGCTTAAGAAAATGTCATACAATGATTTAAGTTTGTAAATGAAATATTTACTGAACAACTACATTAGCTGCAATAATTCAGAATATGGTTCCACAACAACTGAACCAAACACCTTCATCTCAACCCTATATTCCAACGAAGAAGACAATTGTAACACCCCATTGATGAATCGGTATGATATCGAAAGAATAAAGTTGTAAATGGGTAAGCATACCAATGAACCTTTACATTAAGTCATTTAAAGTGTTAGACCAAAGTTAGAGGTTAAGGTGAGCCTTAGAACCAAAGTTCAAGTTGAAGGGTTCACTATGGTGGTATTTCAAGAGATCCCTAGCATAGTCATACTTTGAACGCGCATATCTCCCAAAATATCAAAAATTAGAGTTTGCGCTACCTATCAAAAGAAATTCCTATGATTCTAACTTCTAGGAAAACAAACCACTTGTTCATTCAACTTTGGAAAAAAAGGTTATGCCCGTTTTTTCATGATCTAACTCACCGCACCATGCGGGAACCTACTCTAACACCTAGACAAGATAAGAGAATCCTTACCACGCAATTTAAAAATTGGAATGCAAAATATAATAGAAACACAATATTCACCATTTTATCAATAAAGAATATGTACCAACCTTGATTAAAATAACAAATCTTTTACCAATACATGAAAACTCCTTTGTAAAGCACCAATACAATCCTTTCAAAGAACTAGTCTAAACAGGTACAAGAGTTTCTAAGAATAAACTGGCATATAGAAAATAGACACAGTTTCCACCATAGGCAGAGAGAATTGAAAGCTGTCGGAGATCATCACTGTTTTCACCTAAGAAACATCATTGACCCTGCAATTAGACTATGATAAGTGGCATAGCAATAGTAGTATCAGTACAAACAACACGTACTGGAAGGTATCATCGTTAACCCGAATCCACTACATAATATAAGTAGACATACAGAAGGAAACATGCAATAAGAAAATGCACCACCCAAATCTCTATCCATATGCTCTTTCCATCCTGGGCATAATACCCATATTTAGTAAACTTTGATAAAAAATTTATACACCATTCTGTTGCCAGCTCTACCATTTATAGTTCCACTCTCTTATCATGCTACGACTTTTCCAAGCCCATCCTTTATGCTACACTAAGGCCACTAAGACTTCCCATGCGTAACCTTTTATACACACTAAAGTTTTCCAAGTCTGATTCTTTATACACACTATGTCTTCCCAAACCTTACCCTTATACATACTATCACGGTCCAAACTAGACCCTAGATATGACACGACAATTCGAATCCTGAAATACCCTAATCAAGCCTCTTAGCATGACATAAGGTAGGAAAATAAACAAGAGTAAGCTTAAATATGGAAGATAAGTCTCAAATTGTAGAAATCTTGATAAAGGAGAATTTAAACATAACATTCAAAAACAAGGAGAAATCATATTGTCTGACAAGATCTAATAACATAGATGGGGGAATAAGACAAGACATAGCTCACCCAAAACACATGGAAGTGAAATAAGTCTAAAAGTAAAAGACGACATAGGTGGTTACGTTCTCGAATCATGAGGGCTCACTAATGCAAGCAACACCAACTGGAACCTCTACTAGCCACGAGAATGGGCAGGAACATCGTGACCTATATTATGAAACAATATAGGAAAAAGTATGCATTAATACATAAAATGTACTAAGTAGGATTATTATTTGACCCACGACGTGAATCATAATAATACAATGACCAAGCTAAACATAGTTAAAACCTTTTAAAGCATCTTTTGAATCTTAAGATATGGTAATGCAAGCTCGTAAGAATTTCATCAAGCAAGAAAGTATAGAATAGTCATAAAATGTCACGATATGAATTTCGAGCCATGATGGCGCCTACTATCACCCCCGAGTAGGCAAGACAAACCTAATCAGGTAGAAGTCATACCACACTTTAAGTAAATAATAAATAACATAAGAAGGCGAAAGCAAGATAAATATAACAAAAGTAATTGGACCAAGGTATAGATATGTAAGAACAATACAAAATATACAAAAAGGCCTGAAAGTGACCAAATCTGACGGACTGATACTAGACCAAACCTCAAACCTAGTGTCACTTATACAAGAGCTACTAATTACAAAAGCTGACAATATATGAATATATAACACAAAACTGACTATCCAAAATACAAAATATAAGTCAGAGCAAAAGATGGAATGTATCAAGTCTCTGAACGCTGGGAGCTTACCCCAATCCAGATCTGGCACAGCTACGAATAATCAAGCGCACGCTGGGGGTGGCTCGAACTGGGAGATGCATCAAAAAGATGGAGAAGTGCAATATGAGCACCAAAATATGGGGTACTCAGTAGGCATCATAGGCAGACCGAGCTCAGAAAGAATAAATATATAATAAGTAGCACGATGATATCACTAATAATAGAGTGAAGCATAAAACTACAGTTATGGGGAAAGGGGTGCGGGAAATATCATATGGTAGAAAAGTACGTCCAACTAAACAGGTAATTAAATTAATAATCTCAATCCACAAAAATATTAGAGGATTGCAGGAATATAAAGTAGTAAATACGGATCAATATCCCCCAAAAGTAGCATAGAGCGTCGAGAACAACCCTTGAGCTCATCAATATTGAAGTAATAACCTGGAATATGTATCAACAGGATGATCAAAATTCACACCTCAAGCTTCTCAATGGTGAGTATAAAAGTGTAGCCCAAAATCAATAAAAGGACCACCCAGAATCATACAAGAGCTCATCAATCATGAAATGCCATAAATAAAGTATCACCGATATTTTCTCAAATTCCTCATACTTATCCACCAATCCACAATTTTAATCTCATCATTTATTCATTCTTTAGAAAGGGTTTTAAACACCGACAAGGTAAATCAAGGCAAGTAGCATGCCAAAAATCATATATTCACTCAAGTTGGAAGAAAAGCCCATCAAGGGCACTAAAATACTAACCTGAGACTCTGGTATACCGAAAGCACATCCTTGGGCTGAACTTTTCAATATCATAAGCAAATAAGGAACAAGCATACGCCGAAATCACAACAAACGAGCAACTAAAACCAAACAAGTCAACCAAATAACATCTTAAGTTCAAACCACCTAAAAGCAAGCTTTAAGGATTCTAAGCAATGCAAACAAGTCAAAATATCACCTAGACTAAGTCTCCAAGGCTAAAACCCAAACTAGTTCTAACGATGATTATCGGCTTCAAATTTCTCAATATGATATCAACACCTAAATCACCAACCTAATCACACGTTACTACTCAAAATAAACCAATTCTAACCAAGCCAAGTCTAACAAGAGTAAGCCATAACCTAACTGAAGGCCGAAACCACGCACGAATAGCTAAACCTTCCGGACCGCCTACGAAGGATGCCACTCTATCAAATTATCAAAGACACATCAAAACCAAGACAACGATACCCATATTACTATAATTAAAAACCGAACTAAACTAAAGTAAAAAATTCGACATTGGGACTCATGCAAGGAATCAAAAAACTAACTCCATCATAAGATCCCAAATAGCTCAAGAAATTTATGCCCCAAAAATGGGCACATTCTGAGCAACGAAGAGCTCAAACAACCCTACCAAATTCAAGTCCTATAATACTTCAAAAAAATGCAAGAAACAATGAAATTATGCAAAACTTGTAAGGTTTTTAGGACGAAAAAAGATTCTGAAATATTCCCACAAGAATATCCAATACACCGGAGCAGGAATGATCGAAAATATCCAAGAGGAGCTCTCAAAATCCCAAAATTACTAAGTCCCAAAATGGGACTTAGGTGCTGGAAACAAGCATTTTAATTCATCGAAGCCAGTGAATTTATTCATCGCGATCGCGATTCCCAGCTCACAATCATGAGGTCTGATCCAATTAACCCATCGCTATCGCGATGGAAAATCATATGATCGCAATGCCCAAGGTCTCAAGCCTTCGTGATCGTGGACCCCTAAGTCGTGAATGCGATGAACAAAAGTTTCTGCACCTGCAGTTCAGCTGTTGCTGAACTTTGGAGAAATAGAATTTTCTCCGATGAGGTTCAGGAATTCATTCGAGACCCCGCGAATACAAATGGACTATGCTACCCAACCATAAACGATATTCCAAACTCAATGGAATTGATGGATTTTCCAATAGAGTTCATTTAGTTGAAATATTGACCAATGTCTACACTTTCTAAAGACATCATTCAAAACACACAAATGGCCTAAAACTTATTCCAAGCACACCGGGAACCGAACCAAAGGTTATTCTAGACCAAACTCGATGTTCTAGAGCTAATCGCGCTGGCAGAATTTTCATTCAAGTGCATTTACTCAAAATATTGACCGAAGTAAAACTTGGCCAGAACTTTAAAATTAAAATGACAAATTGCACACTCAAAACAAAGATTCCAAAACCTAAACCAACCTTCCTTCTAAACCAAACTGGACCTTCTAGAGCTGATGGAACCGTCGAAATTCTCATGTGATGCTTGAATCTGTGGATGTTGACTAAAGTCAACTCTTTGTAATCTTAAGCCTAAAAAATGACCAAACCACCTCAAAACTTAACCGAACACCTTGGGGAGTGTGCCACCCACCCCAACATCATGTAAGTGCTAATAAAGAAGCTACGAGAAGGGTTAAAATGGTAAAACCTGCAAAAGCATGAAAATGACCTTAGAGGCCATTGCAACATCCACTACTAAAAAGACTTTTGTCCTTGAAAGTCAAGGAAGAAAGGTACCTGGTGGCTCAAAAAGATGAGAATATAGGATATGTATGTCGTGCTCGGTCTCCTAAGTAGCCTTCTCTACCGGATGATGCCTCCACTGAAATTTCACCGATGGAATCTCCTTAGACCTCAACTTCCTAACCTGCTTGTCCAAAATAGCCACAGGCTCCTCCATAAAGGCTAAGGACTCATCAAACTGAACTAAATCCCACTGAAGCATGTGAGACTCATTTGGGACGTACCAATGCAGTAATGAAACATGGAACACGGGGTGAACACCTAAAAGTGTTGGGGTAAGGCCAACTCATAAACTACCTCCCCTACTCATCTCAAGATCTCAAAAGGGCCAATAAACCTGGGCTAAGCTTACCCATCCTCCTAAATCTTATCACGCCTTCCATGGGAGGCACTCGCAGGAATACCCGATCTCTAAACATAAACTCCAAAGGCTATACCCTCTAATCAGCATAACGTTTCTTCCTACTCTAGAAAGTATGAAGCCTCTACTAAATTATATGAACTTTGTCCATCGAATCATGTAACAAATTGGTTCCCCAAGGCCTAACCTCAAGGGTATCAAACTAGCTCACTAGGGAACGAAATTTCCTACCATACAATGCCTTAAAATGTGTTATCTCGATGCTCGAATAGTGGCTATTATTATATGTGAACTCTACCAAAGCCAGTGACTGGTCCCATTCTCCCCCAAAATAAATAGCACAGGCCCATAGCATGTCCTCCAAGACCTAAATGGTCTTCTTTGACTGACCATCGGTCTGTGGGTGGAATATTGTGCTAAGATCAACTTAGGTACCCAACTTTCTTTGTACAGAACCCTAGAAATGCAAAGTGAACTAAGTACCATGGTATAAAATTATAGATATTGGCACCCTATGCAATTGGACCACCTCTCGAATATAAATCTGAGCCAACTTCTGTGAAGTGTGGGTAGTCTGGACTAGTAAGAAATGGGCAAACTTGGTCAATCGATCTAGATGACCCAAATAGAATAAAAAACATAGGAGGTACATGTTAAATCCATTACAAATTCCATAGCTATCCGCTCCTACTTCCACTCTGGAATGGGCAGTTGCTGGGCTAAATAACCTGGCCTCTGATGCTCGAACATGACCTACACATAGATCAAGTACCTAGCCATAAAAGCTGCAATGTCCCTCTTCATACCATACTATAGTAATGTTATTGTAGGTCACAATACATCTTCACCGCACTGGATGAAAGGAATATCTGAAACTATGGGCCTCCTCAAGGATGAGCTTGACTAAATCTCCCACTCTAGGAACACAGATATGACACTCAATCCTCATAATTCCCTCCATATCTAAGGTCGCCTTTCTAGCCTCTCTAATGAGTACCTTATCAGGAATCACCCCCAGCTGTGGGTCATCAAACTGTTGTGCTCGAATCTTCTCTATCAAGGAAGACCTAGCCTCTACATAAGCAAGTACCCTACCCGACTTAGAAATATCAAGACGAACCATCAGGTTAGATAAAAACTGAATATCTGAAGTTAAAAGTCGCCTCTCATAAGATAAGAATTCCAAACTCCCCATACTCAGTTCCTTGAGGCTCAATGCATCTTTTACTACATTTTTTTTGCCCGGGTGATAGAGAATAGTGACATTATAGTTCTTCAGAAACTCCAACCACCTGCGCTGTCTCATATTAAGGTGTTTCTGGTTGAATATGTACTGAAGGCTATGATGGTCAGTGTAGATCTCATAATGGGCTCCATACAAGTAACACCTCTAAATTTTCAATGCGAAAACTACCACCGGTAACTCTAAATTATCTGTGGGGTAGTTTTGCTCATGTATCTTCAGCTTTCTGGAAGCATATGCAATAAATCTACCTTATTACATTAGAATACAACCCAATCCAACACCTGAAGTATCATAATACACTGTAAACCCCTGGTCCTTGACATGAAGGGTAAGAATTAGAGATAAAGTCAACAAGGATTTGAGCTTTTGGAATCTCGCCTCACACTTGTCAAACCACTGGAAAGGAACATTCTTTTGACTTAGTTTGGTCAAAGACGCTGCAATAGAAGAGAAACCCTCCACAAACTATCTGTAATACCTTACCAACCCGATGAAACTTCGAACCTTAACAGGAGAGGTGGGCCTAGACCAATCACAAACTGCCTCTATCTTTGTCAGATCTACCATAATCCCATCCTTGGACACCACCTTCCCTAGAAATGCGATAGACTCAAGCCAAAATTCACACTTAGTGAATTTAGCATATAATTGTTGATCCCACTAATTCTGAAGTACTATCTTTAAGTGATACACATGCTACTCTCTACTCTCAAAATAGACTAAAATGTCATCAATGTATACAATGAAAAAGGAGTCCAAGTAGGGCATGAACACATGGTTCATCAAATCCATGAATATTGTAGGGGCATTAGTAAACCCAAAAGACATGACTAAGAACTCATAGTAGCCGTATCGAGTCCTAAAAGTAGTCTAAGTGATATATGACTCCATAATCCTCAACTGGTTATAACCTGACCTCAAGTCTATTTTAGAAAACACTTCTGCACCTTGGAGCTAGTCCAATAAGTCATCAATCCACGACATCGGGTACCTATTCTTGATGGTCACCTTATTCAACTGCCTGTAATCAATACATATACACAAGCTACTATTCTTCTTTTTCACGAATAGAAAATGAGCACTTAGGAAGACACACTAGGCCTAATAAACCCCTTACTCAAGAGGTCTTGGAGTTGTACAGTAAGCTCTCTCAACTCAACTGGAGCCATCCATTATGGTGGAATAGAGGGTGGATGTGTAATCAGCTCAACATAAATACCAAAATCAATATCGTGCTTAGGAGAAAGACCAGGTAGATCGGTGGGAAAGAAATTAGAAAATGCTTGGAAAATAGAAACAGAATCAATATAAGGAGTGTCAGCTCTAGTGTTACATACATAAGCAAGATAGGCTAGACACCCCTTTCCCATAAACCGATGAGCCCTGAGGAAGGATATCACCCCATATGGAACATAACTAATAGCCCTGCCTACACGACTGAAGGAATATCAGCTTAAATAAGGTAACGGTCTTGGAGAAGCAATCTAAAACCGTATGATGAGTAGACAACTAATCCATGACTAGAATCAAGTCAAAGTTTACCATATCTAGCATAATCAAGTCTTCTCTATTATCATACCCCAAGATACTCACCACACAAGATCAATACACTCGATCCACTAAAAAAGAGTCACCTACGGGGGTAGCTACACACATAGGCACATGCAATGGCTTACATAAAATATCCCATCGAGTAGCATAATAAGAAGACATATACGAGTAAGTAGACCCCTGATCAAATAAAGCATAGACAGTCTAATAAGACAAGGATATCATACCTATGTTAACAATATCCAATACGTTCACCTCTACCACCTGTCTGTCCTGCCTAGGGATCATCCCTAATAGCCTGAGAATCACCTCTATAACCCTGAACACTCACTTTGGGTGGCTGAAAAAGGACCCTAGGGTCCTAAACCTGCTGGCCCTATGGACCTTACTGACTCTGGCGTCTGTGTAACATCCCTCTAAATGCTCACAAGTATCTTAAGAATGCATTGGAAATAGGCTGCTCAAGTAATGCATTATCCTTAATCTTTTTGGAAAATTTGAGTTTGGAATATCAATCAGGGGGTCAAAACCTATAGGAAAATAGTCTCGGTGGATTTTTAGGATCCATAGATCGAAAGATAGATTTCTCAAGGAACTGTGCAAACCAGTAAGGTCCGCGACAAGTCTGCATTGCATACTTTCTTACCTCCGCATCACGGACCTGGAAAGGGTTTTCTGGCCGAGTTGGATTTTTAGTAAAGGCATTTTAGACTTTTCTCAAATTATTAGCTAATGAACCTAGATATTTTTAGGACCTAATTCAACTCTATAAATTAACCTAAATCTCTAATTCTATTTATTCTTCTATAATTCACCTACTCAAATATTTCTCTCTACAAAAGACTCTCAAGGACTCCATTGAAGACTTCAAATAAATTCACTCAAGCTCTACATAAAAACTCTCATGTTCTTTCAAATTAATTGGTGTTCTCACTTAAGGTATGTGAGTATTGATTCATGGATCCTTTCATCTATGAAGCCCAATAAATTTCTGAAGGTTTTCTATCAAATTAAAGTATGATATTTTATGAGTTTTATGATCTCTATTCCTATTAAATGAATTATGATTCAAAGTATGATCATGAGTCCATTTGATATAAATTGATGGTTATTGCATTAAATTGAAGATTTTTTTCATGAATTCTCCTATTTTGATTTCTAGAGTTTATGATGTAAAATATGAGTATTTTGAATTATACTTCCTAATGATATTATCTATATGAATTATGTATAGGTTGATTTAGAGTTTATGATCTTGCATGTTTTAGTTCATGGTTTTTAAATCAATTGATCATGCATTAATGTCTTAGCCTAATTTCAAGTATAAGATATGATCATAAAATTCTATGTTTGAATCATGTCTATGTACGTATGATTTTAATGATGAAAGGACAATTCTCACATTGCAAGTATGTTATGAAAATGAACTACTCTATGATTTCAAACCTATGACATATGAAATTATAATTTCTATGCTATGTATGTATTCTGCGGGATTTGACTTAGCACCGAATGTAAACTTGAGGTGGGGGATCAAAATACAGAGTCCTTCTATAATCTTATCGCATAACTACGTGCCAACGTAGGAACAAAGGGATTAGAGGCAAACACCCAAATCTCTAAGAGGTGAGTATCTAAAATATCAAGGCTTGGAGGTGAATACCCGAGTCTAAAAACTAGGGGTGAGTACCCGATTCACATAATTGCTTAGTGGATCCACTTAGGCATGTAGGAGTCTATCTTGTAAAATAGTCTCCCCATTTCCTCTGATGGAGGGGTAATATTGGAATTCCATGTTCTAGCTCGCATGGTCTTATTGTCGGTTATGGTTCTTATCCCACATATGTATGGTCCTTTTCATGTTCTAAATGACTAATCCTATCTTTTATGTTATATGATACTCTTATGGTTTATTATGCATTGGTCCTTCTTAAAGACTACTTATGATTTTTACTACTTCTCCTATCATGTTATTTAAAATGGTCATTTGAACAAACATGGTTTTTTATGCGTTGCATTGACTACATACTTAGTATAATCCAACATACTAATGCATACTTTTTGCCTACATTGTCTCATAATGTAGGGGTTGAGGTTGAAGATCATATTCATCCACGTGGCTAGTTAAGCTTTTCTATCCGGCGGTGTTTGTGGTGATTCCTCATTTATCAAGGACTGGTCATCGAGTTGGTTATTGTTTTAAAGAATTTTTGTTATGTTTCATATTAAGGGTGAGATAATGACATGTCTTATCCCCTGCCCATACTTATGTGTAGACGCATCTAGTTGGACAAATGTTTTGAGTTTATATTGTCATGAGTCATTCTTAAATTTCTATTCATGATTTAGACTTTCTTATGATGTTTCTGCTTTTGCTTTACCTTATGAATGCTTATGATATTACAAGAGTCTTGGTTGGAGACCTTTGAGGTTTCAATCGTCGTGTTACGACTAGGCTCTCGGTCGGTATGCAACAAACTTGGTATCAGAGCATAAGATTTTTCAAGTATCCTAGGGTGTCCAACATGCCGTGTCAAGTTTTTTTTTTTTTATGGGAACAGACCCTACACGAGGTTCCCACCTCTCGTGCACAGTCAGGGGTTGAGCATCACCCCCAAGCCTTAACATAAAATAAAACAGAAAAATACAAGGAGGGGGACATAAATCTTACCTCCGATCCTATGTTGGTTCATAAGTCGGCTAACCTATTAAGGTCGGCTAACTCATCCCCGTAGCAAAAGGAGCTATCTATAACTAGAAAGCAATAAACCTATGAGAGGACTCCTCCCGATACAAGTCGACTAAGAAAGCATAAATGAGGGAGACTATCCCCTTCCATGAGAAGACAAAAAAGTAACCTACACTAGTCCTATTCAACTATGCTATGTACCATACATAGCTAAATTGAGGAAGAACAAGCATATGAACCTTCTATCTCGCATGGGGTGAATAAGCTCTTTTCATCTTTGCCCTTTTTCGTCTTGTCGTACCAAGTAAGTCCAAGAGAAGTATGCAACAGCATCGCAATCATGATTATCAGCTAAGGAGGATGAAACGAGAGGAAGTATATAGAGCTATAATAACCAGCAACGTTGGAGTTGTTGTTGAGAAAACTAGTGACTGAAGAGCAGCAAATTGTAACTTGTAGGTGATGCAGCCATGGCATAAGCAGTTGCTTGGGTGTCAAATAGCTCAAAGTAACTTGGAGCTGCTGCAAGAAGGCCCCTACATGAATGGTTGATGTCTCCCTTTGTTTTATTCTTTGTGGACCTGCACAAGGAAGTAGCCAAGGAAGCAAACCAGTGTGTGGTGGTTCTGTAGTGCCCATTGGAGGGCTCCTCAATTGCAAGTAGATGGAAGTTGAAGATTGTTGGTGTTGGATTGTTGTAGTTGTATGGTTACTACTGTAGCTTCTGAATTCCAAGGTGCTGTGGTTGGTTGCAACTCCTCTTGTTGATAGTTGCTGCACTGCACAGTTGTGAAGTTATTATTGCTTCCAATCAAATTCAGCTTCAGCACTCTGTGGCATGATATCAGCAACTGCAGCTTCATGGAATTTGCAGGTTCTGATGTTCCAGCAGCCTGTATACACAAATAAACAACCACACAAACAAGAACAATGGCCTCCTAGATTAGACTCCCATAATGAGTGTTGATGGTTGTTGCTGCTGCCAGAAGGTTTAACAGATGGTACCTTGGATATTGGAGGGTTCTTGTGAGCCTGCACAGAATCCAGAAGGGCTGTTACAGGTGTTGTAGCATGGTAGCTGTTGGCTGCATCTACAAGTGCAACCATGCACTTTGTAATCCCTGCATCTGCAAAGAAAAACAACCCTGTTGCCACTGCTGTTGCTGCAGTTGTAGCCCATCTGTTGTAGGTCTGTCTTGATGTTGCTTTATGTTGTAGTGAGTGTTTGTATGCTGAAGTACTTATTCTTGGGGATTGTAGTTGTGTATTGTACCTGCACAAGTAAAAGAACAAGAAGAAAAGTACCTCCAATACTCCTACACAGCAAACACTATGCTGTGGTTCTGCAGGTCCATTGTGGACTTGTAGTTTGTCCTTGTATGCTGCATGTTGTTGGAGTTTTTGTGCATTGTGGCTTGTAAACATGTCCCCAACTATAACATGCTTTAATGTATCTCCATATACCTGCAAATGCATAGAGACAAGCCAACAAGACCAAAAACAAATAGACACCAACCTCCTCATTATGCTTACGTCGGCTAACGTTTTCAAGGTCGCTCGACTAACATTTCCAATTATCCATTTGAGGTGGAACTTCTTGGGCCTTGTATTTACTATATTTTCTGTGTTCTTGCAACATTTGGAGGCCTTTTGGACAAGCTGGAAGCTCCAAGTAGTGAATTGCTCCATTTGAAGACTTAAGTCGGCTAACTTTTTCAAGGTCGCTCGACTAACGTCTCCAATTATCTATTTGGGATGAAACTTCTTGGGATTTGTAATTACAGTACTTTGTATGTTTTTGCAACATTTGGAGGCCTGTTTGACAAGATGAAAGCTCCAAGTTGTGGATTGCTCCATTTGGAGACTTAAGTCGGCTAACTTTTTCAAGGTCGCTCGCCTAATGTATCCAATTGTCCGTTTGTGATGAAACTTCTTGGACCTTATCCCTATAGTATTTTCTGCAATCCTGCAAAGTTTGGAGGCCTTTTGATATGTCATGATGCATTTGTTGATTTGCTGCTGTTGTGGCTCAGTTACATTCACTGTTGCTGCTGTAGTGTAGCATATGCAAGTGATGTTGCTGATATGCTGCAGGTCTATGGTAGGTTATTGGTCCAAGAATTCCAATCTCAGCTGCTGAAACTCCAATACTAGGCTCAAAACTTCATGATACCTACACCAGATAAACAAACAAAAGGAAAAATCCCTTTGCTGATTCCTGTGCTGCATCTCTACAGCATTCTTGCAGCTCCAAGGCCATCTCCAAGTTATCCATTGGTTCATTTTGCAGCTGCTGTGCCAAGAAGCAAACCTCACCTGGCTACAAGTCCGCATCGCATACTTTCTTACCTCCGCATCGCGGACCTGGAAAGGGTTTTCTGGTCGAGTTGGATTTTTAGTAAAGGAATTTTAGACTTTTCCCAAATTGTTAGCTAATAAACCTAGACATTTTTAGGACCTAATTCAACTCTATAAATTAACCTAAACCTTTAATTCTATTTATTCTTCTATAATTCACCTACTCAAATATTTCTCTCTCTACAAAAGACTCTTAAGGACTCCATTGAACACTTCAAATAAATTCACTCAAGCTCTACATAAAAACTCTCATGTTCTTTCAAATTAATTGGTGTTCTCACTTAAGGTATGTGAGTATTGATTCATGGATCCTTTCATCTATGAAGCCCAATCAATTTCTCAAGGTTTTCTATCAAATTAAAGTATGGTATTTTATGAGTTTTATGATCTCTATTCCTATTGCATAAATTATGATTCAAAGTATGATCATGAGTCTATTTAATATAAATTAATGGTTATTGCATTAAATTCAAGAGTTTTTTTTATGAATTCTCCTATTTTGATTTCTAGGGTTTATGATGTAAAATATGAGTATTTTTAATTATACTTCCTAATGATAAGATCTATATTAATTATGTATGAGCTAATATAAAGCTTATGATCATGTATGCTTTCAAGTAAATTTCATGGTTTTCAAATCAATTGATCATGCATTCACGTCTTACCGTAATTTCAAGTATAAGCTACGATCATGAAATTCTAAGTATGAATTATGTATATGTATGTATGATTGTAATGATGAAAGGACAATTCTCACATTGCAAGTATGTTATGAAAATGAGCTACTCTATGATTTCAAACCTATGATATATGAAATTATGATTTCTATGCTATGTATGTATTCCATGGGATTTGACTTAGCACCGAATGTGGACTTGAGGTGGGGGCTCGAAATACGGGGTCCTTATACAATCTTGTCGCATAACTACGTGCCACAATAAGAATAAAGGGATTAAAGATGAACACCCAAATATCTAAGAGGTGAGTACCCAAAATATCAAGGCTTAGAGGTGAGTAACCGAGTCTATGAACTAGGGATGAGTACCCGTTTCACATAATCGCTTAGTGGATCCACTTAGGCATGTAGGATTCTACCTTGGCAAATAGTCTCCCCCTTTTCTCCGATGTAGGGGTAACATTGAAATTTCATGTCATAGCTCGCATGGTCTTATTATCGGTTATGGTTTCTATCCCATATATGTATGGTCCTTTTCATGTTCTAAATGACTAATCCTATCTTTTAATTTATATGATACTCTTATGGTTTATTATGTATTGGTCCGTCTTAAAGACTACTTATGATTTTTACTACTTCTCCTATCATGTTATTTAAAATGGTCATTTTTACAAACATGGTTTTTTATGCATTGCCTACATACTTAGTACATTCCAATGTACTAATGCATACTTTTTACCTACATTATTTCATAATGTAGGGGTTGAGGTTGAAGATCATATTCGTCCACGTGGCTAGTTAAGCTTTTCTATCCAGCGGTGTTTGTGGTGAGTCCTCATTTATCGAGGACTAGTCATCGAGTTGGTTTTTGTTTCAAAGACTTTTTTTTATGTTTTATATTAAGGGTGAGCTAGAGACATGTCTTAGACCCCGCCCATACTCTTGTGTAGAGGCATTTAGTTGGACAAATGTTTCGAGTTTATATTGTCATATGTAGTTCTTAAATTTCTATTCATGATTTATACTCTCTTATGATATTTCCGCTTTTGCTTTACCTTATGAATGCTTATGATATGTACAATACGCTTGGTTGGAACCCTTCGATGTTTTAATCATCATGTTTCGACTGGGACCTAGGTCGGTACATGACAAACTGCGATAGATGATAGTAGGACACTTCTTGGAAAAGTGACCTATATCACCATACTCATAGCACGCCCCCCTGAATGAACCTCCCTGTGATGTCCCAGCTGAATCTGAATGGCCATCACAACCTAAATATGTAGAATTCTGACCCCGAGATGACTGACTCGAAGTCTGGCCGCTATGATCGCTAGCACTGGCTGATCCATTGTTGGTAAGATGTAAGGTTACCTGAACCGGTCTACTAGATAAATACTGTTGTAGATGACCTCTACCAATAGAACCACTAACATGAGACTAACATGAGACTGGAGTGCACCGAAGGTGCCCTAACAACGAGGTCCCTTATCCCTGCCTCCGTAGGCTTCATGATGAATAGCCTCAATAGTACGAGCATGGTTTACTATCTATAAGAAGGAACAGACAGGTGCAACTATCTGCTCTAAACCCAACCTCAAAGAAATAGATAACCCTCTAATAAATTGGCACACCTGTTTCTCCTCTGTCTGCATAATCATGGTAGCGTGTTTGGATAAATCATGAAACCGATACTCTAGTGTGCTTAGATAGATCATGGAACTGATACTCATACTCTATGACTGTCATTGATCCCTGTACCAATGTTATGAACTCATATCTTAGCCTCTCCCTCAAACTATGGGGTAAATACTTCTCTAAGAAAGCCTTGGAAAACTGAGTCCATAATATCGGCGGTGATCCCGTGGGTCTACAGCTAAGATAGGACCTCCACCACTGCTTTGCTGCTCTATCCAGTCAGAAAGTAGTGTAATCAACTCTGTGGGACTCCACCAATCCGAGGTTATACAACCACTCCTGGAAACTAACCTAAAACGTGGGGGGATTCTCGCCCATTACACTTAAGAACCTGGGAGGGGCCAATTTGATAAACCTGCACAACATCTTTTGCTCCTTCGCAGTCATAACCGGCCTAGTTGCCATGTGCTTAACAATCGTAGGAATGGTTGAACCACCGGACGAGGAGATGTAATAATAGGTTGTAGAACTTGGACCAGATCATACTGTTCCCCACCCTGTCCTAAAGTTTGAGACTCCTATCGGACCTGAGGTTTTGCTGAAGTGCTAGGCAGTTTCCCTGCTCGGTACATACCCTTCACGAAACTGAGGATCTGGGATAGAGTATCTTATAACACTAGTGTGGCCACGAATTTGGGTGGGAGATGGGTTGGATCCTCCTTCACCGGCTGATGCTCTAATTGCCCAACCTCAATATCTGGCTCCAGCACTAGTTTGTGGCTTGAAATCTACCCCAGCATCTGCATCAACCTCGACCTCTAACCCGAGCTGGGGCTCTATTTGTAGGCACATGGGGTCCTCATCCACCTTGAGTAGATCTCATCCTCGCCATCTGAGAAAGAGTGAAACAAATAGGATTTAGAGGTGTTCATCATCATTAGCATCCAATCGGAAACAAAAATAGTGAATTAATGCCTAACAATTTTCTATAGCCTTCCGAAGATTGGATACGGAAGTCATCATATCTATCCATGGGACTCTTCTAGACACTTGCTCTTGTAATGGTGAGACCGATGAACCTAAGCTCTGATACCACTCTATCACTACCCGAATTCTTGGCCATGATGGCGCCTACTATCACCACTGAGTAGGCAAGCCAAACCCAATCAAGCAGAAGTCAAACCACACTTTAAATAAATAATAAATAACATAAGAAGGCCGAAGCATAACAAATATAAAAGAATTTGAGCCAAGGTATAGATATATAAATGTGATACAATATATACAAAAAGGCTCGAAAGTGACCAAATCTGACGGACTAACACTAGATCAAACCCCGGACCTGGTGTCACCTATACAAGAGATACTAAGTACAAAAGCTGAAATTATATGAATATACAATGCAGAACTGACTATCCAAAATACAAAATACAAGTTAGATCAAAAAAATAAATATAGCAAGTCTCTGAACACTGGGAGGTCAACACAATCCAGATTTTACACAACTACGGATGATCAGGCAAGTGCTAAGATTGCTCGAACTGGAAGCAACATCATAAAGATATAGAAGTGCATTAGGAGAACCAAAACATGGGGTACTTAGTAGGAATCATAAGCTGACCGAGCTCAAAAAGAATAAATATATAATAAGCAGCGCGATGATACCACTAATAATAGAGAGAAACATAAAACTATAGCTATAGGGATAGGGGTATGGAAAGAATTATATGGTAGACAAGTAAGTCCAACCAAGCAGGTACATTAATAATCTCTATCTACAAAAATATCGGAGGAGTGCATGAATATAAAGTAGTAAATAACGATCAATATCCCCCAAAAGTAACATAGAGTGACCGGGACAACCCTCGAGCTCATCAATATTGAAGTAATAACCAGGAATATTTATCAACGGGCTGCCCAGAATTCACATCTCGAGCTTATCAATGGTGATTATAAAAGTGTAGCCCAAAGTCAATAAAAGGGCCGCTCAAAATTCAGACCTAGAGCTTATCAACAGTGAGTATAAAAGTGTAGCCCAAAATCAATTAAAGGACCATCCAGAATCATATCTCGAGCTCATCAACCATGAAATGCCATAAATGAAGTATCACCGATATTTCCTCCAATTCCTCATACTTATCCACCAATCCATGGTATTAATCTCACTATTTATTCATTCTTTAGAAAGGTTTTTAAACACTGGCGAGGTAAATCAAGGCAAGTAGCATGCCAAAAATCATATATTCGCTTAAGTTGGGAGAAAATCTCATCAAGCGTGCTAAAACACTAACTCTAGATATTGGTGTACCGAAAGCACGACCTTGGGCACAAAATTTCACTATCATAAGCAAACAAGGCACAAGCATATGCTGAAAGCACAACAAATGAGCAACCGAAACCAAATAAGTCAACCAAATGACACTTAAGCTCAAACCACCTAGAAGCAAGTTCTAAGGATCCTAAGCAATGCAAATAAGTCAAAATATCACCTAGACTAAGGCTCCAAGGCTAAAACCCAAACTAGTTCTAACGATGATCATCCGCTTCAAATTGCTCAATAGGATATCAACACCTAAATCACCAACCAAATAGCAAGTTACTACTCAAAATATACTAATTCTAACTGGCTCAAGTCTAACAAGAGTAAGCCATAACTTACCTCAAGGATGAAACTGCACACGAACTGCTAAACTTGAGCCTTTTCCCCGAGCCACCTCTGAACGATGCCACTCTTTCAAATTATCAAAGAACACATCAAAACTAAGCCAATGATACCCATATTAATATAATTAAAAATTGAACTAAAATTGGGTAAAACAATTTACATTGAGACCCGTGTATGGAATCAAAAAACTAACTTAATCATAAGGTCCCAAATAGCTCAAGAAACTTATACCCCAAAAATGGGCACATTTCGAGCACCGGAAGACATTAAACAACCCCACCAAATTATAGCCCTAGAATAATTCAAAAAAATGCAAGAAACAATGAAATTATGCAAAACTTATGAGGTTTTTAGGACGAGAAGTGTTTTTGAAATTTTCTCACAAGATCTCCAACGAACAGGAGCAAGAATGATCAAAAATGGCCAAGAGGATCTCTAAAAGTCCTAAAATGACTAAGTTCCGAAATAGGACTTAGTTGCTGAAAATAAACATTTTAATTCACTGAAGCCAGTGAATTTGTTCATTGCGATCGTGAGCTGGGGCTCGTGATCATTAGGTCTGATCCAGTGAACCCACCATGATCATGATTTTAAATCACGCAATCGCAATTCCCAAGGTCTCAGGCTTTCGCGATCGCAGACCCCTGAGTCGTGAATGCGGTGAAAAAGTTCTTGAACCAACAATTTAGCTGGTGCTGAACTTTGAAAAAATAGGATTTTCTCCAATAGGGGTCTAAAATTCGTTTGGGACCCCACGAACGCAAACGGACTATGCTACCCAACAAGAAAAAGCATTCCACACTCAATAGAATCGACAGATTTTCCAATAGAGGTTCTTTAGGATTAAATGTTTTAAAAATGCAACACTTTTCAAAGAAAGCATTCAAAACTCAAAAATGACTTAAAACTCATTCCGAGCACCTCGAGAATCAAATGTCGTTCTAGACAAAACCCAACATTCTGGAGCTAACTGCGCTGATGAACTTTTCATCCGAGCGCGTTTACTCAAAATGTTGACCAGAGTCAAACTTGGCCCAAACTTTAAAGTTAAAACAACAAATCATACAAACTCAAAATGAAGACTCCAAAATCCAAACTAACCTTCCTTCTAGACCAAAATGACGTTCTATAGCTAATAGAACTATAGGAATTCTTATACGACACCCGAATTCCGGATGTCGACTAAAGTCAATTCTTTCAAATCTTAAGCCTCAAAAATGGTCAAACCACCTCAAATATCTGAACACCTAGAGGAGGTGCCACACATCCCAACATTACATAAGAGCTATAAAGAAACTACAAGAAGGGGTAAAATGGTAAAAATATGCAAAAGCACGAAAATAACCTTGGAGGTCATTACATAAAAAATTCGTGAGAGATACCATTAACCGACATAAGCCATGTGAGCTATAACATGGAGTCCAGTATCTTTCGCACACCAAAATGAGGTTGTCCCACTTGCCAAGGTAAGAACCGTATACATGAGCTATATGTGGATCCACTATCTTGAACTTAGACTATCCATTTAAGGCATCTTGCAGTGACTAGTAGTTATGGAATCTAGGTAATTGTTCCTAGTTTACTCAGTTCTAAGTAAACGCTTAACAAGAATATCAATCATAATCATAGCATAGTCATGGAAAATGGTAATAAGTTTATAAGACCAAATTTAACATAGATACTTTGAAAATCATAAGAATAGCTCGTTAAATCATAGCATGAACTTTGACCCAATCAAGCCATAAGAGACACTTAATTAAAAGCATCTAGATCATGGCAAATTTTTCATATAAAATCACACTTAACTTAAATTGCCTAAATCATAGAAAACCTTCATGATGATATTAATTTTCTTCCGAAGAAAATCTTAGTTTCATAAAATCATATTGATACTTTAGCTAAAAGCATCCTTAAAATCATAATTCATAACTTCATGATTGCATGTAAATTCTGAAATCATGGTTCAAAGTCATAAAATAGGCATAATGCATGGGTTCATGTAAAATTCTTGACATCACGTAATTAACATCAATTCATGTATAATAACTTGATTGAAGGTGAGTTAAAATATAATTTAATGAACCCAATGCAAAATCATCCAAATACCTAGGGATTAGGAAGAAATCATCTAGTTAAAAACAGAGATTCTTTGGGAATCCATTGATGGAAGAAGATCCATGGATGAAATTCCCACATACCTCACCGAAACCTAGCTTGAAACTTGAAAGGAGACTTAGCTTTTCTTAAAACCCTAACTTGTTGGACAAGAAGAACTTTGAGATAAAACCTTTGATGCCTTAGAAAATTTGAGAGATTTAGAGGGAATGAGGAAGGTTTGAAGTATTTGGGTAGATATAGGTCATCCAATTTATATCCAAAACAACGTAGTTTAGGAGTTAAAATATTGGAAAAAGACCAAAATACCCTAAATCAAGAATGCCAGAGAGACCTTCGATCCGTAAGATCCTCTATGGTTGTCAAAGTTATTCATAGAACCTATGTACAAATTCCAAAGTTACTAGAATTGCATTTCAATTCTAGGACCCTTGTTCTATGGGTCGTAAGGTCTTCATGAGTCATCAACAAGGTCTATATAAATTGTGCACCAAAGTTGAAGGTACTAGAAATTGACCACCGTTCCTACGATTCAAGTCTACGCATCGTAGACTCTTATACTATTCATAAGGACTACTCATCTGGCACAACTCCGAAAACATATTCTCTGATCTTCACTCTATGGACCATCCTATGACCCATATAACATCTTATGGTCCATAGGACTTTTCATCGAATCATAGTCTGGCAATTGAAATTTGCAAGTCCTTAGGGACCTTCTTACGGGCCCCATCTACAGATTGTAGGACCTCCTACTGTATGTACATAACCCTCATAGGTTAACCCTGAGATTTCAAAATTTTCTAGTGCCCTCTTATGGGCCATAGGACCTTATACGGTCCATAGGTAGGCCTCGTGTAAGCCTATGCTAGCAACCTTTTTTGTAATATTTTCCTTTGTTTGACTTTCCAACTTTTGGTTTCTTACAATATTCCCCCCCCCCCTCCAAGAAATATTCATCCTCGAATGAGACTCAAGATAGCATGAATAGACTACTAAAAGAGATCTAAAAACCCAATACGAATGTAACAAGACATAAAAATACATAAACCAAGGAGTAATCAACCCCAAGTTAAAACATGACTTAAAAACCTATTTCATAAACATGCATGCATATGGAAACATGAGAATAGCTGAAACGCATGAATCCAAAAGAGTAAACATGAGAAAACTAAATATCCTGATATGGAACGCAGGGAAAAAGATGAGGATAATGATACATCATATCAGCTTTGGCCACCCATGTAGCACTCTCATCTAGTTGGTTCCTCCAAAGAACTTTGATGGAAGAAACTTCCTTATTCCTCAACTTTCAGACTTGATGATCTATAAATTCAATTGGAACCTCTTCATAAGATAGACTGTTGTTCACGCTTATACTCTCCAAAGGCACAATAGACGTAGGATCACCAATAAACTACTTCAACAAAAAGACATGAAATACCAAAAGCACCAATGTCAATTCCAAAGTTATGTCCAACTCATAAGCTACTTTTCCAAAGCTCCTAAAAATCTGATATGGTCCTACATAATTGTAACACCCCCAAAATTCTTCACTAAGATTCAGACCCTTCTTCATATACGTGTAGGATCAAACTCGACTATTGTGAAGTATATACATGAGTTAGGATGAGTTCCCAAGTAATTGAAAAGTGTTAGAGGTGATGTGGGGTCACAAAGAGTCCCTAAGACCAAGCTAAGTCCAAAGAATTCATCTTGGCTAAGTTTTAGAATGAGTCAGTATAAGGGGTCGACTTCTAACGACCATATCTTTTGAAATATGAAGATCTGGGTGGCCCATACCTATTAAATTAAAGGTCTTCGAGTCTTCTTTCCATCGCCGCCAAGATTGTAATTTTTGGAGTTCGGAGTCAAAAGTTATAACTATCCTAAGGTGGACTAGAACTGCAGGACTTTCAGTCCTGGGTGGCAACTGCTGGAAACTTGGGCTTGGCACCGCAGTGGCACGATGCGCCACTATCGCGCTAGGAACAAGCCTCAGTAGTTTGGTCCCTGGCACAGCACGCCACTACGAGATGTGCAGGGTTTTTAAGCCTATTTTCCAGAACCCAGAAAATATAGGCTTGGCACTGTAAGGGTGCGACACGCTACTATAGCGCCATAAAACAACCTCAGTAGTTTGTTCCTTGGCGCGATGTGCCACTATCAGATGTGCAGGTTTTAAGCCTATGTTCGACTTGGCATTGCAGTGGCGCGATGTGCCACTATCGCGTTAGGAGTGTTTTAGCCCCTTCTTCTATATTTTCAAAAAAAGGAAAAATTGGGCATTTCCCAAATTATATATACACACTAACCTTGGACATTTTTGGACCATTTTTCAGTTCCTCTCTCTCTCTCTAAAAGCCCTAGAAATTCCCTTTCTTCTCCTTCAAATCCTTTTCCAACAAGGATTGCCTTCAAGAACTTCAAGAATTCAAGCTTTCCATTGAAGACCAAACATCAAGATTTATTTAAAGTCTTCACCAAGGTATGTAAGGCTACTCAAAGTATGGGTTGAGTCCACCCATGTGCCCTACATCTTCTTTGAGATTGATTGTTCATAAGAATGAAGTTTATAGATAGAGTTAGGTCCAAATAAGCCTTTTTCATCTATTAACCTAATTTTTATTATGTTGATATTGTGGAGTCAAGAAAGTGATGTGCTACATGTTGGTATGAGTTGATTGAGATGAGAGGTCGAACATATATTGCTAATTTTCTTAACTATGTTGATTATGATAAAGAATGTTAATTTTCTTAAATATGTTGCTTATCTTACATTGTTGATTTAAAACCTTGGAGTTGTGATGAGTCCCAAAAGATTTGTTAAATGAATAGAGGCACGATTAGATAGGTTTGTATGTTGTTATAAATGCATATTTAATCTACTCTTGAAATATATAATTGGGATTGATCGGATAGTAAGATTGAGAGAGATTTAATTGCGATAGAGTTGATGAGTTGACAAGGTTCTAAATGAGACTTGTCAATATGATTTGACTGAGTTGATTGGATAGAGTTTTATGAGCATTGAGTCTTGGGAGGAGTATTGAACACCGAATTGGGTAAGAGTAAGTAATAACTCAAATCCAATAACTACATCACCAAACGTAGGAGGGGATAGAACCGTTAAAGTCAGATGCTTCCCCAAAATTATTGTCCTGACATTATAGGACTTGGTTGGATTGGATCCATGATTGGTTGATTCATACATACACTGGTAAAGTATGAACGGACGCGACAACAATGTCGGTTTGTTGTACTATCACTGGCTCATAAGTGATGGTTGTCGGATAAGAGAAACTCCCATATAGGTATTGATAGTATTCTGAGTCGGATTGGGTTGAATGGTATGTGATTGGTCCCGTCTAAACCATATTCATGTTTAGGCTTCGGACACTTGATTGAGTTGTTCTTCTTTCTGAGTTGAGATTTTAAGTTGGTTTGATTCTCTATGATGTTGTTTTATTTGGCTATTTTACATACTTGTGCATTCCATGTACTGATGCCATTTGGCCTGCATCGTATCATGATGCAGAGACAGGTACCAGAGATCATTAATTAATGCACTGTTGAACATCTCCCCACTTTTTGCTAGTTGGTGAGTCCCCCCAGTTTCTAGAAGATACCGAGATTATCTTTATAGCTTTGTTTTGTTTCCCTTATTTTGATTGTTGGTAGCCATGGACTTGTCATTGGCACCTCCTGGATTGTTGATAGAGGCTTCATAGACTAGAGTGTGAATATTAAATTATCTGTTTTGACTAGTTTTATTCTAGTTAGTTATTGATTGGGTATTTGTTTGGCCTTTGGCCTAAAATTATGAATTCTTATAATAGAGTCTTCCGCCGATTGAATGTGAACGAATGAAAGTGTGACTGGACCAAGTGGTTCGCTTGAAGGCCAGAAATAGCTTTTGAGTGTCGGCCACGTCTAGAGTACCCTCCCGGAGCGTGACAATAACAGAGACTAAGCTTTCCTTTCTTATAAAAATACATCACACCCTTCATAGGTGAGATGTTCAAGTAAACACAATCGTCAACTTCAAACTCAATATCTCTCCTCCTCACATCCGAAAAAAAAATTGTCGGCTTTGGAAAGTTTTCAACCTCTCCCTAATGGGTCAAAATTTCTCCATAGCTTCACAAACCAAATCAAGCCCTATCAAAGCAACCTCGCCAACCTCAAACCATCCAATTAGAGATCTAATATCACACCCCGGGAGGGTACCCAAGGCGTGGCCGGCACTCGAAAGCCATTTCTGGCCTCCAAGCGAACCACCTGGTCCAGTCACACATTCATTCAAACACATTCTCTCAGTGGAAGACCCAATCAATGAAGTACTACTCATAATTTAGGGCCAAAGGCCAAATAACTATCAAATCAATCAATAGTTATAGAAGAACTACTCAAAAGAATAATCCAACATTTCTATGCTCCGGTCTATGAAGCCTCTATCAACAATTTAGGAGGTGCCAATAACAAGCCGATGGCTACCAACAATAAAAATAAAGGAAACAACACAAAACTATACAGGAAGCTCAACATCCTTCGGAAACTAGGAGGACTCACCAATTAGTTGGGAGTGTGTGGATCTTCAATGGTGCGCCGGTTGATGATCTCTAGTATCTGTCTCTGCATTATGAAATGACGCAGGCCAAATGGCATCCGTACATGGAATGTACGAGTATGTAAAATGGCTGAATGAAACAATATCAAAAAGGACCAAATTAACTCGGGAATCTCAACTCAGAAAGAAGTACAACTCAACAAGCATCCTAAGTCTAAGCAAGCATATAGTTTAGACGGGACCAAATCACATACAATTTAACTCAATCCGACTCAGAGTACTATCAAGACCTATATGAGAGTTTCTCTTATCCGATAACTATCACTTATGAGCCAGTGATAGTACAACAAACTGACGTTGTTGCCACGTCCGTTCATACTTTGTCAGGGTATGAACGAATCAACCAATCATGGATCCAATCCAACCAAGTCCTATAATGTCAGGACAATAATTATTTTGGGGAAGCATCCGACTTTAACAGTTTAATCCCCTCCTATGTTTGGCAACATAGCTATTGGGTTCGAGTATGGACTATACTCTTACCCAATTCGGTGCTCGATACTCCTCCTAATACTCAATACTCATAAAACTCCATCAAATTAACTCAATCAAATCATATAGACAAGTCTAATTTAGAACCTTGTCAACTCATCAACTCTATCACTATCAAACATCAACCAATCATACTATCCGACCGATTCAAATCATATCTTTCAAGAGTAAATTTAAATATACATTTATAGCATCTTACAAACATATCCAACCATTTCTCTATTCATTTAACATATCTTTGGAACTCATCACAACTCTGAGGTTTTAGACCAACAATTTAAAATGAACAACATATTTAAGAGAATTAGCATTTTTGTCATAATCCACATAGTTAAGAAAATCAATAAAGCATGTTTAATAACTCACCTTCATCAACTCATACTCACATGAAGGTTCTTTCTAGAAATTTCTTGTCTCAACAACATCAACATAAAAGAATCACATTAATGGATGACAAGACTCATTTATACATAGGCCTATCAAGAAACTCCGTTCTTATGAACATTTAACCTCAAAGAAAGTGTAGGGCACATGGGTGAACTCAATTCATGATTTGAGTAGCCTTACATACCTTAGTGAAGACTTGAAGAAAACCTTAATATTGGGTCTTCAATGGAAAGCTTGAATCTTGAAGATCTTGGAGGCACTTTTTATTGGAGAAGGATTTAGAGAAGAAGAAGAGGAGAGAGAAATTTTCTAGGGATTTTAGAGAGAGAGAGGGGGGATGAAAATAGTCCCAAAAATGTCCCAAGGCTGTGTATATATAATTTGGGGAAATACCCAAATTGCCCTTTCTCCAAAATCTGGAAAATAGGCCAAAAACACTCTTGGTGAGATAGTGGCGTGTCGCGCCACTGTGGCGCCAAGTTGAATTTAGGCTTAAAAACCCTGCAACCCAATAGTAGCGCGTCGCGCCAAGGACCAAACTACTGAGGTTGTTTTGTGGCGCGATAATGGCGCGTCCCGCCCTTACAGCACCAAGCCCAAGTTTTCTGGGTTCTGGAAAATAGGCTTGAAAACACTGCACATCTCGTAGTGGCATGCCACGCTAGGGACCAAACTACTGAGGTTTGTTCCTAGCGCGATAGTGGCACATCGTACCACTATGGCGCCAAGCCCAGATTTCCAGTAGTTGCAACCCAGGCCTGAAATTTTTGTCGTGCTAGTTCGCCTTAGGATCCTCATATCTTTTGACTCCAAACTCCAAAAATTACATTCTTGGTGGCATTGGAAAGAAGACTCGACGACCTTTAATTTAATAGGTCGTGGGCCATACAGATTGTCTTCCTTCAAAAGATAGGGTCATTAGAAGTCGACCCCTTATACGAAATTATCCTAAAACTTAGCCACGACGAATCTTTTGGACTTAGCTTGGTCCTAGGGGTCCTTTGTGACCCCACATCACCTCTAACACCTTTCAATTTCTCAAGGACTTATCTTAACTCATGTATATACTTCACTCATAGCCGACACTCCCAATTTGCCTCGCAATCTGGTAAGGACCAATGTATCGAGGACTAAGCTTCCCCTTCCTTCCAAACCTCATGACACCCTTCATGGGTGACACTTTCAAATACACCCAATCATCCACCTCAAACTCTAAGTCTCTCCTCCTCACATCGGTGTAAGACTTTTGGAGGCTTTGGGCTGTCTTTATCCTATCTTGAATAACTCTCACCTTCTCCATGACTTGGTGAACAAAATCAGGCGCAACCACCTAATGGGTGATCTACACCTCCTCCCATACAAGCTTTATAAGGAGCCATTTGAATGCTTGCATGATAGCTATTATTATATGCAAACTCTATGAGAGGTAAGTAATCATCCCAATTTCCTTTGAAGTGAAGCATACAAGCTCTCAACATATCCTCCAATGTTTGAATGGTGCACTCCGCTTGGCCATCCATCTGGGGATGAAAGGCCGTACTTAAGTTCACCTTCAAACCCAGTCCCTTTTGAAAGGATTTCCAAAATTGGGAAGTCAATTGAGCTCCCCTGTCTAAGATGATAGACAAGGGGACCCCATGCAATCTGACGATCTCCTGAATGTATAACTTTGTATAATCCTCTACGGTGTCAGTAGTCTTAACTGCCACGAAGTGAACTGATTTTGTCATTCTGTCCATAATCACCCAAATTGAATCATGTTGCTTCTGGGACTTCGACATACCTGTGATAAAGTCCATGTTGATCATCTCCCACTTCCATTCCGGAATTTCTATATTTTGAGCTAAACCATGTGGCCTTTGATGCTCAACCTTCACCTATTGGTAATTCGGGCACTTAGAAATAAACTCCGCAATATCTCTCTTCATCCCACTCCACCAATAAACTTCCTTCAAGTCATGATACATCTTCATAGATCTAGGATAAATAGAGTATCTAGAACTATGCACTTCGACCATAATCCTTCCTCGAACATCATCAACATTTGGTATGCACAATCTATTTTGGTACCTCAACATACTATCTCCTCCTTTGGTAAAAACCATCACCTCCTATTTGTGAACAAATTCCTTCAACTAGAGGAGGACGGAATCTTGGTCTTGCTTTTCTTTTACCTCCATGAGTGAGGATGCAGCCCCATCCTGAATATTAATTCTACCTTCATTGTTCTCTTCAAGACGAACTCCCAATCGGGCTAATCTGTGCACCTCTCTAGCCAACTCTTTCCTTCCCTCCTCAATATGGGCAGTGCTACCCATAGACAACCTGCTAAGAGCATCAGCAACAACATTAGCTTTATCTGGATGGTAGAGGATGCTCATATCATAGTCTTTGAGTAGTTCGAGCCATCTCCTTTGTCTCAGGTTGAGTTCCTTTTGGCTGAAGACATATTGTAAACTCTTGTGATCGGTTAACACATCAACATGCATTCCATACAAGTAGTGGCGCCAAATTTTAAGGGCAAATACCACAACTACCAGTTCAAGGTCATGAGTTGGGTAATTTCTCTCGTGAACCTTAAGCTGTCTTGAAGCATAGGCTATCACCTTTCCTTTCTGCATCAGCACACAGCCTAAACCAACTCTAGATGTATCACAATAGATCACAAAACCCTTTGTTCCATCGGGCAAAGTTAGAACAGGAGCAGTGGTTAGCTTGGTCTTTAATTTCTGGAAACTCTCCTCATAAAAATTGGACCATTGGAACTTAGCCTTCTTTTAGGTTAGCTTGGTCGATGGCGATGATATGGATGAGAATCCCTCTAAAAACCTTCGATAATAGCTAGCTAAACCCAAAAAGCTTCTTATCTCTATCGGGGATGTGGGTCTGGGCCAATTTTTCATTACCTCAATCTTCTGAGCATCAACCTGAATACCATCTCCAGATACAATGTGGCCTAGAAACGCCACTGATGCAAGCCAAAATTCATATTTGGAGAACTTTGCATACAATACCTGGTCCTTCAGATTTTGCAAGACGACTCTAAGATGATGGGCGTGCTCCTCCTTATTCTTGGAGTAAACCAAAATATTATCTATGAATACAATCACAAACATATCAAGATATGGTTTAAATACTTGGTTTATGAGATCCATAAAAGTTGCGGGGGCATTAGTCAACCCGAAGGACATCACCAAGAACTCAAAGTAGCTATAGCGAGTCTGAAAAGCTGTCTTTGGGATATCACACTCCCTTACCTTCAACTGATGGTAGCCCAATCTTAGGTCTATCTTTGAAAAAACAAGTGGCACCCTGAAGTTGATCAAATAAGTCATCTATTCTGGGGAGAGAGTATTTGTTCTTTATGGTGACCTTATTCAGCTGCCTGTAGTTAATACACATTCTAAGGGACCCATCTTTCTTTCGCACAAATAGGACCGGAGCACCCCATGGTGAGATACTCGGCCTAATGAATCCTTTATCTAATAAGTCTTTCAACTGTTCCTTTAACTCTTTCAACTCAGCCGGAGCCATTCTATATGTAGGGATTGCGATAGGCTAGGTATCAAGAAGGACATCAATCCCAAAGTCGATCTCCCTATCAGGAGGGACTCTAGGCAAATCTTCAGGAAAGACATCAGGAAACTCGTTGACAATCGGAACCGACTCAAGGGATAGAGACTCAATACTGTCATCTTTCACTCGGACAAGGTGATAAATACACCCTTTTAAGATTAGGTTTCTGGCCCTAAGGTAGGAAATAAATTTACCCTTAGGTACGATAAGACTACCCTTCCACTCTATGACAGCCTCATTCGGGAATTTGAACTTGACAATCTGAGTTCTATAATCAATAGAGGTATAACAGACATAAAGCCAATCCATGCTAAGGATCACATCAAAATCAACCATGTCTAACTCAACTAAGTCAGCCAAGGTATCCCTGTGATGAATTGACATAGTGCAATCTCTATAGACTCTCTCAGCTAAGACAGAATCACCGACAGGAGTAGTTACACTGAAGGGCTCAAGGAGACACTCAAGGATTTTATCAAACTTACTTTCCACGTAAGGAGTCACAAAAGATAGTGTGGCACCTGAATCTATCAAAACATAATAGTTAAGAGAAAGGACTCGAATCATACCCATCATGACATTTGGAGAGTTCTCCTGATCTTGACGACTACCCATGGCATATAGACGGTTTGTACCTTTGCTCGTACTTGAAGTAGTGCCCCTCTGATTACCTCTAGCTGGTGGTGCGGTGGTAGAATAGTAGGCTCTATTCCCCATGCTGGACACTCCTTCTGAAAATGGTCTATTTGGCCTCATTTATAACAACCAACCCTTCCCACTCTGCACTCTCCCAAGTAGAGCTTACCACACTTGATGCATGGTGGCTTATCTTGCGAACCTTGACCTATGCTAGCCTAGGATTAAAAACCCTGGGGTCTGAAATTCTAGCGACTCTGTCCCTGCCGATCATACCTGTTCTGTGGTATAGGTGCACTGGCGGTAGATGAGGCATAGTTGGAAGGCCTCTTCTGGAAGAAGGACCTGTTGCCCTTGCTTTGCCTCTGATCATTCTCATGCCCAGCTGATCTTGCCTTCTTGCTCAAATGCTCCTCTGTGTCTTTTCTCTTCTTATCCTCCACCTGTTGAGCGTACATCATTAATCTTGAAATATCCATATCGGAGAGCAACAATGCCGCTTTGTACTCCTTCTTCACATGTCTTCCTAAACCAAAGACAAATTTCCTCATCTTCGACCTCACATCTGGGATCATCTCTGGAGCATACCTGGACAGCTGGATGAACTTCAGGCTGTACTCCTTAACAGTCATGCCTTTTTGTTTCAGATTCACAAACTCCTTCACTTTCGCTTCCCTCAATTCTCGGGGAAAGAAGTGGTCAAGAAAGGCTCTCTTAAATTCATTCCACATAGCAGGTTCAGCATCCTCACCTCTACCTTGTTCCCATTAGTTATACCAGATGTTTGCCACATACTTGAGCTAGTAGGACACCAACTCAACCTCTTCAATCTCCGCAGCATGCATAGCTTTCAGGATTTTCCACATCTCATCAATAAAATTTTGGGGATCTTCATCAACCTTAGACCCCATGAATGCCGGCGGATTCATCCTCAAAAAGTCTCGAATTCAGGCAGCGGTAGATGGCTCTTGGGAACTAGAGCTAAGAGTTGGCGAACTCTAGATACCATTTCGGATAGCCACTAATTGAGTGAGCATAGCAATCACCCCTCGGAAGTCTGCCTCCGAAGTTGGTGCAGGTGGAGTAGTAGGCATTTAAGGTGCCTCCGCAAACCTCGTCGGTTGGCCGCTAGCCCTCGATGGGCGTACCTCTGACTGTGGCATCTCTACATTATTAGCATTCCTCTGGCTCGTAGTATGTTTAGGAGGCATTATCTATAACGTATAAATGCACGAATTAGAAAGGAACTTTATAGAGTTTAACTATATCGCACGAATTCAGAGTATGAAAGAAGTCAAACAATTCTTAACGTCTTATAGCCTCCTGATTATAAGTATGGTGCACAACACACCTATAAGCAAGACTCTACTAGAAAAAACTTCATAGACTCCCTAGGACTCTTGAACTCTAGGCTCTAATACCATGTTTGTCATGCCCCAGAAGGGTACCCTAGGCGTGGCCGGCACTCGAAAGCCATTTCTGGCCTCCAAGCGAACCACCTGGTCCAGTCACACATTTATTCAAACACATTCTCTCAATGGAAGACCCAATCAATGAAGAACTACTCATAATTTAGGGCCAAAGGCAAAATAACTATCAAATCAACCAACAGTTATAGAAGAACTACGCAAAAGAATAATCCAACATTTCAACACTCTGGTCTATAAAGCCTCTATCAACAATCTAGGAGGTGCCAATGACAAGCCCATATCTACCAATAATCAAAATAAAGGAAACAACATAAAACTATACAGGAAACTCAACATCCTCCAGAAACTAGGAGGACTCACCAACTAGCTGGGAGTGTGTGGATCTTCAACGGTGCACCGGTTGATGATCTCTAGTATCTGTCTCTGCATCATGAAATGACACAGGCTAAATGGCATCCGTACATGGAATGTACGAGTATGTAAAATGGATGAATGAAACAATATCAAAAAGGACCAAATTAACTCGGGAATCTCAACTCAGAAAGAAGTACAACTCAACAAGCGTCCTAAGTCTAAGCAAGCATATAGTTTAGACGGGACCAAATCACATACAATTCAACTCAATCCGACTCAGAGTACTATCAAGACCTATATGAGAGTTTCTCTTATCCGACAACTATTACTTATGAGCCAGTGATATTACAACAAACTGACGTTGTTGCCGCGTCCGTTCATACTTTGCCAGGGTATGAACGAATCAACCAATCATGGATCCAATCCAACCAAGTCCTATAATGTCAGGACAATAATTATTTTGGGGAAGCATCCGACTTTAACAGTTTAATCCCCTCCTATGTTTGGCAACGTAGCTATTGGGTTCGAGTATGGACTATACTCTTACCCAATTCGGTGCTCGATACTCCTCCCAAGACTCAATGCTCATAAAACTCCATCCAATCAACTCAATTAAATCATATCGACAAGTCTTACTTAGAACCTTGTCAACTTATCAACTCTATCACCATCAAACATTTCCCAATCATACTATCTGACCGATTCAAATCATATCTTTCAAGAGTAAATTTAAATGTACATTTATAGCATCATAGAAACATATCCAACCATTTCTCTATTCATTTAACACATCTTTGGAACTCATCACAACTCTAAGTTTTTAGACCAACAATTTAAAATGAACAACATATATAAGAGAATTAGCATTTTTGTCATAATCCACATAGTTAAGAAATTCAATAAAGCATATTTAAAAACTCACCTTCTTCAACTCATACTCACATGAAGGTTCTTTCTAGAAATTGCTTATCTCAACAACATCAACATAACAAGAATCACATTAATGGATGACAAGACTCATTTATACATAGGCCTATCAAGAAACTCTGTTCTTATGAACATTTAACCTCAAAGAAAGTGTAGGGCACATGGGTGAACTCAACTCATGTTTTGAGTAGTCTTACATACCTTAGTGAAGACTTGAAGAAAACCTTGATGTTGGGTCTTCAATGGAAAGCTTGAATCTTGAAGCTCTTGGAGGCACTTCTTGTTGGAGAAGGATTTAGAGAAGAAGAAGAGGAGAGGGAAATTTTCTAGGGCTTTTAGAGAGAGAGAGGGGCTAAAAATAGTCCTAAAAACATCCAAAGGCTGTGTATATATAATTTGGGGAAATACCCAAATTGCCCTTTCTCCAAAATCTAGAAAATAGGCCAAAAACACTCTTGGAGCGATAGTGGCGTGTCGCGCCACTACGGCGCCAAGTCGAATGTAGGCTTAAAAACCCTGCAGCCTAATAGTGGCGCATCGCGCTAGGGACCAAACTACTGAGGTTGTTTTGTGGTGCGATAGTGGCGCGTCGCGCCCTTACAGCGCCAAGCCAAAGTTTTTTGGGTTCTGGAAAATAGGATTGAAAACCGTGCACATCTCGTAGTGGCGCACAGCGCCAGGAACCAAACTACTGAGGCTTGTTCCTGGCGCGATAGCGGTGCATCGCGCCACTACGATGCCAAGCCCAAATTTCCAGTAGTTGCAATTCAGGCCTGAAATTCCTGTTGTTCTAGTTCGTCTTAGGATTATCATATCTTTTGACTCCAAACTCCAAAACTTACATTCTTGGTGGCGTTGGAAAAAAGACTCGACGACCTTTAATTTAATAGGTCGTGGGCCATTGTTGTTATAAGCAAGACTGAAAATGGTATTCACAAGAGGCAAAGTAAAATTGGTTTCTAAATTTAGGCATCAAAGGTAGGCAAGAAGCATACCTGGATTTTGAGCTCCATGGATGCAGGCATCGAGCTTGAGGAAGCAGTTGGTCCTTGGTATTTAGTTTGTAAGAGGATAAGAGTGCTTAGCCACCATTATTTCATCTCTGACAAGGACCTCCGATTAGTAACAACAAAGCTTGAAGGGTTGAAAAAGGATGAAAGTGAAGACACGTAGAGTATTCTTAGACTCTTTTTCTGATCTTAGATTTTTTTTTCCAATTATACTAGGTTCGGGCCACTTTTGGGATCTGTTTTAGTCATTTATTTCATGATGTATTTCTTTGGCTATCTGTGCTTTTTTTAAAAAGAATAGAAAATATTCAAATATTCCCTCAATCTATTAGCCAATTCTCAACTACATACAAATATTTTTTGGGGATTTTATTACCCTCTGGATATTTTGTTTTTGATATTTTATAAATCTTAAACAATAACATGTCCAAGAAGGTGAATACACATATCTTAGATGTATAAGGACTTATCTAAAATAATAAAATACGACATGCTTTTTTTAATCCACGTGTAAGTCCAAATCAACCTAAAATTAAGGCTTATAGTTGTAACTTGCATTTTTTTGCCATTTTTCTCTCACAAACCTTCCATCCTCTTCCTCTTTTCTTCAATTTTCAAAGCTTGGGTTCAGTTGTCTTCCATTTCAAATCTTTTAATGGTAACTTTTATTTCAAACCTTGAAGTTATAGGAGTTCATAATCTTCTCTAATTTTCTCCGATTTCAAATTTAGCATTCAAGCTAAGAAAAAACATTCTTTAAAGAATAAATTTTGAAATGGAAAAAAGTGAGAGCACTAAGGAAAAACTATTTTTGGTTATATGTTAGATTTTGATAGTCAAAATTCGTGGACCATGGATAGCCCATGTGTACCAATCCGACCTGACCCATTTTCGTTTGTTTCAGAAAATAAGATAAGGAAAAATAGTTTTTTCCTTAATT
This sequence comes from Solanum dulcamara, assembly GCF_947179165.1. Taxonomy (NCBI): domain Eukaryota; kingdom Viridiplantae; phylum Streptophyta; class Magnoliopsida; order Solanales; family Solanaceae; genus Solanum; species Solanum dulcamara. The sequence goes on along the minus strand of NC_077248.1, from coordinate 56,512,738 downwards.
CAGAAAAATGAGGGGGACAGTTAATTTTTAACTGATTAATGAAAGTACACTCTTTAAGAAGGGATATTTCTATTTTCCTTAGATAAGAAGTGACAAAAATAAAAAATAGAAAAAAACAGAAAGAGGAGCTATCTTTCTTCACTAACAATTACACCAAATAGGGAATCTAGTTTGTGATAAACTAAGTCTTTGTTTCATAGTGATTCAAAGAAGACACTTGGAGCAATACTTCTCGGTTCGTAATTTCAATCCGCTACAACAATAAGATGCATGAATCTTGTACTGTACCTACATGAATATTACATTAGTATCAGAGCATGGTTTAATTGCTCTATATTTGAAAAATAATTAATGAAATTGATGAATATCTTACCTGTTAGAAAGGAACTCGGATCTAGTAATAGATCTAAGACTCCTTCAATTATTTGAAAAATCTAATATGAAAATGCTCCTTCAAAAGAAAGGTTGAAATGAGTTGAGTTTGTGTATTTTTTTCTTCTTTCTCGTTTTTTATTTTTTAAAGGGGAAGAAAAATTGGTTCAATGAAAATAGAGAAGTTGAAGTGAAAAAGGAGAGTGTCGGTAGTGGAAATTTTTTCCGTTACAGAGATGTTGTTTTAAAAGTGACCTCTTATTCATTTTATTGAATATTTGATATGTTATTATGGTGGAAGCTTGTATAATTAATTTATTTCTTTAAAAATTATCATTTTTATACTACCTTTATAGGTAAACGTGCACAACATGTCTTTTGAGAAGAAAAGGAATCAAATGACTTTAATTAAGTTAAGTTTGACTCCTCTTTGATTCCTTTATAGATTAGCGTGTAACCTTGTTTTCTGGAGAAGAAAAAGACAAGTGCGATAAAATATTGTGCACTACTTTTTATTTAGATTGATAGTTTTATAATTTTCTTTAATATGAATTTTTCTAGTAATTTGACATATTATTCTATATGTTGTAATACACAAATGAATAGATGATATATTTCATTTTGTAGATAAAGAAATGTAGTACTATAAGTACTAATTATTACTAGATCTGTGATTTTTCTTTTTTAAGAGGAGGAAAATATTTCTTTCAATTTTTTAATGGGTCATGTTAATCATTATTTGGTTATGTGTATTAAATTGATCCAAATAAATTTGTTTGGCCTTATGTTTCTTAAACAAATTTTTATATCTTCTACATATAATAGTGACATATGTTGTCAAATTGAATGGTACAACCATTCTAATTATTTTTCTTGTTCCTATTTCAGACATGGCTGAACAAGAACAAACTCGAATTACTCCAAGTGGGAGTTCTTGAAGTCGACCAAAGGGACAATGTAGAAGAGCATGTCATCGTAGGACACATTCCCGAGGGAGTGAGATCATATGGATTGGTGTTCCAATGGCGATAAAAAATCTGTCAAGAAATCAAAGGGTTATTCGAAGGAAAAGAGAGAAGAAACAAACATGGTTCAAGTCTTTTAAGATGTCCCCTAATATTTCAATTGCTAACTTTATTCAATTATTTGAATTAAAGCATGTAAAACTAGAAAATTATGTAGAACTCTCGGATTGAGAAACTTTAGTTGTATTTCTAGACTCTCTTTGTGAACCATGGGGAGAGAGACTAATGAAAGTATATCACGAGGTTTGGCCAAGCGGACTTTTTAGGGTGTATATACATTATCTCAAATTAATGTTGGGGGGGGGACTTTATTTCAATTGACTTTTAACTTGAATTAGTTTTTTTATCTCAATATATGAATTATGTTGTTTCTCTCTTTTATATGAATATCTTTATCATTTATCTGTTTAAATGCGATGAGACTTAATTGAATGTCATCATTAAAATACTCACTAAGAAATTTATTCTCACTAAGAAATTTTTTTTTCATTCTTGATTAAATATTTAATATGTGGATGATGATTAAAAACTTAGTGTCCATTTCGATTCTATGTTAAATATGAAATCAATTATGAAAATTGATTTTCTTGAGTGAGTATATCAATTTCATGTATATATTGTTTAAAGTAATATTGATGAGTAAAAACTTACTTAAATTGTCTTTCATTAACAGAAATGGCATCTAAAAGTATCATTGCTGACTTAAATAGGGAAAAAACTAAATGGTGAAAATTACGACATCTAGAGTCATTAAATATGGTATGTGCTGGAAGAGCAAAATTCCCTTGAAGGTATAAATCATGTTTTAAGTCAACTAGAAGAGGGTAATACTACTCAACATATGAGAGATCTTGAACCTTATAAAGATTGAAAAAAGATTGATCCCACTGCACGTGGAATAATGGCTAGCTCTATTGTTTATGACCTCATTCATGAATGTGAGAAATTTTCTAATGCTCATGCAATGTGGGCACACTAACGAGGAACATATGGGGGTACTTCTGTGACCCGCCTTAGACAGTTAACTATCAAGTTTGACACTTTCAAGAAGCATCATGATGAAAGCAGTACCTTAGGGTGATGTCAAACATGATAGCACAACTCAAAATTTTTGGCCACATTCTCTCGGATGAGCAACAGGTTCAGGCAGCGATCTGGTCTCTTCTCAATAGTTGAGAACATTTGAAGGTTAACTTGACCCACAATGATAACATCAAAATTCTTTTCGATGTTGCTCGATATATTGAACTTGAAGACGAGGGACTTGGTGCTGCTAAAGCTGCTTCTAATGCCTTTGTGGCTGAATCTAGTGGTACGAAGTCTTCAGGCTTCAAGCACAAGAAAAATTGGAAAAACAAAGAAAAGGGTAAGGAGCCAAAGAAGCATCCTCTAAGAAAAAGAACAAACCAAATTCCAAGAATGAAAAACAGGTTTTCATAAAGAGAGACAAGAGAAAAATGAAGTGTTACTATTGTCAAGTTCTAGGGCATTTTGCTCGTGAATGTACCGAGTCGAAAAAGGTAGTATTTCTAAACGCATATCTAAGTGCTACATATGTTTCAAGCACTTTTTACTAACTGAATCTTAACATATATGGATTGTAGAATCAGGATCCACTAACTATGTGAATCGAGATTGAGAAGCATTTGTAAAGTTTCATCGATTTTCACATGGATCAAGGTGGATATATGTAGGAAATAATGCAAGACTTGAAGTCAAAGGTATTGGAAATTATAAAATAGATTTGTGTGGTAGCTGTTCTTTGATGTTGCATGACGTCTTATATGCTCCAATGATTCGATGAAATTTAGTATATATGTTTTTTTTTAGATGTTGGATTTGATTTATTTTTTAGTTGTAATGGTGTCAAATAACTCTATACAATGTCTTTTATGGTTTTGGACTTCGTTACGATTGTTTTATCATTTTAGATTATAATCCTTCAACTTATGACTATTATGTTCACTGTTGTGTAATGACATGTTATTCTAGTAATAATGATATTGGTGTTATTACATGGCATGCAAGATTAGGTCACATAGGGCAAGATCAAATGAATAGGTTGGAAAAGGAAAAGTAATTAGGTCCTTTCTCCAAATTTGATATGCCAACTTGTGAAAAATATCTTGCTGGAAAGATTACACGTAAACCATTTGAAAAGGCTAAAAAGGATGATATACCTCTTCAATTAATTCATTCTGATATGTCTGATTCAATGAATGTCAGGGAAAGGTTTGGTGACACATACTTCATTATATTTATTGATGATTTCACACACTTTGGTTATGTCTATTTGATTTCTCATAAATCTGAAGCACTTGAGAGATTTGAAAGATATATGAATGAAGTTGAAAATCAATTTGATAAAAGAATAAAGTTTTTAAGAACCGATCAAGGTCGTGAATATTTTTCAGAACAATTTGAAGAATTATGTACTAGAAGGCATTATTAGACAGCAAGTTGTGAGATGATATAAAGTATTTCAGTTATAAGAATCATATCAATACTTAAAAAACATTTATTATTATTTTAAGATCTTGAGAACGAATGACATGTATTATTTGATACCATTTAAAGGTTAAAGTCATTCTTTGTCTTTGATGACTTGAAAAAAGTCTAGTAATTTTGTGTACTTTATCTAATTGTAATTTGAATTTTCATATGTTATGAAAAAGTCTTTTGAAATGTTCAAATTGTGGAGGATTCTTAATTATGATTAGAAATTAATATTAGATTTAGCAATATTTGATATATATTTGAAGAACACAAACTATTGGAGATAGTTAGAATGTTTTATCTTTACAATTCTTAATAAATATTGGGATATTGTGTCAATATGTTGAATAAGAAATGATACAAAAATCAAAATAGAAATCAGAAAGTTTTAAATTTTCATATTTACAATGAAGGATCATGGAGAAATTGGTATTATGTTGGTATCAAGATTAAACAAAATAGTGGGGGTAATGTATTGAGTTAATCTCATTACATTGAGAAAAAAGAAAAGTGCAAAAAAAATTACTTACAGACTAACACCCTTTTTAATCCTATATCTAGGTATCTAATAATTATAAAACAATTGTGGCTTTAACTTGTGTAAGCAAATGCTATTGGAAGAGCCAGTAGTCGAGTACTTCTTGATTTTCATTAGAAAATAAATAATTTGAGAAACTCTAAGTTTCATACTATTTTATACAGATATATTTTTGTCACGCCCCGGGAGGGTACCCTAGATGTAACCGGCATTCGAAGGCCATTTCTGACCTCCGAGCGAACTACCTGGTCCAGTCACACATTCATTCAATCACATTCTCTTAGCAGAAACTCAATTAATGAAATAATATTCGCAATATGAGGGCCGAAGGCCAAACATTTATAAACTCGACAAACACATAAAATAAGAATCCTCAAAATAACGGTTCAACCTCCCCACACTCCAGTCTATGAAGCCTCTATATAAGTCTAAGAGGTGCCAATGACAAGTCCATGGCTACCAATAATCAAAATAAAGGAAATGACAACAAAACTGTACAAGAAGACTCAACAACCTTGGGGAACTAGGAGGACTCACCAACTAGCTGGGAACATATGTGGATCTTCAACGGAGCGCCGGTTGATGACCGCTAGTACCTGTCTCTGCATCATGAAATGATGCAGGCCAAATGGCGTCAGTACATGAAATGTACGAGTATGTAAAATGGCCGAATACAACAAACATCAAGGAAGAATTTATCAACTCGGAAGCTGAACTCAAAAGGAATAACAACTCAATCAAATGTCCTAAGTCTAAACAAGAATATGATTTAGACGGGACCAATGACATACAATTCAACTCAATCTAACTCAGAGTACTATCAAGACCTATTTGGGAGTTTCTCTTACCCGACAACCATCACTTATGAGGCAGTGAAAGTACAACAAACCGACATTATTGCCGCATCCGTTCATACCTTGCCAGGGTATGAATGAATCAACAAATTATGGATCCAATCCAACCAAGTCCTATAATGTCAGGACAAATATTTTTGGGGAAACATCCGATTTTAACGGTTCAATCCCCTCCTACGTTTGGCGACGTAGTTATTGGGTTTGAGTATGGACTTTACTCTTGCCCAATTCGGTGCTCGATACTCCTCCCAAGACTCAATGCTCATAAAACTCCATCCAATCGACTCAATCAAATCATATCGACAAGTCTCATTACAACCTTGTCAACTCATCAACTCTATTATGATCAAATCTTTTCATATCATACTATCCGGTCAATCTCAGTCATATCTTTCAAAAGAAATTTGAATGCACATTTATAGCAACATATAAGCACAACCAATCATTTCCTCTATCCATTTACTCAACCTTTGGAACTCATCACAACTCCAAGGCTTTAAGTCAACAATTTAAGATAAGCAACATTTTAAGAAAATAGCATCCTTCATTATAATCCACATAATTACGAAGATCAATAAAACATATTTAATAACTCATCTTCATCGACTCATACTCATATAAAGGCTCAATTTAGAAACTTCTTGGATCAACAACATCAACACATATAGAATCAAATACATAGGGGACAAAGTTCATACAAGCATAAACCACACCAAGAAACTCCATTTCTATGGACATCTAACCTCAAAGTAAGAGTAGGGCACATGGGTGGACTCACCCCATGTTTTAGATAGCCTTACATACCTTAGTGAAGACTTGGAGAAAACCTTGATGTTGGGTCTTCAATGGAGGACTCAAATCTTGAAGCGCTTGGGACAAATCTTTGTTGAGAATGGAGAAGAAGAAGGGGATGAAGAAGAGAGAGGGAGAGAGGAATTTCTAGGGCTTTTAGAGAGAGAGGGCTGGAAATTTTTTATCCCAAAATGACCAAAGGCAATACCTATATAACTTGGGTAAGTTCCCAAATTACCCCTCCTCAAAAGTTCTGAAAATAGGCTAAAAACGCACCTGGCGCGTCGCGCCATTGCAAGGCCAGGCTGAATACGCCTAAAAACCTGCTGAGGCATGTTTATGGCGCGATAGTGGCGCATCGCGCCCTTACAGCGCCAAGGCCATATTTTCTGGGTTCTGGAATTTTTGGCCTGAAAAAACCTGCACAACCTTTAGTGGCGCGTCGCGCCAAGGACCAAACTACTGAGGCATATTTCTGGCGTAATAGTGGCGCGTCGCGCACTTACAACGCCAAGGTCATTTCCCCAGCAGTTGCAACCCAGGCCAAAAATGAAATTCCTGTCATGCTAGTTCATCTTAGGATTGTCATATCTTTTGACTTCGAACTCTAAAATTTACGTTCTTGGTGGCGTTGGAAAGAAGACTCGACGACCTTTAATTTGATAGGTCGTAGGCCACCCAGATTGATGTCCTTCAAAAGATAGGGTCGTTAAAAGTCGACCCTTACACGAACTCGTCCTAAACTTAGCCACGACGGAGCTTTTGGACTTAGTTCGGTCCTAGGGGTCCTTGGTGACCCACATCACCTCTAACACTGCTCAGTCCCTCAGAGACTCATCTTAACTCACGAATATACTTCAAGATACTCAGGTTCGACCCCTCCCGAACACAAAAAGGGTCCGAATCTTTGGAATATTTTTTGAGGGGTGTTATATTGTCTCCCCCTTGGGATCATTCTTCCTCGAATGACGAGAAATCAAGAACAGACTCGGGGTGAAAATCACAATCAAAACTCAGTCATTCAATCAGTCAAATTCTCAATCAATTATCAATCAAGACTCAAGATGCACAAATGAATTCAAATCAAGGAAATGGACATTACCTTCAATATTCTCATCGATAGGCACGAATAAATGGGGATATTTAGATTTCATGGCTTCCTCCGCTTCCCATGTGGCTTCCTCAACAAATTGGTTCCTCCACAGGACTTTGACTGAGGCGACTTCTTTGTTCATCAGTTTGCGAACTTGGCGATCAAGAATTTAGACCAGAACCTCTTTATAAGACAAGCTATCCTTAATTCCAATGCTATCAATGGGGACTACCAACGAGGGATCGCTCAAGCACTTTTTCAACATCGAGACGTGGAATACTGGATGAACAGAGGCTAGCTCTGAAGGCAACCCCAACTCATAAGGAACACTCCTAATCCATCTCAAGATCTAGTAAGGACCAATATATCGAGGAATAAGTTTCCCCTTCTTTCCAAACCTCATGACACCCTTCATGGGTGACACTTTCAAATACACCCAATCATCCACCTTAAACTCTGAGTCTCTCCTCCTCACATCGGTGTAAGATTTTTGGCGGCTTTAGGCTGTCTTTAGCCTATCTTGAATAAATCTCACCTTCTCTATGGCTTGGTGAACAAGGTTAGGCCCAATCAGCTCAGCTTCACCAACTTCAAACCACCCAATGGGTGATCTACACCTCCTCCCATACAAAACTTCATAAGGAGCCATTTGAATGCTTACATGATAGCTATTGTTGTATGCAAACTCTATAAGAGGTAAGTGATCATCCTAATTTCCCTTGAAGTCGAGCCCACATGCCCTCAACATATCTTCCAATGTCTGGATGGTGCGCTCTGCTTAGCCATCTATTTGGGTATGGAAGGTTGTACTCAAGTTCACCCTCGAACCTAATCCCTTCTGAAAGGATTTCCAAAATTAGGAAGTGAATTGAGCTCCTCTATCTGAGATGATAGACAAAGGGACCCCATGCAATCTGAAGATCTCCTGTATATACAACTTTGCATAATCTTCTACGGTATCAGTAGTCTTAACCGCCAAGAAGTGAGTTGATTTCATTATTCTATCCACAATCACCCAAATGGAATCATGTTTCTTTCGGGACTTCGGCAAGCCTATAATAAAGTCCATGTTGATCATCTTCCACTTCCATTCTAGAATTTCTATGGTTTGGGCTAAACCACATGGCCTTTGATGCTCAACCTTCACCTATTGGCAATTCGGGCACTTGGAAACAAATTCCACAATATCCCTCTTCATCCCACTCCACCAATAGATTTCCCTCAAGTCATGATATATTTTCGTGGAGCCTGGATGAATAGAGTATCTGGAACTATGCGTTTTGGCCAAAATCCTCCCTCGAACATCATCGACATTAGGTACACACAATCTACTTTGGTACCTCAACACACCATCTTCCCCTTTGGTGAAAACCATCACCCCTTGTTTGTGAACCACTTCCTTTAACCGAAGGAGGACGGGGTCCTGATCTTGTTTCTCCTTTACCTCTGCTACAAGTGAGGATGTAGCCCCATCTGGAACGTTTACTCCACCTTCATTATTCTCTTCGAGTCGAACTCCCAATCGGGCTAATCTATATACTTCCTTCGCCAATTCCCTCCTTCCTTCCTCCACATGGGCAGTGCTACCCATAGACAACCTGCTAAGAGCATTAGCAATAACATTAGCTTTACCTGGATGGTAGAGGATGCTCATGTCATAGTCCTTGAGTAGGTCAAGCCATCTTCTTTGCCTCAGGTTGAGTTCCCTCTGGCTAAAGACATATTGCAAGCTCTTGTGATCGGTGAATACATCGACATGCACTCCATACAAGTAGTGGCGCTAGATTTTAAGCGCGAATACCACAGCTGCCAGCTCAAGGTCATGAGTTGGGTAATTCTTCTCATGAAACTTAAGATGTCTCGAAGCATAGGCTATCACCTTTCCCTTCTGCATCAGTACACAGCCCAACCCGATTCTAGATGCATCACAATAGACCACAAAGCCCTCTATCCCATCAGGCAGAGTCAAGACATGAGCAGTGGTTAGCTTGGCCTTCAGTTTCTGGAAACTCTCCTCACAAGCATCGGACCATTGGAACTTAGCCTTCTTTTGGGTCAGCTTAGTCAATGGTGATGATATGGATGAGAATCCCTCTACAAACCTTCGATAATACCCGGCCAAACCCAGGAAGCTCTTTATCTCTGTCGGGGATGTGGGTCTAGGACAATTCTTCACAGCTTCAATTTTCTGAGCATCAACCTGAATACCATCTCCAGATACAATGTGGCCTAGGAAGGCCACTGATGCAAGCCAAAATTCACATTTGGAGAACTTTGCATACAGTACCTGGTCTCTCAAAGTTTGTAAAACAACTCTAAGATGATAGGCGTGCTCCTCTTCATTCTTGGAGTAGACCAGAATATCATCTATGAATACAATCACAAACATATCGAGATATGGTTTAAACACTCGGTTCATGAGATCCATAAAAGTCGTGGGGGCATTAGTCAACCCGAAGGACATGACCAAAAATTCAAAGTGGCCATAACTAGTCCAAAAATTAGTCTTCGGAATATCACATTCCCTCACCTTCAACTGATGGTAGCCGGATCTCAAGTCTATCTTTGAGAAACACGTGGCACCCAGAAGTTGGTCAAATAAATCATCTATTCTGGGGATAGGGTATTTGTTTTTTACGGTGACCTTGTTTAGCTGCCGGTAATCAATACACATTCTAAGGGACCCATCTTTCTTTCGCACAAATAGGATAGGAGCACCCCATGGTGAGACAGTCGGCCTAATGAATCCCTTATCCAACAAGTCCTTCAATTGCTCTTTCAACTACTTCAACTCAGTTGCGGCCATTCTATAAGGAGGAATTGAGATAGGGTGGGTATCAGGAAGAACATCAATCCCAAAGTCAATCTCCCTATCAGGAGGGAATCCAGGCAGATCTTCAGGAAAGACATCTGGAAACTCGTTGACAATCGGAACCGACTCAAGGGATGGAGACTCAATATTGCCATCTTTCACTCTGATAATGTGATAGATACACCCTTTTGAGATTACCTTCCTAGCCCTAAGGTAATAAATAAACTTACCCTTAGGCATAACAGGACTACCCCTCCACTCTAATACAGCTTCGTTTGGGAATTTGAATGTGACAATCTGAGTTCTACAATCAATAGAGGCATAACAGACATAAAGCCAGTCCATTGCAAGGATCACGTCGAAATCAACCATGTCTAACTCAACCAAGTAAACCAAGGTATCCCTGTGATGAATTGACACAGTGCAATCTCTATAGACTCTCTCATCTAAGACAGAATCACCAACAGGACTAGCTACACTAAAAGTCTCAAGAAGACATTCGGGAATTTTATTGAATTTACTAGCCACATAAGGAGTCACAAAAGATAGGGTGGCACCCGGATCCATCAACACATAACAATCAAGAGAAGAGACTCGAATCATACCCGTCATGATGTTTGGAGAGTTCTCTTGATCTTGGCGACTACCCATAGCATATAAATGGTTTGTACCTCCACCGGTGCCTGAAGTAGTGCCCCTTTGATTACCTCTAGTCAGTGGTGCGGTGGTAGAATGCTGGGCCCTGTTCCCCTATGCTGGACACTCTCTCTGAAAGTGGTCTCTTTGGCCACACTTATAGCAACCATCCCTTCCCGCTCTGCACTCTTCCAAGTAGAACTTACCATACTAGATGCATAGTGGCTTCCCTTGCGAGCCTTGACCCACGCTAGATTGGGATTGCGAACCCCGGGGTCTGAAATTCTGGCGACTCTGTCCTTGCCGATCATACCTATTCTGCGGCATAGGTGCACTTATGGTAGATGAGGCATAATTGGGAGGCCTCTTCTAGAAGAAGGACTTGTTGCCCTTGCTTTACCTCTGTTCACTCTCATGGCCAGCTGATCTTGCCTTTTTGCTCAGATACTCCTCTCTGTCTTTCCTCTTCTCATCCTCCACCTATTGAGAATACACCATCAACCTGGAAATATCCATGTCCGAGATCAACAATGTTGCTTTGCACTCCTTCTTCACATGCCTCCCTAACCCGAAGACGAACTTCCTCATCTTTGACCTCACATCTGGGATCATCTCTGGAGCATACCTGGATAACTAGATGAACTTCAGGCTATACTCCTTAACAGTCATGCCTTCTTGTTTTAGATTTACAAATTCCTCCACTTTCGCTTCCCTCAATTCTCGGGGAAAGAAGTGGTCAAGGAAGGCTCCCTCAAATTCATCCCATCTAGCAGGTTTAGCATCCTCTCCCCTACCCTGTTCCCATTAGTTATACCAAATGTTCGCCATATCTTTGAGTTGATAGGACACCAACTCGACCCCCTCGATCTCCGTAGCATGCATAGCTTTCAGAATCTTCCACATCTCATCAATAAAGTTTTGGGGATCTTTATCGACTTTAGAACCCGTGAATGCCGGTGGATTCATCCTCAGAAAGTCTCTAATTCTGGTGGCAGCAGATGGCTCTTGGGAACTAGAGCTGAGAGCCGACGAACTCTGGTTACTATTTCGGGCAGCCATTAATTGCGTGAGCATTGCAATCGCTCCTCTAAATTCTGCCTCTGACCAGGGTGTAGGCGGAGTAGCAGGAACTTGGGTTGCCTCCACATACCTCGCAGGTCGGCCCCTAGCCCTTGATGGATGTACCTCTGCTTGGGGCATCTCGGCGTTATCAACATTTCTCTGGCTAGCAATACGTTTAGGAGGCATTATCTATAACGTATAAACGCACGAATTAGAAAGGAGTTTATAGAGTGTAACTCTATCGCACTAGTTCAGAGTATGAAAGAGGTGAAACAATTCCTAATGTCTTATAGCCTCCTGATTATAAGTGTGGTGCACAACACACCCATAAGCAAGACTCTACTAGACACGACTTCATAGACTCCCTAGGACACTTGAACTCTGTTCTCTGATACCATGTTTGTCACGCCCCGGGAGGGTACCCTAGATGTAACTGGCACCCGAAGGCCATTTCGGACCTCCGAGCGAACCACCTAGTCCAGTCACACATTCATTCAATCACATTCTCTTAGAGGAAACTCAATTAATGAAATACTATTTGCAATAAGAGGGCCGAAGTCCAAACATTTATAAACTCGACAAACACATAAAATAAGACTCCTCAAAATAACCGTTCAACCTCCCCACACTCTAGTCTATGAAGCATCTATCTAAGTCCAAGAGGTGCCAATGATAAGTCCATGGCTACCAACAATCAAAATAAAGGAAATGACAACAAAACTGTACAAGAAGACTCAACATCCTCTAGGAACTAGGAGGACTCACCAACTAGCTGGGAGCGTATGTGGATCTTCAATGGAGCACCGGGTGATGACCGCTAGTACTTGTCTCTGCATCATGAAACGATGCAGGCCAAATAGAGTCAGTACATGGAATGTACGAGTATGTAAAATGGCCGAATACAACGAACATCAAGGAAGAATTTATCAACTCGGAAGCTCAACTCAAGAGGAATAACAACTCAATCAAATGTCCTAAGTCTAAACAAGAATATGATTTAGATGGGACCAATCACATACAATTCAACTCAATCTGACTCAGAGTACTATCAAGACCTAATTGGGAGTTTCTCTTACCCAACAACCATCACTTATGAGCCAGTGAAAGTACAATAAACCGACATTGTTGCCGCATCCGTTCATACCTTGCCAGGGTATGAACGAATCAACCAATCAAGGATCCAATCCAACCAAGTCCTATAATGTCAGGACAAATATTTTTGGGGAAACATCTGACTTTAACAGTTCAATCCCCTACTACGTTTGGTGACATAGTTATTGGGTTCGAGTATGGACTTTACTCTTGCCCAATTCAGTGCTCGATACTCCTCCCAAGACTCAATGCTCATAAAACTCCATCCAATCGACTCAATCAAATCATATCGATAAGTCTCATTACAACCTTGACAACTCATCAAGTCTATCATGATCAAATCTTTTCAAATCATACTATCCGGTCAATCTCAGTCATATCTTTCAAAAGAAATTTGAATGCACATTTATAGCAACATATAAGCACAACCAATCATTTCCTCTATCCATTTACTCAACCTTTGGAACTCATCACAACTCCAAGTCTTTAAGTCAATAATTTAAGATAAGCAACATTTTAAGAAAATAACATCCTTCATTATAATCCACATAATTATGAAGATCAATAAAACATATTTAATAACTCATCTTCATCGACTCATACTCATATAAAGGCTCAATTTAGAAACTTCTTGGCTCAACAACATCAACACATATAGAATCAAATACATAGGGGACAAAGTTCATACAAGCATAAACCACACCAAGAAACTCCATTTCTATGGACATCTAACCTCAAAGAAAGAGTAGGGCACATGGTTGGACTCACCCCATGTTTTAGATAGCCTTACATACCTTAGTGAAGACTTGGATAAAACCTTGATGTTGGGTCTTCAATGGAGGACTCAAATCTTGAAGCTCTTGGGACAAATCTTTGTTGAGAATGGAGAAGAAGAAGGAGATGAAGAAGAGAGAGGGAGCGAGGAATTTCTAGGGCTTTTAGAGAAAGAGGGCAGGAAATTTTTGATCCCAAAATGACCAAGGGAAATACCTATATAACTTGGGTAAGTTTCCAAATTACCCCTCCTCAAAAGTTCTGAAAATAGGCTAAAAATGCACCTGGCGCATCGCGCCATTGCAACGCCAGGCTGAATACGCCTAAAAACCTGCACACCTCATAGTGGCGCGCCGTGCCAGAGACCAAACTACTGAGGCATGTTTCTGGCGCGATAATGGCGCATCGCGCCCTTACAGCACTAAGGCCATATTTTCTAGGTTCTGGAATTTTTGGCCTGAAAAACCTTGCACAACTTTTAGTGGCGCATCGCGCCAAGGACCAAACTACTGAGGCATGTTTTTGGCGCGATAGTGGCGCATCGCGCCCTTACAGCGCCAAGTCCATTTCCCCAGCAGTTGCAACCCAGGCCAAAAATGAAATTCCTACCGTGCTAGTTCATCTTAGTATCGTCATATCTTTTGACTCCGAACTCCAAAATTTACATTCTTGGTGGCGTTGGAAAGAAGACTCAACGACCTTTAATTTGATAGGTCGTGGGCCACCCATATTGATGTCCTTCAAAAGATAGGGTTGTTAAAAGTCGACCCTTATACGAACTCGTCCTAAACTTAGCCACGATGGATCTTTTGGACTTAGCTCGGTCCTAGGGGTTCTTGGTGACCCCACATCACCTCTAACACTGCTCAGTCCCTCAGAGACTCATCTTAACTCACGAATATACTTCAAGATACTCAGGTTCGACCCCTCCCAAACACAAGAATGGTTTGAATCTTTTGAAATTTTTTTGAGGGGTGTTACAATTTTGGTGTCAATCGAACATCAAATATGTGATAAAAATAAAGTTACCATATAATGGGTATTTACCTTGGGAGAAGGTACAATTTATTGAAATAAAAAAATAAACTTGTATAAGTAGAAGCAAGGAAAGGAATTGAGTGATTGACAGATTTCTATCATTTTAGAAAGTATATTGACTTTGCAAATATAAGCTCAGATTTGTGATAGTCAAGCCTCTCTAATTCGAGCATGTTAAAATTACATATTGAAAAGTCAAAATGCATAATTCATTGACGTTATTATGTGAGAAATTTAATGTAACACCCTCTAAAATGTTGTATGTCGGTATTTCAATTCTCAATGAAAACGATAATGTCTCTGTATTTTGGGCATAACTTTTCATATATTAGTCCAAATTAGGTGATTCAAATTTCTGAGTAACCAAAACATCCTTACCTATAACTTTTATGAGAACATATCTTAAGATTTAGAGTTTAAGTAGATCAAATAAATTAATCTTTGCAAGATATAGTGTTGTGACGGAATGGAGTGTTTGTAGAATAAAATTCATATCTCGATGTAGCATGCTCCAAATTGGATGATTCTTGAACTAACTGAAACTATACTTCTATATCTACAATTCTTATGAGACACCAAATTCTAATTAGGAATTTATCTTGTTCAAACACAATTTTAAAAATGGATATTCCATTAAAAGAGATCTCATCTCACCTACCATAGAAAGATATAGAACCATTTGACATCATCCATGACATCAAAATCCTCCATTGAATTTTCAAGATCATCCTTTGTAATTAATTTTATTTATTGTTAGATCCCTCCTCCACACCTATAAATACCCACCTTATTTCCTTATTTTTATTCATCAAGCTTTCTTAAGCAACTCTTCTCTCTATACACTTCTTTACTCATTCTCAAATATAGTTTTAGTTTTAGTAGTATAAAAATACTATTCCGGTGATTCTTATATTCTAGATAGTACACAAAATGCTCCTGCAAGAAGAAAAGGTTGGGGTCCCAAGTTCCAATTCAGAGTAATGCTTCTGATTTAAGGTATGTAAGGCTTTCATAGCATCGGATTGAGTTTGTCCATGCGCTCAATATTTAAATTCATTATAATTGAGTTATAGTTGAGTTTTGTCCAAATATTGAATTCTAAATGAATTAATTCTTCTTCTATTGAGTTAGATATATTTATGCATTAATATTATTATTATTATTGTTATCTCTCATATTATTGGAATTATTGTTCATGGTTACTTTCCCATGAATCCTAATTGATTTGGTGTTCATGAATATTTTTATACATGTTTTGAGTAAAGATGTTGGTTTTTTAATATTTTTATTGATAAAAAGAGTGATATGAATTAATACTATATATGTATTTTATTGAGTTTTGAAAGAGCAAAAGAGTTGAGTTTAAATAAATTTGAGTAAATGATGTTTTGAGCAAGATGTTTTGATGAGATGTAAATGATGTTTTTGAAGTATAATGATTGATGAAGAGATCATGAGATGAGTTTGATGATTTAAATTAAAGTCCAATGAGACTAGATAATGAGATTAATATGAGCATATATTTTGGGAGTAGTATTGAGCACCGAGTTGGGTAAGAGTTTAACTGACTCAAACCCCAGAACTACATAGCCAGCGTAGAATGGAGGCTATGCCTCTTAAGTTCCAGAAAGAGGACATTGATGAGTGGATCCAATATAGTGATGTCCTTTACCCTGGCAAGGTATTGGAGGGATGTGACAACGACATCGCTTCATTGTATCATCGCTAGCTCATAAGTGATGGTTGCCGGTTAGAGAAACTCTTAACTGAGTAAGCATTTCTTATTATTATTTTAAATTTGCATTACATATTAATGTTGAGATGATGTTGAGTTCTGATCTGAGTTTTTCTGAGAGGAATTTCTTGATATATGTCCTTACCTTCCTGCTATTTTACATACTTGTACATTCCACGTACTGACGTCATTCGACCTGCATCATTTTATGATGCAGATGCAGGTGTTAGAGATCCTCAACAGGCGCATCATTGAAGATCATTATTTTTCAGCTATTTGGTGAGTTCTTTTTGTATTCGGAGGAACTCTCTATCCTTTTATTATTTTTGAGTATTACGTTTCTTTTAAGGTAGCCATGGACATGTCATTGGTACCATCTAAGAGTATTAGAGGCTTCATAGACAGAGTTTGATGATGTAATCGGAGTAGTTCTCCTTAGAAACTACTTCTTCTAAGAATTATCTATTTTTCCTTTGATGTTGATGATGATAAGCCCACATTAGTATTCTTAAGTCTTCTGCTGATGAACAAATGAGTAATGAGCCCAAGTGGTTCTCTCGAAAGCTAGAGATGGTTTCTAAGTGTCGTCCATGCCTAGGATACCCTCTCGGGGCGTGACAGTTAATTCAAGATGGAATGACTTCTATCACATTGGTGTAGTCAAAGAAATTGACTAATCTATTTATTATTTATTAAATCTCTTACACGAAAGTTATTGAGTATAACTTCAAGTTTGATTATGTTAAAACTCTTTATTTAGGTCCACCAATAATGGCAACCCTATCCGGCACTATGAAGTGAATAGATATGGGTTCAAAGGGTAACAACAAATTATTGATACGTGAATGTTTCAGTACTAAATAAAGAGATATACTAGTATTTGTTGTCATAGATTAGAGGATTGACTTCTAATACTCTTAATGAGGTTCAATTCAAGGAACAAGTGTCTCAAATATGACAAAAACACTGCAAGAACTTCACCTATATGAACATAAAAGTGGTGCCGCTTCGATTGAGAGTTGGAGTCACTTTCATAAATGTTCATCAATATTGAATAGCACATGGTATTAAAGTGCTAAGAATATTTGAGTGGAAAGAAGGAGTACAATGTTTATGTGTGTAATGTCACTGATTTTATCACAAGGAATAACATGTTCAAAGCTATTATGTTACATGAGATTTCAATTTCATTTTGTGACATTGTACTAAGGTAATGTTCAAATCGAAAGATACATTACTCTATGCATGAATATAGCTTGATCTTTATGTCCTAATTTATATGTAAACAAGTGGAGGTTTGTTGGAATAAGTTTTTTAAATGAAAGAGTGTATCTTTTCATTATTTAATTGGTGTCCTTTAAATGAACGAGTGTATCTTTTTATTTTTTAGTTGGTGTCTTACAAATGAAAGTGTCACAACCCAAAAGTCGAGGTCATGATGGCACACATTCCAAATTCCATCCCGATGGGTAACCCGAAAAGTAAAACCATATGAGACTCCCAAAAGGGAAGTCAAGCCTCAATAAATACAAAAAAAGGCAACAACTATGAAATTATTCCCAAAACCTGGTGTCATAAGTGTAAAGAACATCTAGTACAGTATTCGAGTTTGATATACATCGTAAGTCTTCGAATAATAGTACAGACTGTAAATAAAAGCTAGAAATAATGACAGTTCAAATTTCAAGACCTCACCACTGATCTGAATGATAAAATATTTGCAAGAGAATAAGATCAACTGCGACACGGGACACTCTGACTAGGATTTGCATCAAAAGGGACACAAAAGTAGGAGTGACTACAATCCACATGTACTCAGTAAGTTTAACCAACTGAGTTTAAAGAATCAATCAAAAGCTATGAAATAAACTAAGGAACGCTTCCACCAGCATACAGAAATGTCTTACTCTGGCTACGCTGCCACCAATTTATATAGAATAGCACAAATAAAGTAAACACATAAATACAGTTCTATAGTACAATTAACAAATAGACCAAATATCACAGGTATCAAAGCAATCCAATGCATTATAATAATGCAATGATATGATGGTACGATGGAATCAACGCTATCGTACAACCAATCATATACACCTGCCGAGCTATGTTATCAAGCAGGACCCATGGAGTCTCGCAAACCATATACCTAGTCAAAATATCATATATCAATTACCTCACTACCCAGCTCATGGCCGAGGAATCATGATACTAATATCCCATCCGCTTTCAAACTACTCATGGTCAAGGATTTATGAAATGTGTCACATTTTCTTTCTCAAAAAGGATTTCCAAAATTCTAAACTTTCCAATGATCAATAATAATGAATGAGGATGAATGTATTTGCAACACATAAGGCATGGAAGTAATATTCACTCAACATGTAGTATAAGGTTCAAAATTCTAACAACTTAACCTAAGCATGATTTTTACCCTCAATAGACAGTAATGGGAAGAAAATACAAATTAAGTGTTTACCCTTTTTTCAACAATATCTCAATACTCAGGAATGCGTAAAACTCCAACTCAACCCATCAAACCGGCATACAAGTCAAATAACCTCTTCACAATTCTTCTCAATTAAGTCATAGATTACACTTTCTCAATCACAAATAAAATATCACATAAGGCCCTCACATGAGCATCACAAAATCAATTATCAGTCTCAAATTACACTATGACCCCATCCCAAAGTCTAGAACATAGAATTTGACTAATTACCCCATCTCAACCCCAAGAAGGATAACCAAACCTACCTCGATAGCCAAAACCGCACTCGAACACCTCCATCGGATGGTCAAATCTCGAATTCAACACCCGAAATGACAACCCACTATTAAGAATGAAATATACGCATCATAAGGAGTCTAACGACACTCATATTGATTGGTTTTAAAACTAGAGGTAAAACTGTCTAAAATAGATTAATTTCGAAAAGGATCAAATTTGGAATTTTATTGAAAATTCACATTCTTCTAGTAATAAGGAACTCATGCTCCATGAACGCATTCACCCTCCGCAAATGCGGAGAAAGGAGAGATCGTACTTCTCAAACGCGGTATCCCTCTGCGTACGCCGAGAAGGAATTATGGCTGCATTAGATAGCAATCTAATATTTTAAGAAAAATCCCCGAACAAACCCTCGGGAATCATTCGGAATTCCATACACACAAAACAAATATGCATTCCTATCAAATTCGATGTTCAGGATTCAATGAAACTATCAAAATTCAAATTCGAGGTCTTCTTGATCCAAAATCTGATAAGTCGCAACTAAACTAGTTTCGACACTTGAAATACCCAAAATACCCTCGGAATCTCTAAAAAATACAACACAGCCTTTTCTAGCTTAGAATCACCGCCAAAACCATTGAAATCATCAAAAATTTAATCCGAGTCTTCGAACTCAATTTGTTGACCAAAGTCAAACTTAACTCATTTAAAATTAACTTTTCCACATAGGACCTCAAATTCACATACCAACTCCAAATTTGATTCCGATGACTCCCCTAGATAAATTTCCACGTTCCAAAGCTGATGGAACTAACGGGATCCCGTTTCGAGACTCGTAGCTACAATTGGTTCCAAAAATTACATTTTCACCTCTTAACTCTATAAAACTCAAGAATTTTCCCAATTCACTAACTATTAAGACTTTAACACACTAAACCATACAAACAGAACAAATAAAAACTCAGGCACTAATTATAGTGGTAAAATGATAATTTCATGCAAATTTTCAAAAATGACCCTTAAGGTCATTACAACATCCACCACTAAAAAGGATGTTCGTCCTTGAACATAAGATAAAAGAAAGTACCTGGAGTCTCAAAAGGCTAAAGGTATCAGGCCCGCATATCAAACTCTAACTCCCAAGTCGCCTCATCAATAGGCTGATGCTGCCACTACACCTTGATCGAATCGATCTCCTTGGTCCTAAGCCTACGAAATTGTCTATCTAGGATAGATATTGAATCCTCCTCATAAGTTAGATTTAGACCCAACACAACCGCATCATAAGAAAACACATGGTACTTATCTGGTATGTACTTGCAAAGCATAAAGATGTGAAACACCGAATGGACTACTCATAGTCTAGGGGGTAAGGACAACTCATAAGCCACCTCACCTACTTTTCTCAGAATCTCAAATGGGCCAACAAACCTCGGCTAAGCTTTCTATTCTTCCCGAACCCTATCACACCCTTCATGGGTGATATTTTAAGCCACACAAAATCACCCTCCATGAACTCTAAGGGACAAACCCTCTTGTAAGCATAGCTCTTCTAACGACTCTCAGTTGTCTATAATCGACCCAAAATCAAACATACCCTCTCCATAACATCCCTGAGTAAGTCAGCATCCAATGCATTAATGGCTACTAAATCAAACCACCCAATGGGTGCCTAGCACCTATGACCACACAATGCCTCAAATGGTGTAATATGAATGCTGGAGTGATAACTGTTATTATTGGCAAATCCGCTAAGGCCAAGTTTTGGTCCCATCGAGCACCAAAATAAATCACATAGGCCCTAACCATATCCTCTAACACCTGAATAATCCACTTGAACTAGCCATTTATCTGGGATGAAATGTTAAACTCATCTCTAGTCACATACCCAAACCACACTACAATGCCTGCCAAAAGTGAGAGGTGAATAATGAACCCCGATTTGACATAATAGAGATAATCACCCCATGAAACCTAACAAACTCCTGATGATAGATCCTAGCTAACTACTCTGCATTATAGCTAGTCTTCACCTGAAGGAAATGGGCTGATTTGGTCAATCGGTCCACGACCATCCATAAAGAGTCATACTTACCCAATGACATGGGTAATCCAGATACAAAATCCATAGAAATACACTCCCACTTCCACTCAGGAATGGCCATCCTTTGCATATAACCTCCTAGTTTCTGATGCTCATACTTCACCTATTGGCAATTTAGGAACTTAGCCACAAAATCAAGAATGACCCTCTTCATGCCGCCCCACCAATAGTTTTGTCTCAAGTCATAAAACATATTTTCCACTCCTTGTTGAATCGAATACTTGGAACAATGAGCTTCCTCCAATATCATATGTACCCAATCATAAATCCTACCATTAATCCTCAAAACTCCCTCTGGATTAAGAGAGGCTGATTTTGCTTCACTACTTAATACTTTATCTCGAATGTAAACCTCAACTTATCATATTCAAACTAGTATGTAAGAATCTGATCCATCAAGGTAGACCTAGCCTCCATAAAGGCAAAAATGCTATGATGTGTAGAAATAGCAAGAATGACTGAACCTCCAAAGCCAAAGGACTCTCATTCGCCTTAAGGAAGGACAAACTATCCATATTAGGTGCTTTGCGACTCAAGGCATCCGCTACCACATTAGCTTTTCCAGGATGATAAAGAATGGTGATGTCATAGTATTTCAATAACTCCAATAACCTACGCTTCCTTATGTTCAGATTAGGCTGAGAAAAGATATACTTAAGGCTACGGTGGTTACTAAAGACCTCACAATGCACCCTATAGAGATAGTGCCTCTACAATTTCAGAACGAACACCACCATCTCCAACTCTAGGTTGTGGCTAGGATAGTTCTTCTCTTGTACCTTTAATTTCCAAGAGGCATAGCTATAACTCTAACATTTTGCATCAATACACTACCCAAGCCTACTCTTAATGCATCACAAAACACAAGAAAGGCCACACCCTCCTCAGGTAAGGCTAGAATAGGTGTTGAAGTCAATTTCTTCTTGAGATTTTGAAAGCTTGAATCACAATCCTCACTCCACTAAAATGCCAAAATATTTTGAGTTAGCCTAATCAATGGGGATGCAATAGAAGAGAAGCCCTAAACAAACCAATGATAATAGCCTACCAACCCAATAAAAATCTGAATCTCGGTAGATGAAATAGGCCTAACCTAATTACAAACCACTGCAACCTTGGACGGATCGACCATAATACCATCCTTGGTCACCACATGACCCAAGAATGTCACGGACTGAAGCCAAAACTCACATTTGGAGAATTTCGCATACAACTACTCCTCTCTTAGCCTCTGAAGGACTGTCCTCAAGTGCCAACATGATCCGCCTTATTGTTGTAATAAACCTAGATTTTATCAATAAACACGATCACAAATGAGTCAAAATAAGTCCAGAATACTCAGTTCATCAACTTTATAAAAGCAGTCAGGGCATTAGTCAAATCGAAGGACATAACCACAAGCTCATAATGCCCATAACAATTCCTAAATATAGTCTTCGGGATATCAGATTCTTGAACTCTCAACTGATGGTAAACCAACCTCAAATCAATTTTAGAAAACACTGATGTACCCTAAAGTTGCTCAAATAAATCATCGATGTGAGGAAGAGGGTACTTGTTCTTGATGGTGCCTTTGTTCAGCTGTCGATCATCAATACACATTCTCATAGTACCATCCTTCTTCTTTATAAATAAGATCGGTGCACCCCACAATAATACACTAGGCTTAATAAACCCCTTCTTTAACAAATCTTACAATTGTTCTTTTAACTCCTTCAACTCCGTTAGAGCCATCCGATAAGGGGAAATAGAGATGGGCTTGGTACCCAATTCCAAATCAATCACAAAATTGATATCACAGTCAGGAGGAACACCCAACAAGTCTACAGAAAACACATCCATAAAATCTCTCACCACCTTCATAGTCTCTAAAGAAGGTGACTCTGTGGTCTGATCATATACTTGAGCCAAATAATACAAATAACCCTTATCCATCAAATGATGAGCCCAAACATAAGATATTACCCCTTTCATATATAAACTCAGATTACCCTTTCATACCAAACTAGGCAAATCGGGATAAGCTAAAGTCATGTTCATTATATAACAATCTAATATAGCATGATAAGGAGATAACCAATCTATACCCAATATCACATCAAAATCAAGCATGTCTAATAAAATTAAGTCTGCATAGGTCTCTCTACCTGAAAATATCACTAATCACCTCTAATATACCTAATCCACCACTAAGGACTCACCTATCAGGGTAGATACAGTAATAGGCACACTAAGAGGCTTACACATATAATCACTACCCAAATTAAAATATGTCGAAACATAAGAATAGGTAGACCTTGGATCAAATAATATAGAAGCAGGATGTTGGAAAATCAAAACAATACCTGTAATAACTACATCAGAGACCTCCACCTTAGATCAACCTAGTATAGCATAGCACAAATGATGGTCACCTATTTCCTGGGAACCACTACGAGCACCACCCCCAGCTCTACCCTTGGTGCCACCTCTAGTACCCTATGTAGTACCTCAAATGGCTGGAGCGGAAGTAGAATGAATAGTCGATGTCCTAGGCCACCCAGTAGAAGGAGAACGTTTGGGGAAATCTTGGGCCTTATGCCTAAACTCATCACATACAAAGAAGCCTTGAGGTCCTGAACCCCATGGAGGATAACTAAAACTGTTGATATGTCCTCTGGAGCTCGAAGAACCACTATAACCAGTCTGACCCAATAAAGATCCACCCATATTATCTAAGCCCTGAATAGCTGTCTGGACTAATATGCCTTGATAGCCATGGGCACCTGAACCTGAATACTCTCTACCTCTAGAGGGGTGACCACCAAACTGATCCTGCCAACAGAACCTCTTGGTCTCGCCCTGTCTAGCATCCCGAATGCTCTCTATCATTCTAGCGTGGTCAATAACACTCTAGAAAGTACCACTAGATAGTAAAAAGAAAGTTGTAGCCTCCTAAACATAACCTGCGAATCCCTTCACCAGCTTGCGGATCCTCTCAAATGCAATAGGAATACTAGACATGGCATAACGAGACAACTCATGGAAGCGATCCTCGTACTCAAATATGAATAAGGATCCCTGCTCCAATCTATCAAACCCATCTTTGTGTTGGTCACAAAGGCTATAACCAACAAGTCTATGGACAATAACCAATCTCTACTACTCTTTGGCGACCCTTGTGAACTGATACAAAGTGTAGGCTACTCCATGTGCCTCAAGAATACCCAAGTTGAATAGCCTAGCCTAGCACTCAGTCAGAAAATCATAGGCCTTCTCTCTAGCTGTACTATTAAATCTAAGAGGTACCAATCTCTCAAAGCTCTTCTTCTCAGCTATCGATATGGAAACACTAACAAAGAGCTGCAAATCTCAGGGGTATGATAGAAGGCAGAGAAGAAGATCGCAGAGTTTAGAACCCAACACTAGGCCTCTGAACTGGTGTCATAGTACCACCAACGATAGGAAAGCCTGCAGTACCTAGAAGACAACCAAGAGTCGAAGCACCATCCAATCTAGCCAATAATCTGATCAACAATTCTTGAAGCATCAGAGCACTATTGGGGACTGTTGGAGGCTGGTTTGGCCTCTGTTTCTCAGTCTGTTGCTCATAATCATCCTCATGCTCATACTCTGGCTCAGGCGATGACTCTCTAGCTCGGCCATGAGTAGGTGCTGCTCTTTTAGCTCGACTTCATCCCCTAACTCCACCCCGTCCTCTATCTCGCCCGCAAACTAGGGCTCGGGTAACAGGTGCATCGTCACTCTCAGCGACTTCAACTCTAATCCTCACCATCTGCACAGGAGGAATAGATTGAAGGTATACAACACTTGATATGAATAACTCACATGAAAGGAATCAAAAGAAAGAATTTATCCTAACAAATATCTTGTAGCCTCTTAAAGATAAGTACAGATATCTATGTACTAATCCATAAGACTTTACTAGACACCCTGCTCTTTAATTTATGAGACCGGTGAACCTACCGCTCTAATACCAATTTGTCATGACCCAAAAGTCGGGGTCATGATGGCACACATTCCAAACTCCGTCCTGATGCATAAGCTAAAAATTAAAAACATACTACACTCTGAAAAGGGAAGTCAGGCCATAATAAATACAAAAAAGGCAACAACAATGAAATTAATCTCAAAACCTAGTGTCATAAGTGTAATGAGCATCTAGTACAGTAATCAAATTTGATATACATCATAAGTCTTCGAATAATAGTAAAGATTGTAAATAGAAGCTAGAAATAATAGTGGTCTGAATCCCAATACCTCACCACTAATCTGAATAATAAAATATCTGTGAGAGAAGAAGATCAACTATCACGCAGGATACCCGAACTATGATCTGTGTCAAAAGGGACAAAGAAGTAGGAGTGAGTACAATCCACATGTATTCCGTAAGTTTTAATCGACTAAGTATAAGGAATTAATCAAAAGCTATAAAATAAACTAAGGAACGCTTCCACTTGCGCGCAGAAAAGTCCTACTCCGGCTACGCTGCTGCTAATTTATATAGAACAGTGCAAATGAAGTAAACACATAAATATAGTTCAATAACACAATTAACAAATAGAACAAATATCACAGGTATCAATGCAATGCAATGAATTATGATGATGTAATAATATGGTGGAATCAAGGTTGTCGTACAACCTATGGTATACACCTGCCGAGCTGTGCTACTAAGAAGGACCCCTGGGGGTCTCGCAAACCATATACCTCGTCACAATCTCAATATATCAACTTCCTCGCCACCTAGCTCATGGCCAAGGATTTATGATACTAATATCTCATCTGCTTTCCACCTACTCATGGTCAAGGATATATGAAAAGTGTCACATTTTCTTTCTCAAAAAAGATTTCCACAATTCTCAACTTCCCAATGATCAATGATAATAAATGAGGATGAATGCATTTGCAACATATAGGGCATGGAGGTAATATTCACTCAACATGTAGTATAGGGTCCAAATTTCTCAAAACTTAACCTAAACATAATTTTCACCCTCAATAGACAGTAATGGGAAGGAAATACATCAAATTAAGTGTTTACCCTTGTCTCAATAATATCTCAATATTCAGGCATGCTCAAAACCCCCAAATCAACCCCTAAAATGGGCTTACAAGTCAAATAAATTTTTCACAGTTCTTCTTAGTTAAGTCATAGATTACACCATCTCAATCATAGATAAAATATCACATAAGGCCCCCACACGGGCTACACAGCACATATAAGCCCCCACATGGGCATCACAAAATTAATTATCAGTCTCAAACTACACTACGATCCCATCCCAAAGTCTTGAACATAGAATATGACTAATTACCCTATCTCAGCCTCAAGAAGGATAGTCAAACCTACCTCGATAGCAGAAACTGCACTCGAGCACTTCCACTGGATGGTCAACTCTTGAATTCAACACCCTAAATGACAACCCACTATCAAGAAAGAAATATACTCTTCATAAGGAGTCCAACGACACCCATATTAATAGGTTTCAGAACTAAAAGTAAAATAGTCCAAAAATTGATTAATTTCAAAAAGGGTCAAATTTAGAATTTTATTGAAAAATCACGTTCTACTAGTAATAAGGAACTTATGGTTGAAAATCCCATAAAATAGAGTATAAAACAAGTTAAAAATTACAAATTTCCATAAATTCGGATTAGGAAAGAACAAGAGGTTTTGGAGTTTGAAAATAAATTTGGAAGTTGAAATCACCAAAAAATTAATGAAAATGGAAGATTTTAGGTCAAAAATCACTTACCCAATATCTTTCATCAAAAATCTCTTCTCAAATCGTCTCCCCAATCTCCAAGAACTCAAAATGGTGAAAAATAGAGGTTTTTCCGACCTTTATTGTTTCAAGACAACATTCTCCTCTACGAACGCGGAAATTTTACTCCGCAAACGCGGAGATTACTGGAAAGACCCTCCGCGAATGCAGAAAAGGAAAAGGTCGTTATCCACAAACGCGTTCACCCTCCGTGAACATGGAGAAGTTAGAGATCGTACTCCGCGAATGCAGTCACCTTGCACGAATGCGGAGAAGGAATTATGACTGCACCAGATAGCAATCCAATCTTTTATGAAAAATATCCGAACGGACCATCGGGATTCATTCGAAATCCCGTACACACAAACCATATATAAACTCCTGCTAAATTCGACGTTTCAAAGTCAATAGAACTATCAGAATTCGAATTTGAGGTCTCCTTGATCCGAAATCTGATAAGTCGCAACTAAACTAGTTTCGGCACTTAAAATACCCAAAATACCCTCAAAACCTTTAAAAATTACAATAAAGTCATTTCTAGCGTTAGAATCACCCCTCGGAACCATTGAAATAATCAAAAATCTAATCTGAGTCTCCGAACTCGATTTATTTACCAAACTCAAACTTAACTCATTTAAAACTAGATTTCCAACTTGAGACCTCAAATTCACATACCAACTCCAAATCTGATTCCCATGAATCCCTTAATAGGGGTGTGAATCGGTCTATTCGATTCAATTTTATGTATTATTATTTCGATTTATTTATTTTCAATTTTTAAATATGCTAAACCAATAACAAACCAATAAGATATTTTTATCGATTCTATGTTTATCAATTTTTGATTGTTAACGGTTCAATTTTCGATTTATCCAATAAGAAAATGCTCATAAAATAAATATATGAGCTCACACTTCTCTAATAGTTTTTGGTAAGCCTATAAATGCTTTGATATACTAAAATAAAACAATAGTGAGAAATTACATCAATAAGAGCATATGTAGTACGAAGGCTGCAATTACATGTAACAACCAAAACATAGTATAGATTTTTGATGTTAACCAAATTATATACGTTTATGAACTTGCAAAAGCTGCAATTACAAAGTAAAACTAAAACTAAAACCAAGTAGTCAAACAAGACAATCTTGAACAATCATAGTTCTTGCTTTAATCTTTAAGTTTTGTGTAAAGACTAAAGCGGCCTAGTGTGAAGTAGAAGTATTGTGAAGACTGTAGCTTACTATTATGTTAAATTATTACTAA
Source organism: Solanum dulcamara (assembly GCF_947179165.1). Classification (NCBI taxonomy): domain Eukaryota; kingdom Viridiplantae; phylum Streptophyta; class Magnoliopsida; order Solanales; family Solanaceae; genus Solanum; species Solanum dulcamara. Next base: position 56,484,551 of record NC_077248.1, on the reverse strand, counting down.
TATTTTAATATTTATGAAGAGTAAAGCAGTCCAATAGTACCATCTTAATGGGTTATCGGTTTACCCAATACTAAAAATCGATAACCCAATAATTGTTTTTATAAAACCATTAAAAACCCAATAACAATAACCCAATAATATTTTCTTCATTTTGGTTTTTGCACACCCCTATCTCTTAGGCCAATTTGCACATTCTGGAGCTGATGAAACTAATGTGATTCTGTTTCGAGACCTGTAGCTTCGATTGGTCCTGAAAACCACTCTTTCACCTCTTAACTCTATAAAACTCAAGAATTTGCCCAATTCACTAACTATTAAGACTTTAACACATTAAATCATACAAATTGAACAAATAATTTCTTGGGGCACTAATGATAGGGGAAATGGTAATTTCGCGCAAATTTTCAAAAATGACCCTTAAGGTCATTATAGAAAATTGTGTCTTTTCATTCTTTGGTTACCACCAATTCTATATAAATGCAATTATTGTAGATTCACAAACAACTTTTTAAAGAAAACATTTTCTTTACAACATTCTCCAAAGAAAATTTTTCTTCTCCAGAAGATCAAATCTTCAAGTTATTTCTTTCCAATAGCATTTCTTCACTATTTACTTAGTGCAGAAATTCGCCTTGTGATATCCACTAAAACTATTTGCATACAATCCCATAGCAATCTCACAGAGAAGAGGGAGAAAATATCATTCTTAGAAAAGCGTTTCGCACGTGTTTCAAGCCTTCAATTTTGTATTCTTTATTCATATTCATCTTAATGTTCTTCTCCATATAACTTTTTGTTATATTTTCCAACAACATCATGTTTGTATTTATATTTTTGATACATAACTTACTGCGTTATTCATATTTTGATTGAAAGTTTTCTGTTTATAATGTTAATTGTTGGTTCTATTCATGATACATAAAGTGATATATATGATATGTGGTGTTGAATGAATGAATCTAATATCATGATACATAAGTATTATATGTATAATGTTCATGGTTTGAGCTATTCATGATACATAAGTTCTTATGTGTGGTATGTGGAGTTAAATCAACATATCTCATATCATAATATATAACTATTTTATGTATATAGTTGTAACACCCCTCAAAATATTTTCCCTAAGATTCGGGCCTTCCTTGTACACGTGTGGGGCCCATCGTATTTAGTTTGAAGTATGTGATTGAGTTAAAATGAGTCCTTGAGAAATTAAAGAGCTTTGGAGGTGATGTGGGGTCATAGAGGACTCTTAGGATCGAGCTAAGTCCCAAAAAAGTTCGTCGTGGCTAAGTTAGGATGAGTTCGTGTATGGGGTCGACTTCTAATGGCCCTATCCATTGAAAGATGGAAATCTAGGTAGACCACGACTTATTAAATTAAAGGTCGTCGAGTCTTCTTTCCAACGCCACCAAGAATGTGAATTTTAGAGTTCGGAGTTGAGAGATATGATGATCCTAAGGTGAGCTAGCATGGCAGGAACTTTATTTTTGGCCTGGGTTGCAACTGCTGGGGAAATGGCCCTGGCGCTATAATGGCGCGACGTGCCACTATCGCACCAGAAACATGCCTCAGTAGTTTGGCCCCTGGCGCGATGTGCCGCTAAAAGTTGTGCAGGGTTTTTCAGGCTAAATTTCCAGAACCCAGAAAATATAGTCTTGGCGGTATAAGGGTGCGACACGCCACTATCGCGCCAGAAACATGCCTCAGTAGTTTGGTCCTTGGCGCGGCGCGCCACTACGAGGTGTACAAGTTTTAGGCGTAATCAACCTGGCGCTGCAATGGCGCGACGCGCCACTATCGCGCCAGGTGCATTTTTACCTATTTTTAGACCTTTTGAGGAGGGGTAATTTGGCAACTTACCCAAGTTATATATGTATTCCCCTTGGTCATTTGGGAACACATTTTTCAGCCCCCACTCTCTCTCTAGAAAAAAGCCCTAGGAGTTCTTCTCTCTCTCTCTCTTCTACTTCTTCTTCTTCTCCATTTCCAACAAGAAGAGTTCCAAGAGCTTCAAGATTTGAGTCCTCCATTGAAGACCCAACACCAAGGTTTTCTTCAAATATTATCTAAGGTATGTAAGGCTATCTAAAACATGGGTTGAGTCCACCCATGTGCCCTACTCTTTCTTTGAGGTTAGATGTTCATGAAAATAGAGTTTCTTGGTATGGTTTATGCTTGTATGAACTTTGTCCCCAATGTATTTGATTCTATATGTATTGATGTTATTGAGCCAAGGAGTTCCTAAATTGAGCCTTTATGTGAGTATGAGTCGATGAAGATGAAGTTGTTAAATATGTTTTATTAATCTCCTTAACGATGTGGATTATGATAAAAGAGGTTATTTTCCTAAGAAATGTTGCCTATTATAAAGTGTGATTTAAAGTCTTGAGTTGTGATGAGTCTCAAGGATTTTTCAAATGGATAGAGTAAATGATTGGTTATGTCTATATGTTTCTATAATTGTGCATTTAAATTTCTTTTGAAGAGATGATTGAGATTGATCGGATAGTACGATTGGAAGAGGTACGATTGTGATAGAGTTTATGAGTTAACAAGGTTATAATTAGACTTGTCGATATGAGTTGATCGAGTTAATTGGATGGAGTTTTATGAGCATGGAGTCTTGGGAGGAGTATCGAGCACCGAATTGAGCAAGCGTATAGTCCATACTCGAACCCAATACCTGTGTTGCCAAACGTAGGGGGGATTGAACCGTTAAAGTCGGATGCTTCCCCGAGAGTTTTGTACTGACATTATAGGACTTGGTTGGATTGGATCCATGATTGATTGACTCGTTCATGCCCTGGCAAAGTATGAACGGACGCGGCAACAACGTCGGTTTATTGTACTTTCACTGGCTCATAAGTGATAGTTGTCGGTTAAGAGAAACTCCCAAATAGGTCTTGATAGTACTCTGAGTCAAATTGAGTTAAATTGTATATGATTGGTCCCGTCTAAATCATATTCTTGTTTAGACTTAGGACATTTGATTGAGTTGTTATTTCTCTTGAGTTGAGCTCCCGATTTGATAAATTCTTCCTTGATGTTCGTTGTATTTGGCCATTTTACATACTCATACATTCCATGTACTGACGCTATTTGACCTGCATCATTTCATGATGCAGAGACAGGTACTAGAGATCATCAACCGGCGCTCCGTTGAAGATCCACACACACTTCCAGCTAGTTGGTGAGTCCTCCTAGTTCCCGGAGGATATTGAGCCTTCTTGTACAGTTTTGTTGTCATTTCTTTTATTTTGATTGTTGGTAGCCATGGACTTGTCATTGGCACCTTTTAGACTTGGATAGAGGCTTCATAGACTGGAGTGTGGGGAGGTTGAACGGTTAAATTCGAGGAGTCTTATTATTTTTGTTGTTGGGTTGATGAATGCTTGGCCTTCGGCCCTCATATTGTGAATAGTATTTCATTAATTGAGTTTCCGCTAAGAGAATGTGATTGAATAAATGTGTGACTGGACCAGGTGGTTCGCTCGGAGGTCAGAAATGGCCTTCGGGTGCCGGTTACATCTAGGGTACCCTCCTGGGGCGTGACAACAGTATAGTAAATATGCTTGGTCATGTCCATAATACATAAGTTTTTTAATGTATCATGTACGGATCTTATAGTTATTGATTATTATGCTATGTCAATGCAAGGTTTGAAGTACGTAATTAAAAAATTCCTTCTTACTCTTTGAGGTCCGGTACAGTTTACACCGCTAACTTTGTCGACGATTTCAAATCATCAATAGTTAAAGAAGGAATTCAATTATTTAGGCAATCAATATTTGGTCATTACCTAAATATACCACAATGCAAATTTCAAGAATGTCTTCTGCTGCTTGAGTTGGAGCAGAAAACCCCCGATGAATTTTACGTTCGTCATGTCCATTGAAATGTCCTTTGTTTTTTCATCAAAGAATTTGTTATCATTACTGGTTTTTGATGTACTAATAATATTAATGATTTTTGATATTCAAATGCACCCTCACCAGGTTGTTGCCAAATATTTTTTTGATGCACAAACGGTTGTAAATAAAGGTCGACTGGTTCAACTTTTTCTGATGGGAAGATGGGACAACAATGACGATGTTGTTCAAATGGCTATTCTGTATTTCATACACATTCATTAGTTTTGTATTCAGTAGCCAATACTTTGGAGAAGTACTGTCTGAAACTTCTATGAATGCATGGTGTTTATAATTTTGATTTTGTTATGTTAATTACTATATGCTGATGATTTTTTTATTTTTTACTTGTTTCTGCTATATTTTTTCAGATGACCTATTTATCATGTGATACATTAAAATGATACGTATTTTCATGTATCAGTTTAAAGATACATTTAATTCTACATATTAAATTTATTTTGTTTATTACAATAATGTATTTGCTACATAATTTATAGATTGTAGTGTATCTGATACACTAGAACCACTAAGTCATTTTTTTAATATAATGATTCAGTTTGTTCTTAATATAATATTTCTAATTCAAGCATAATTAAGTCCCTAAATATAATGTATCAGACAAAATTAACTTAATTTATGTAATGAAAGATAATGTATCAATTCTAAATGATTTTAAGTACAATGTACCTAATTTGACATATATAATATATCAAATACAAAATTAATTATTTTTTGAATCTGATACCCGTCGATAGTTCTCCTTCTTTTTGGTCTTGTTCCTCTTTCAAATGCAATAAGAAGTATGCTTGCTTCTACTACTGGTCTGACCTCCACCGTGTCGGGGAGGGAGACCAAGCAGGGCATAGCTAGAGGCTATAATCTTCTTAGAAGATTATAATATTCTTTTTTACTCCATGCCTTACGTGCTCTTTTTAGGCTCTTTGGTTTGAAAATACCTATCTGCCTTCTTCCTTCTTCTTTCGCTCATTGCTTTGGTAGGCGGTTGCATCAGCTTGCGCATGGATGATAATTCTGCTGGAGGTCAACCTGCAGCGGAGAAACCCGCCAACCTTCCTCCCATCCTTGGCTGGCCAATCATCTTTGAAGACTACTCTCTTCATAAGGTCACATCTCATGAGTCTATCGTAGTTAGCTTCTCTCTACAATTCTTTTTTCTCTATTATCTTGGTCTTTCAAGCATCCTTTTGTATCTTGGTGGCAAGACCACTTCCTCTAAAATTTCTTTCGGAACTGACCATTCTTGCTTATCTGGCATTGAAATCATTGGCACCTTATATGTATTTGGTAATGCTTCTTTCTTGTAATAATCATAGTAGTATGGATGCATATCTGTAAAATGCTTGCTCTTCAAAACATAAATTGTGAGTGGACAAGATATCTCGTCTAGTTGAAATCTTCCACAATTGTATTTTTTCTTTCAAGATAGACAATGTATCTTCTTCCCGATTTATAAACTGAATAAAGATATTTAGATGAAACAACAACCTGTCAACATTAACACATTGAATGATACATCCTACAAGATGCTTTCATACTCCAAGAACAACCTTTTGAATAACATCTTAATACATAGATGAATCATTATATTAAGTAGACAAGTTATCAATATGTATCAGATACATTTACAATATGTATCATTAATAAATATTAACAATAACTCTAGATATAGCTGTCATTTGAAAATTTCAGTACTTTTCTTAACTAAATTTGACTATGATACAAGTTTAATATTGAATAAATTTTCAATATATATTTTTCATGATACATAACATCGAATTTAAATTTTATGTATCTTTTAATTCAACTATACCACAAATTAATGTATCAAAATCAAGATAGACACCATATATATTAATAATACAGTGTTTAATGGATCATGATAGACTCACTCACTATCTATTTTATTCATGATACATAATGTAGTAATGTATCATCCTTGACCAAGAAATCACAAAAACACAAATCTAAAATCAATTACACAGCACAATACCTATAGTTACATATCTTTTGCTATGTGATCTTTTAACTCTGAAATTGAAGTTATTCTCAATTTTGTATTTGTCCATTACAACGACTAGTGTTGATTTATCTTTATACAATTATGCTTGTATCAGTGATGTAGTTTGTTGCTTCTAATTTAGGTAAATAACATGAAATAACATCTTTTGACTCAATCAAACTAAGAGCTTGAACATCGTTTTCAGATCTTTCCACACATACAATGGCACCAGATGCTACATCAAAGGAATGTATCTCACCAGACTTTCGATCTGATGTGTTTATGCATGGTGGATACATTGTGAAACCATGCTCGTTTTTCTTCAACTCTACGTACAGCTTCACTCTCATGGCATTTCGAATAGTCATTGCAAATGAATTACCTTGTACAATGTTTCAAATATCAATTTTTTTCCTTAATTCATCGAACTCCAGTTCTACTACAATGATTTCATCACTTTTGTATCATTCATACCTAACTTCAGATTCACATATTTCTGAATGTCTCAGCAAAATCGAGATTTTCATTATATATCTTTTCAAATTTCTCAAAATGTTTTGAACCAAAATTGAAGAATTTTTATGCTCTGGTTTTTACAAATTTAAATTATTCACTCAAGCTGTTATGACAAAGAAGAGACTAAGAGCCCGTTTGGATTGGCTTTAAGTTGGTCAAAACCAACTTAAAGCTCCTTTTTAGCTTTTGGACGTGTTTGTCTAATGCTGACTTTAAGTCATAAAGTTCTTAAAGTCAGTCAAAAATGAAAAGTTAGGATTCCTAACTTTTTTTTTCCAAAGTGCTTAAAGTCATTTTCTTTGACCATGGAAATTACTTTTATATCCCTTATATTTTAACTAAATTCTCAAACTATCTTTTTTTATTCTTTTAACCCTAAAATTCACATTATAAGCACTTTTATCCAAACACTCAACTGCTTATTTATAAAAATAACTTTCAGCATTTCAAAGTTCTAAAAGCACTTCATACATAAAAGTTACTTTTTTTAAGCCAATCCAAACGAGCTCTAAATAGCTGTGAGGATTACATGATCGCGTCAATTATGAGACTTTAATTAGCTTTACATTTTATTTCCTTAATTAACGCAACAATATTAAATCTTATGTATCAAAACACAATGTATCAAGAAGGAACCTTATGCATTCGAAAGTGACCAAAAAGGAAGAATTTCGCGTAATTATTTAAAGATTATGGATGGAGTGTAATTAAGAATTACCAATATGAGATTTATGTAAAATTTAAGAATCCATAATATTAGGAGTGAAGTGTCAAAAACACACTTAATGAATATTTGGATGGACTTTTTTAAAGTGACTTATAAGCTAAAAGTTAAATGGCTTTTTTCAACTCATTTAGCCTTAAAAAGATAATTTTAAGCACTTTTTGTGTTATCCAAATACTTTCAAAACTAAAAACGAGTTTAAAAGCCAGATTTCACTTAAAATAAGTCAACCAAACACCCACTTATGCTCTTTTTTAAAAAAATTTCATACCTAAACATTGGAAATGTGAGTCTAATACCTAAACTATTACTCATTAATTTGAGAAACATACATCAGCAATGCGTATAATACAATCTCTCTTTATTTAAAAAATATTGTCAGATGACATTCCACATGAATAAAATATTTCACCTTGACAAAAATTAAATTATATATATATATATATATAAAAATATATTTTTTTACTTGCATACCGAATATAATAAAAATAAAAAATTTATATAAAAAAATATTGTTATAAGTAGAAAATACTTTCCTAACAACATATTCTACTATCTTATAACAGACAATAACCAGACAGCTCCTCAACATGCCTTGCTTTGGCATTTGGAGGGCAGTTTGTTCGTTTGAATTAAAATGAAATGATATAATTAGCCTAAAACGAATCTTGTTGTAGCTACTGTAAAAATATTTGAGTGTGTTGACTAAATTGTCCCCCGCTTACATCATCATGCATCATTGAACTTATCATATCACTTTGCAGACCACTATAATTTTCACCTTTTGGTTATATCATCTCACTTGAGCTCTTCCATTTATACAAAGACAAAGCAATTTTCAAGAAAACAACAAATATTCAATACACGTCAAAACTGTTAGTTAGTCCTAGTGAAATTTATTATAATAAAAATTAATTATAGATCATTTTTCCATTGTTTTAATATCGTCATTTTAAAATTTCATTCTAACAATATTGAAAGTATTATTTGGACTGCCATTTTTATGTTGAATAAATACTTTCTCAATATCAAAAATAATAGACTACTTATTGAATATAGGAAATATAGAGAAACATTAAGTAAACTATAATTTCCAAATTTGAAGTATATTTAACAGATAACATCTATCGGTGCCACATAAATTAAGATACAAAGAGTAAAAGGAGCAACAAAAACAAAAACAAAAACTAAAGCAGGAAGATTCAAAGGAGGAGGGGGGAGGGGGGATACACATAAGAAAATAGATATGTTAATTATTTTTCCGGTTCAAGATTTGGAGTTTGAAGTAAAAAAATTGTATATAATCTAATGTGAAATTAAAAAATTTAAATTTTGGTAAAACTGTTAGTTAGTCATAGTGAAATTTATTATAATAAAAAAATTAATTATAGATCATTTTTCCATTGTTTTAATATCGTCATTTTAAAATTTCATTCTAACAATATCGAAAGTATTATTTGGACCGTCATTTTCATGTTGAATAGATATTTTTTCAATATAAAAAATAACAGTATGTATTGAATAAAGGAAATATATAGAAAGATTAAGTAAACTACAATTTCCAAATTTGTAGTATATCTAATAGATAACATCTATCGGTGCCACATAAATTGAGATAGAAGAAGTAATATATTTTTTTTTATAAATATTGTAAAAAGTAATATATCACAATTCTAACAACTTGAAACATTTAAAAGACATACAAAATTTGATTGACTTACAAAATTCAATCAATGCCACATAAAATTGAATATATATTATTTACAAATTACATAAAAATACAATAAATCAAAATAATTAACAACTTAAATATTTAAATAAAATTTTTATAAAAGAAATTTAAAATGTGGGGGGGGGGGGGGGGGAGGTTACAGTCGGAGGAGGTGGTAGAGTAGTAGGTAACAAAATTGTTTTAAATTTACTTTTTTTTTTTAAAAAAAAAAACTCTTTTTGGGGATAGTTATACTACAATCTTTATCTTTTAACTAATACTAATAATTTATTTAATTTTCGTCAAGATAGAATGTTTTGTCCATGTAGAGTATCATGTGATAATTTTTTTAAAAAATAAATAAAAAAGAGACTGTAGATATATGAAACTCACTCTCAATAGTTTAGGCATGAAACTGACATTCTTATTAATTTAAATATGAAAATAAAAAAATTAAAATTATTGAAATGTGTTTTTGATACTTCACTTTGATATTATTGAACATTACGACACAATTTATCCGGAGGGATCTTTTTCCTAATTATTCTTTTGTTTTTTTTGTTTATAATGATTTTGTAAGAAAATTAATCTAACTTGAGTGTCCTCTTGAGAAAACTAGCCTAATTAACATTAAAATAAATACAAATGATTATATTTTCTCTGTCCCATGTTATTATCATGTATATTTAAAATATTTGTCCCAAAATAATTTTTAATTTAAATAATTAAGAGAGAATTAAGTATTTTTTTCAATTTTTCCCTTAGTATTAATTATTCTAGAATTAAGAGACACTAAATAGATAAAGATGAAAGAATTAATAAAAATTATATTAGTCAAATAACATTCTTAATTAATATTTTCATAAGAATTGTGTAAAATTTTATTATGACAATTAAAAAGAGACGGAGGTAGTAATAGATAATTTGTTATAGTTGGAGAGACCATATTCCAATTTGAATACATCAGCAGTGAAGGCATCTTTCCATGTTAGAACTAGAATCCATGCCACAGACAAGGGAAAAAGTAAAACCCCAATGAAAACGAACATTGGGGAAATGAAAATCTGTCAATTTCCGCATCATATTATCAACCAAGTAAAATGGTTGTCCACTTAAAATGGTGGATAGTCCATTTACTTTTTAAGTGGGTAAAATGTCCACTAATATTTTCCTCCACTTGTAAATATGGCTATAAATATAGCCTTAAACTTCAATGTAAAAACACACAAACACATAAAAGAAAGAATTACTATTACTCTCTCTATATTACTACTCTCTCTATTAATACTTTCTATATACATATTCTCTTGTTCTTCTTCCTTTATAAAATTGTCAAGTTAGTTAATTCATAACACGTTATCAGCACGAAGCTCTAATTTTTCAGAAAATTAACTTCTATATCAGGTATATCTACTAAAGAAATTTAATTTTTAAGTTATCTTTGTTACTTTCAAATTAATTTTCATCATGTCAAACTTGTCAAAATTGGAATTTGTGGCACTTGATATTTCTGGTAAAAATTATTTGTCATGGGTACTTGATGCTGAAATTCACCTTACCGCTAAGGGTCTTGGTGATGCTATAATTGAAGGAAATACAACATCAAGTCAGGATAAAGCAAAGGCTATGATTTTCCTTCGTCATCATCTAGATGAAAGCCTAAAAATGGAATACTTGACAGTGAAAGATCCACTTGAATTGTGGAAAGACTTAAAAGGGAGGTATGACCACCTCAGGGCAACGGTATTGCCAAGGGCTCGTTATGAGTGGATGCACTTACGGTTTCAAGATTTTAAAACCGTAATTGAGTATAATTCTGCTGTATTTAGAATAACTTCCCAATTAAAATTATGTGGGGAAAATATAAATGATGAGGACATGTTAGAAAAGACACTAACTACTTTTCATGCCTCTAATGTAATATTACAGCAGCAATACCGTGAAAAGGGTTTTAAAAAATACTCTGAATTGATATCATGCCTTCTGGTGGCTGAACAACATAATGCTCTTTTAATGAAAAATCATGAAGCCCGTCCCACTGGAACTGCTCCGTTACCGGAGGCAAATATGGTAAAAGCACATGGCCAGTCTGAAAGAAGACATAATAAATATCAAGGTCACAATAATGTGCGTGGGTGTGGCAATGGCAGAGGACGATATAATAATCGTCGTGGTGGTGGTCAACATAAAAGGGAGAACAATATCAGTTCTCAAAATGGCCCTTCAAAAAATAACTGTCATCGTTGTGGCATGAAAGGCCACTGGAAAAATGAATGTCGGACGCCTGAGCATTTTGTAAGACTTTATCAAAATTCTTTTAAAAGAAAGGCAAATAGAGGTGGTGCCTCTTCTTCTAATGCTCAAATAGAGTCACACTTGGCGTTCGAAAATAATATTGAGGCAAGGCCTTTGAATAATGATAATATTGAAGCAAATCTGGCCTTAAGGGATGATGATTTTAATGACCTCAATGATATTACTCATTTGGAGGTTGAAGATTTTTTTAAGGATCTTAATTGATGTTTAATTTCATGTTTTTCAATATGTTATCATGTACTTCGAATTATTGTGTTTTTACGTTTATGTATTTGAAAAAAATAATAATAATCAAGGTTACATTTTTATGATAATTGTATATTATTTATTACATTGTGCTATTTTACAATGTAGTAATTAATTACTATTAGTGTGCTATTATTTAATCTTAATATCATATTGTTACTAAAAATAATATTCGCCTTATTTAATGTCATTATACTAACTATTTATTCTTGTTAATGTTTTAGACATTAATAATATATAATGATTGTATTATTTTTGTCAATAAATAAATTATCTATACATGATGAATAATATTATATTAATGTTTTATAATATTTTATATTTGTTTTTAATACTTGTGTATAATATTTATTTAAGGTTAATAAGTATATAATTCCATAAACTAAATTATTGTAACATTCATCATAATTGAATCATATAATTTTTTAAATTCTAAATTACCATAATTTAACTTTAAAAAAAAGTACTTATGTTTTTCTAGCAAAATTGTTACTTATTTTATTTCTTACAATGCATTTTTATTTTATGAAGATAAATAAATTTATCAGTCTTCAATTGGATTCAAGATGAATAATGGAGATATGTGCATTTTGGATAGTGCCACAACTCATACGATATTAAAAGAAAAGAAATATTTTTGTCATTTGAGTATGAAAAAGGACTATGTCAATACAATATCTGGTAGTACAAAATTAATTGAAGGCTCTGGAAAAGCAACCTTATTACTACCTGGAGGAACGATATTGGTAATTGATAATGCATTATATTGTAGTAAGTCTCAAAGAAACTTGTTAAGTTTCAAGGTTATTCGCCAAAATGGCTATCATATTGAGACTGCAAATGAAGGAAAGGTTGAATACCTTTATATTACTACAATAAATATGGAGAAGAAAATTGTGCACGAAAAATTACTTGCACTTTCTTCTGGGTTGTACCATACAAATATTGGTACTGTTGAATCACATGCCATTGTAAACAAAAGGTTTACTGATTCTGATGATTTTATCATTTGGCATGACCGGTTGGGCCATCCTGGTTATAATATGATGCGCAGAATTATTGAGAATTCACATGGGCACACTTTGAAGAATCAGAAAATTCTTCAATCTAAGGAATTCTCTTGTGTTGCTTGTTCCCAAGGAAAACTAATTATCAAACCATCAGCAACTAAGGTTGGGATTGAATCCCCTGCATTTCTGGAACGTATACAGGGTGATATATGTGGGCCAATTCACCCTTCATGTGGACCATTTAAATATTATATGGTCTTGATAGATGCATCTACAAGATGGTCACATGTGTGCTTATTATCAACTCGCAACATGGCTTTTGCGATATTGTTAGCTCAAATTATAAGGTTAAGAGCACAATTTCCAGATTATGCAATAAAGACAATTCGTATTGATAATGCTGGTGAATTCACATCTCAATCATTTAATGATTATTGTATGTCGATTGGAATAAAAGTTGAGCATCCGGTCGCTCATGTACATACTCAAAATGGTCTAGCAGAATCATTGATTAAACGCCTCCAATGGATAGCTAGACCATTGCTAATGAGGACAAAACTTCCTATTTCAGTATGGGGGCATGCTATTTTGCATGCAGCAGCACTTGTGCGCGTAAGGCCAACAAATTATCATGAGTTTTCCCCATTACAGTTGGCGTTTGGAAGGGAGCCAAATATATTCCATCTTAGAATATTTGGATGTGCGGTATATGTCCCAATTGCTCCACCGCACCGCACAAAGATGGGTCCCCAAAGAAGGTTGGGAATATATGTTGGGTATGAATCTCCTTCTATTATAAAATATCTGGAACCTATGACTGGAGATTTATTTACGGCAAGATTCGCTGATTGTCATTTTGATGAATCAGTATACCCAACATTAGGGGGAGAACATAAGCAATTGAAAAATGAGATAGATTGGAATTCATTGTCACTATCTCATTTAGATCCTCGAACAAATCAATGTGAGCAAGAAGTTCAAAAGATGATTTATTTGCAGAATATTGCAAATCAACTGTCGGATGCATTTACTAACCTTCCACGGGTTACTAAATCGCATATCCCAGCTGCTAATGCTCAAGTTCGAGTTGATGTCTCGGTAGGACAACTTATTCAGGCAAATGAGTCTAGACCACGCTTAAAACGTGGAAGACCATTTGGTTCCAAAGATAAAAATCCTCGAAAAAGGAAAGGAATGAATGATCAAGATGATCATAATTCGGAGGCGAGTGCTCAAGAAGAGCCCAGAAACACAACAAATGGTGATACCACCGAGGAGGTCCAAGTACCAGAAAATAATGAGAATGAAGAAATCTCAATAAGTTATGTCTCGACAGGAAAATGGTGGAACCAAAATGATATTGTGGTCGATAATATTTTTGCTTATAATGTTGCCATTGAAATAATGCAACAAGATAAGGATCTTGAACCAAAATCTGTCGATGAATGTAGACAGAGAAATGATTGGCCAAGATGGAAGGATGCAATTCAAGCAGAGTTAACTTCACTTGAAAAATGTGAAGTTTTCGGATCAATAGTTCGAACACCTGAAGGTGTCAAGCCAGTAGGGCACAAATGGGTTTTTGTGCGTAAACGAAATGAAAAGGGTGAAGTCGTAAGATATAAAGCACGACTTGTAGCCCAAGGTTTTTCGCAAAGACCTGGCATTGACTATATGGAAACATATTCTCCTGTGGTGGATGCAATTACTTTCAGGTATCTAATGAATTTGGCAGTTCATGAAAAGCTTGAAATGCACTTAATGGACGTGGTCACTGCCTATTTATATGGCTCATTGGACCATGACATTTTTATGAAAATTCCCGAAGGGTTTAAAGTGTCTGAAGCATACAAGGATTCTCGAGAAAATTGCTCAATAAAACTTCAAAAATCCTTGTACGGGTTGAAACAATCAGGGCGAATGTGGTACAATCGTCTTAGCGAATATTTGCTAAAAGAAGGATATAAAAATGATCCAATTTGCCCTTGTGTCTTTATGAGAAGGTCTGAATCTGAATTTGTCATAATAGCAGTATATGTTGATGATTTGAATATTATTGGAACTCCAGAAGAACTTTCAAAGGCAGTAAAATGCCTGAAAAAGGAGTTTGAAATGAAAGACCTTGGAAAGACAAAATTTTGTCTTGGTCTACAAATTGAACATTTTACAAATGGGATATTTGTCCATCAGTCAACATATACTGAAAATATTTTAAAGAGATTTTATATGGATAAAGCACACCCATTGAGTACTCCAATGATTGTGAGATCTCTTGATATTAATACAGATCCGTTTCGGCCTTATGAAAATGATGAAGAACTTATTGGTGCTGAAATACCATACCTTAGTGCAATTGGTGCATTAATGTATCTTGCCAACAATTCTAGACCAGATATAGCTTTCTCAGTAAACTTGTTAGCAAGATTTAGTTTTTCACCAACACGCAGACACTGGAATGGAATTAAGCATATATTCAGATACCTTCGAGGTACCATTGATATGGGATTGTTTTACTCAAATGATTCCACGTCACAATTGATCGGTTATGCAGATGCGGGATATTTATCTGATCCCCATAAAAGTCGATCGCAAACAGGCTATTTATTTACATGTGGTGGTACAGCTATATCATGGCGTTCAACAAAGCAAACTATGGTTGCCACTTCCTCAAATCATGCAGAGATAATAGCCATTCATGAAGCAAGTCGAGAATGTATTTGGTTAAGATCAATAACTGAACACATTCAAGAAACATGTGGTCTTTCTTTCACAAAAGACGCTCCAACAATATTGTATGAAGACAATGCAGCATGTATAGCTCAACTGAAGGGAGGATACATCAAAGGAGACAGAACAAAACATATTTCACCAAAATTCTTTTTCACTCATGATCTTCAAAAGAAGGGTGAAATAGATGTCCAACAAATTCGTTCAAGTGACAATTTGGCGGATATGTTCACCAAAGCATTGCCAACATCAACCTTTGAGAAAATGAGATACAAAATTGGAATGCGTCGTCTTCGAGATATTAAGTGATATTTTCATCAGCGGGAGCAAAATACGCGCTGTACTCTTTTTCCCTTAGTCAAGGTTTTGTCCCACTGGGTTTTTCTGATAAGGTTTTTAATGAGGCAGCACTCAAGGCGTATTATCAGATATGTGTACTCTTTTTCCTTCATTAGGTTTTTTCCCACTGGGTTTTTCCTAATAAGGTTTTAACGAGGCACATTTCTCGTGGACATCCAATGGGGAGTATTATCAACCAAGTAAAATGGTTGTCCACTTAAAATGGTGGATAGTCCATTTACTTTTTAAGTGGGTAAAATGCCCA
This sequence comes from Solanum dulcamara, assembly GCF_947179165.1. NCBI lineage: Eukaryota > Viridiplantae > Streptophyta > Magnoliopsida > Solanales > Solanaceae > Solanum > Solanum dulcamara. Next base: position 56,468,763 of record NC_077248.1, on the reverse strand, counting down.
CTAATATTTTCCTCCACTTGTAAATATGGCTATAAATATAGCCTTAAACTTCAATGTAAAAACACACAAACACATAAAAGAAAGAATTACTATTACTCTCTCTATATTACTACTCTCTCTATTAATACTTTCTATATACATATTCTCTTGTTCTTCTTCCTTTATAAAATTGTCAAGTTAGTTAATTCATAACACATCAAGCATTTTTGATAAGTCAAGCCCCATATTTAATAACTGAAAAAAAATCATATTTAATTACTGAAAAAAATCATATTTAATTATATAATCATGTAAGCCCTAGAATTTTTATCAGACGTGTTAATACCATACACTTTCTCCATTTTCGTGCTCTTTTTAAAAATAAATAAATATAATAAGTGAAATCAATAGCATAAAAAAGAAGAAGAAGATAATTCACATATTATAACTGGTTAAACTGTACTATGGAGTTAAATAATGAGAGTCTATGGAGTTAAATCCAAAAATATATTGTTATTTTTTATAATTATGGTGTTCGGACTAGCTTGTCATACCTTCAGTAACGGAATCAAGATTTTTAATAAGAGGGTTCAAAATCTAAAAAAGTAGACACACGAACTAGTCGAAGGGGGTTCAACATCTACTATTTATACATAAAAAAATATTTTAATTATTTATATATAATATAATTTTTCGCCGAAAGAGGTTCAGATAACCCTCTAGCCACCTTGTGGCTCCACCACTGCATACCTCGATTAATTTTACAAAATATCTATCACTTTCCACCACCACCAAAAATCAAATAATTTTTTCCACCCATACTAAAATAGATGAAAAGAAATCACATTATATCTTATTTATGTTGATAATTAAAGTATTTAACTTAAAATCTCATTTATAGAAGAGAGAGAAAAACATTAACTATCACAATTCACATTTGTACGTAAAAGATGGGAAAAGTCATAAATACCCTTTTAAACTTGTCTTAAAAAGTCAGTTACATGCTTAAGATATCATGTCGATCTATTACACATTTTTATTATCTAAAAGTGGATTTATTTACCCACTAAAACTAACATGAAAAAAAATAAAAAATAAAATAAAAGCATGTATGTCAGATAAGAAAATTAAAAATTAAAAAATCAAAATTCTCTTTACATCCCACCCCTCTCTTCTTCTTCATACTCACCCATTATCCTCATCTTCGTCATTTTTATTTTTATCACAATTCTTTATTTTTCATCAAAATTCAAAGTGTGAGTCTGTGATGACCCTAAATGTCATTTTTGGTAAATTTCATAAAATAACAATTTTACCCCTCCCAATAGTTTTCTCGAGTTATATTTGATTGATATCCGATGTCAGATTCGTATTTTTTCTTAAAAAGTTGAAATTTTTGGTAAATTTTGAGTTTTAGAGGTTTAAAATTATTCAAAAATAATATTTGAGGTCATTCGGAGTTTTGAGTTTCGAAACAAAATTTCTTCGATTCCATTAGTTTCAGAATGTTGAATTGGTCTAGGAGAGTTGAAGGAATCAGATTCGGTATTATATCATGGATTTGAGGTGTCGAATTGGAAATATTTGAGTTTTTGGTCATAGGGTTGACTTTGGTCAAAATTTGGGAATCGGATGCTCGGAATTGAACTCTAACAATTACGTTGGAATTGGAGGGTGATTTTAGGCCTATGGAGAGTTCCTTTGTATTTTTCGGAAGCTCCAATGGCATTTTGGTCTTTTAAGGTTTGGAAATGGTTTGGTTGCGACTTATCAAGTTTTGGGTCAAGGAGGTCTCAAAATTAAATTCTAAAGGTTCTGTTGAATCCAGAATGTCAAATTTAGTAGGGTGGCATATATGATTTGTATGTACAGAATTTCGATTGAATCCCAAGGGTTTATACGGAAATTTAAGAAATAAAGGAAATCTAGATAGTTGTGTTCTGGTGCAAGCTTCGCTTTAGTGAGGGGGTGTCGCTAAAGAGACCTCTGCTTTAGCGACAAGCTTGTCTGTTTTGCGACAGAGGTCACTCATGCGAAGTTCCCTTAAGTAAACCTATAGTCGCTTAAGTGGTGAAGCGGGGTCGCGAAACGTCCCATTTCTCATGAAAGTGAAGTTCCGCTTAAGCGAACCCTAGTCGCTTAAGCGACGTTTGAGAGGGCTTTTGGCCAGGGTTTATGATATTTTCACCATTTTTGAATTTTGGAGCTCGGTAGGGATGATTTGGAGAGGTATTTTTCATGGAATTTCATTGGGTAAGTTATTTTAACTTCACTTGGTCATTTTCCAATGATTAATTGTTGATTTTGACATGAATTTGAGGATTTCAATGGATGAAAATGGCTCTTTTTTAAAAACTTTGGGAAATTCTTTAAATGGTGATTGTGATCTGATTTAAACTTGTTTTTCGTAATGGTTTTCTCGATTGAGTTCATAATATAATGAGAAACAATTTCATCCAAAAATTCTCAGATTTGGAGAGCGATTTTAGGCCTACGGAGAGTTCCTATGTATTTTTCAGAAGCTCCAATGGCATTTTGGTCTTTTAAGGTTTGGAAATGGTTTGGTTGCAACTTATCGAGTTTTGGGTCAAGGAGGCCTCAAAATTGAATTCTAATGGTTTCGTTGAATCCAGAAGGTCGAATTTAGTACGGTGACATATATGGTTTGTATGTACAAAATTTCGATCGAATCCCGAGGGTCTGTACGGAAATTTGAGAAATAAAGGAAATCTGGATAGTTGTGTTCTGGTGCAGGCTTCGCTTTAGTGAGGGGGTGTCGCTAAAGAGACCTCTGCTTATCTCTTTAGTGATAGAGGTCACTCATGCGAAGTTCGCTTAAGTAAACCCCTAGTCGCTTAAGTGGTAAGGCGGGGGCGCGAAACGTCCCATTTCTCACGAAAGCGAAGTTCTGCTTAAGCGAACCCCAGTCGCTTAGGCAACGTTTGAGAGGGCGTTTGGCCAGGGTTTATGATATTTTTATCATTTTTGAATTTTGGAGCTTGGTAGGGACGATTTGGAGAGGTATATTTCGTGGAATTTCATTGGGTAAGTTATTTTAACTTCACTTCATCATTTTCCAATGATTAATTGTTGATTTTGACATGAATTTGAGGATTTCAATAGGTGAAAATGGCTCTTTTTAAAGAACTTTGGAAAATTCTTTAAATGATGATTGTGATCTAATTTAAGCTTGTTTTTTGAAATGGTTTTCGCTATTGAGTTCCTAATATTATGAGGAACGATTTCATCCAAAAATTCTCAGATTTGGAGAGTGATTTTAGGCCTACAGAGAGTTCCTATGTATTTTTCGGAAGCTCCGATGACATTTTGGTCTTTTAAGGTTTGGAAATGGTTTGGTTGCGACTTATCGAGTTCTGGGTCAAGGAGGCCTCAAAATTGAATTCTAATGGTTCTGTTGAATCTAGAATGACGAATTTAGTAAGGTGACATATATGGTTTGTGTATATAAAATTTCAATCGAATCCCGAGGGTCTATACGGGAATTTGAGAATTAAAGGAAATTTGGATAGTTGTGTTCTAGTGCAGGCTTCGCTTTAGCGAGGGGGTATCGCTAAAGAGACCTCTGCTTTAGCGAAAGGCTTGTTGCTTTTGCGACAGAGGTCACTCATGCGAAGTTCGCTTAAGCGAACCCTAGTCGCTTAAGCGACGTTTGAGAGGGCTTTTGGCTAGGGTTTATGACATTTTCACTATTTTTAAATTTTGGAGCTCAGTTGGGACGATTTGGAGAGGTATTTTCGTGAAATTTCATTGGGTAAGTTATTTTAACTTCACTTCGTCATTTTTTAATGATTAATTATTGATTTAGACATGAATTTGAGGATTTCCATAGGTGAAAATGGTTCGTTTTAAAGAACATTGGGAAATTCTTTAATTGGTGATTGTGATCTGATTTAAGCCTTTTTTCGTATCGATTTTTCGCTATTGAGTTTCAAAGATTATGGGGAACGATTTAATCTAAAAATTCTAGATTTGGAGGGTGATCTTAGGCCTACGGAGAGTTCTTGTGATTTTTTTCAAAAGCTCCGATGGCATTTTGGTCTTTTAAGGTTTGGAAATGGTTTGGTTGCGACTTATCGAGTTCTAGGTCAAGGAGGCCTCAAAATTGAATTCTAATGATCCCGTTGAATCCGAAATATTAAATGTAGTAGGGTGGCATATATGGTTAGTGTGTATAAAATTTCGATCAAATCCGGAGGGTCTATTCGAGAGTTTGAGAAATAAAGAAAATCTGGATAGTTGTGTTCTGGTGCAGGCCTCGCTTTAGTGAGGGGGTGTCGCTAAAGAGACCTCCATTTTAGCGACAAGTTTTTTGCTTTTGCGACAGAGGTCACTCAGGCAAAATTCGCTTAAGTGAACCCCTGGTCGCTTAACTGGTGAGGCGGTGTCGCAAAACGTCCCATTTCTCACGAAAGAGAAGTTTCGCTTAAGCGAACCCTAGTTGCTTAAGCGACATTTGAGAGGGCTTTTGGCCAGAGTTTATGATATTTTCACCATTTTTGAACATTGGCGCTTGGTAGAGACGATTTGAAGAGGTATTTTTTTATGGAATTTCATTGGGTAAGTTATTTTAACTTCACTTTGTCATTTTTCAATGATTAATTGTTGATTTTGACATGAATTTGAGGATTTCAATAGGAGCAAATGACTCTTTTTAAGAACTTTGGGAAATTCTTTAAATGGTGATTGTGATCCGATTTAAGCTTGTTTTTCGTAACGGTTTTCGCTATTGAGTTCCTAAGATTATGAGGAATGATTTCATCTAAAAATTTCCAGATTTAAACCCCCATTTTTGAAATTGAATTTTGAGCCTTTTGACCCTTTTTCACTAAATTTCGCATTCTTAGTATCGTTGGACTTGGTTTCTAATTGGAAAAATACTATTTTGATAGATTATGGCGATTCAGAGTATATTCGAAAGGGGAAGGCTCACGTTGATTGATCGACCGCAATTTGGATAAAGCAAGTGGACTCTTAAAATTCGGTGAATCTTTTAGTATCCTAAATTTCCCATATGTATATGTGTTGGGGAATAATTGGGATGAGTTTACAGGTTGAATTGTGATATGAACTAATTTAAATTAATCGAGAGGGTTAATAAAAGATGATGTGTGTTAATTTAGAATTTTGAAGATTGTCTATCGTGATCTAGATATTTATATGTATTTGATAAAATACTTGATAGTTTGATTATGATTGCGGTGTGTTTGAATTGATTATTCCTGATTACTTGTGTGAGCATGCTGATTGCATTGGTTCTGAAACATTGTGATGAGAGGTATATGATTGCGAAGGCGAGGTCATTTTCCATCAGAGATATTATATTGCCGAGGTCATTTTCGATGGGGTTATGTTGCCGAGGTCATTTCCGATAAGGTTGAGAGACCAAGGTCATTTTCGGTCAGATGTTGTGAGACCATGGTCATTTTTTATCAGAGATGGTAAGACCGAGGTCATTTTTGGTCAGAAATTATTATTTCAAGGTTTTTGCTGGCAATGACACCCATGCATGTTCATTGAATGTGTATAGACATATTTTGCATATCTGTGTGCGATAGGCTTGATGCTTATATGTGCCTTGTGATTACTTGTACGTTATATCTTGTGATATTGAGCTGTGATCTGGACCTTATTGAATCGTTTAGTATGAATTGATAGGTTGGGCTGATTTCTATGCAGGTTGTAGTTATGAAGTCTCAATTGGGTTGGAAAGGAGTTCGTGTATCCTATTAGATTTACTTAGTTTTGCTAGTTAGCTTGCTGGGTACAATATTTTTTGGTACTCGCCCTTGCTTCTATATTTGTGTAGGTTCTGAGCCTGGAATGTGATCACCCTTCCTTCTGATTATCCGAGGCTTTTAGAGGATTGTGAGAGGTAGCTATTGTCATCCAGCGGACTCTCTGATTTTCTGTATTTTTATATTTTACTCTACTTGAGAGTTGAAGACATATTGAGACTTGTATTTCATTTAAGTTTTGTTTTCTTTAGCGGCTTGTATATGTGACAATCAATCTTTGGGTATTTAAGTTGAAAGACTTCCGCTTTTGTTATTATTTGCCTATTTAGATTGTTTTTTCGCTTATTTACTGTAAATGTTAGGTTTTAGGTTGACTTGTCCGATGGGAAAGGACAAGTTTCATCACACTCGAATTTGGATCGTGATAGAGACAACAAAACAACATCGGAATACCTCTCTTTGGCCACTAATGTCGTCATAGGAGGAAACTTAATGGAAACTTCACTTTTCTTCATTTACTCATTTTGAATCTTGATTTTCTTCAAAACCTTAAAAGAAAAGGAATAAATCTAGTTGAAATTTATAAAGAATTGGACTTTAATCCAATGGGGTTGATGAAAAAAAGAAGAGAAAATCAAGATTCTTTTGTAAAAAATAAAAATCTAGTGCTTTGTAATTGAAATTTAAAGATGATTGTAAACAACAAATTTTCGAGTCGAGAAAAATAAATAATCAAGACCGGAAAATTGGAGTAACAAAGTGTAATATTTGATTTCAAAATGTAATGCGGTTACAATCTCTATAATAATCCTCTGATTCTTCAAATAATATGAAATACGTTGAACTTGAATTTGAATTTGATTTAGAGTCAAGGGCTTAAATAGCTTGATTTTGAATCTTCGTCTTCGAATTTGGATTTGAATTATTCGTCACGAACACTTGTATGGTTATGACGAACAATAAATATGAACAAGTAACTTGATCTCGAACTTTTTGATATTTGTCTTTATTCTTGATCTTGAATTTGATTGCTTGAACTTTGTAGCTTTGTAGAGAATTTACGGCATTTGATCCACGAGCTCTCTTCTTGCTTCTTGTTCTTCCCAAAAACCTCCCTTTCAGAATAATGAGGACCCCTATTTATAGTTGTAGGGAGTGGTATGAGGGTGTGATTTGATTGGTTGGTTTGAACTGACCAATCAGATTTCTTTGTTGAAGAGTTTTAATTTGATTGGTCAGAACATGTCACATAGACACGTGGCATTGTTCTAGTGGCATCATTAGTTTGACTTAGATTGCTACATAACTTTGACATGTGGCATGATTTTAGTGGCTTATCTAATTTGACTTGGATTGCCACCTAACTTTGACATGTGGCATGATTTTAGTGGCTTATTTAATTTGACTTGGATTGCCACCTAACTTTGGCACATGGCATAATTCTAGTGGCTTATTTAATTTGACTTGGATTGCCACTTAACTTTGACATGTGGCATGAAAATGGGTCTCTAGGATGAGATGATATTGAGCTTAACAAAGTGGAGTCATCTTTATAGCCCAAATCAATGGATTTAGGTTTTTAATTAAATCCACATTTATTGGGCTTAAATAATCGACCCAATTTTATTAATCCAAAATATTTATTTGGACTAATATATCTTGAATTTAATATAAATTGAACCATTCTACAAATTTATATTTAATAAATTGTAAATGATTACAAATGCCCCCTGGTTCAAGTCTTGTCGAGATATTTTATCTTTTGAAGATTAGGCTTGAAGTATTATTTGTAGGATAATGACATGCCATGTATTTTGAGATGTACCGTAAATTCATACTATATTGATGCACCCCTTCATCATTGTTGGAGTAGGAATGTGGCAAATTAGTTATATCCATTGAGGATTAGGAAAGAGAAGAAAAAAATGATTATTATTTTTTTTCACATTTGTTTTTCACGTTTTTTTTACTTGTCATGCAAGATTCCACCACTAATTGGAATCCGCTTAGGAGTCAATTTTATAGAAGCCTAATTCAAATTTGAATCTAGTTATAATAGATGCTAATAAACCTATATAAATAGATGTCTGACCTTCATTGTTTTGCAGCAATGTGGCTTGACGATCAGCGCTGTGGTACTTTCTTCTTCTCTTTTCTTTGATTTTCAACAGTCTTTTCCACATCTTGACATGTCTGTCGTAGAAAATTCATATCTTATTGTAGATACGTAGGAATCACGAATGGTGTGATTTTCTAGAAACTAGACTTCTCGATTTACAACATATCCAAAATTGAGAATTTAATACTTTCATGACCGTTCTAGAATTTGTTTTTTTTTAAAGTTAGCTCTAGATTTTGCCATGCTGGAGGTTTCAGATTTGAGTGATTTTATTAAAACTTTTATATCTTCATGTAGGAACTTTAAAATCACAAGCCGCTTGATTATTTTGAATTTAGACACAAAGTTATACAACATATCCAAAATTTAGATTTAAACTCCTTCAATATCGTTTTAGATAATTTATTTGTTTGTTTTTCACGTTTTCTTTTTGCAAATGTCTACCCTTTATTCTGTCTTCCAAATCCAATTGGAATTCCGAAAGGATACACTCCTTTTAGAATATGGATAGCCCAAATTTTTACAATTTTATTTCTAATTAGGATTTGGAAAAAATAAATTTGTATCATTTTACTAGAGTCCTACCCAAAAAAGTAATTACAATTACTTTGGAAGAAGAACTCTCTCACCATCACTACTTGTCTATAAATAGACTCTCTCCTTCTATTTATTTTCATCATTGGTATTGACAGTTTTGATACTCCTTTTTGCATATCCTCTTGAGTTCATCAACATATGAGGTACATTTATATATATATATATATATTATTTTTTTATTTCGTTTTTTTGTTTGTTTTTTGCAAATGAAAATATTACTTCATATGCAATAAACTTTTATTCTATTGGTCCAAGTCAAAGACTTTACACCGTCTGAGACAAAGACTTTACATGATTTGTGGCAAAGAAAAGGCATTCCATAGTTTGAGCTAAAGACTTTACACCGTCTAAGGCAAAGACTTTACATGATTTGTGGTAAAGACTTTACACCGTCTGAGTCAGAGGCATTCGATAGTCTGAGCTAAAGACTTTACACCGTCTAAGGCAAAGACTTTACATGATTTGTGGCAAAGACTTTACACTGTCTGAGTCAGAAGCATTTCATAGTCCGAGCTAAAGACTTTACACCGTCTAAGGCAAAGACTTTACATGATTTGTGGCAAAGACTTTACACCGTCTGAGTCAGAGGCATTCCATAGTCCAAGCTAAAGACTTTACACCATCTAAGGCAAATACTTTACATGATTTGTGGCAAAGACTTTACACCGTCTGAGTCAGAGGCATTTCATAGTCCAAGCTAAAGACTTTACACCGTCTAAGGCAAAGACTTCACATGATTTGTGGCAAAGAAAAGGCATTCCATAGTCTGAGTTAAAGACTTTACACCGTCTAAGGCAAAGACTTTACATGATTTGTGGCAAAGACTTTACACCGTCTGAGTCAGAGGCATTCCATAGCCCAAGCTAAAGACTTTACACCGTCTGAGGCAAAGACTTTACATGATTTGTGGCAAAGAAAAGGCATTCCATAGTCCGAGCTAAAGACTTTACACCGTCTGAGGCAAAGACTTTACATGATTTGTGGAAAAGACTTTACACCGTCTGAGTCAGACATAGGTTTTGCTCAAAGAATATAATAATTCATTATTGAGATTCATTACCATGATTATTGAATTACTAATTTAAGCGCTAACACTTTTTTTTTATTTTTATAGATTGAATCATGGTTTACCTTAGAGATTTGACTTCCTCTTCTTCAGAGTTGCGATACCTTTTGTGTTTCGATAGTACAAGAGATATATCATTGTATGAGAGCACCAAATCCAGGAGAGGTTCAATTTATCAGAAACCAAACTTCTTAACATATCCAAAATTTATAGTCTAAGTCTGGCAGGATAGTTCTAAGCAAACTTCAAAAATGAATTTCACATACAGAAAAGCTGATAGATTCACATTCGCATAAAGAAAATATTCGTATCTTAGCGTAGAGAATCCAAAAAACTACAACATGTACAATAATCACAACTAATAGCTTTATGGATTTGTACGAATATTTCTTTGAAGTCAATTCAAATTTTGTCTTGATTGGCCCTCTTTAATTCACATGTCATATATGAAAATATACAAGAACATTGTGATGCTCAAATAACAGTGTTCCCCATTTCTTTTTAACTTATGAGACTAAAATTTAGGATGTAACTCATGGATTATGGTGGAGAGGGTCAAGAAAGACTATGGGTTCTTTGGATACTTATGCGACTGAACTCAGAATGTAATTCTAAGCGCCTACGTACCTCAGTGAAGAGGATCAAGTCATAATGTAGTTCTGAGAGAATGATTTTTTATTTTTTTTTTGGTCCTAACTTTTGCCTAGGCCAACTCTTTCGAGATTTTCAACCTAGCGGACATTTTTTTTATGGGGTGTCGTGCACAGTTTATACTCTTGTGGGCCAGGAGTAACATGCAGTTTATACTCGTACCTTAAGGAGTGTGTTTCTTTTCTTCAAAGATAGTATCTCTTTATGAACTTTCCGTTAATGGGGCCAATGCGCAATCCTTCTGAGTCAACCAGTTTGTAAGCGCCACTTGAGTATACTTCTTATACCACATATGGTCCATCCCATTTGGCGGAGAACTTGCTTCCAGACCGACGAGAAGTAATAATGGGCCTTCTTACAACAAGAACTTGATTACCCACTTGGAAGAATCTAAGATGAACCTTCTTATTAAAAGATCGAGCTAGACGAGCTTGATAACATTGCAGACTTTGTTGGGCCTCTAGTCTTTTTTCATCAAGAGCCTCCAATTCTTCAAGGCGCAACCGAGCATTTTCTTCATCAGTGAGCCTTTCTTGAATTGCAAGGCGCAATGACGGGATTTGACGTTCAAGTGGAAGAACTGCTTCAACTCCATAAACAAGAGAGTAGGGAGTTGCTTGTGTCGGCGTGCGATACATAGTCCTATATGCCCAAAGAGCCTCTTCTATTCCTTTATGCCAATCTCTCTTAGACTTGGAAACAACGTTTTTCAACAAGTTGCAGAGTGTCTTGTTAAATGCTTCAGCGAGACTATTAGCAGCCGCATAATACATAGAGGAATTGCATTGCTTGAAGCCAAAAAGATCACATATCTTCGTCATTAACTTGTTATCAAATGGCTTGCCATTATCTGTCAATATGTATCGAGGAATACCAAAATGGTAGATAATATTAACTCAAATGAAGTTGGTGACATTCTCTTTCTTTACTTCTCTAAGAGAAACAACTTCTGCCCATTTTGAGAAGTAGTCAGTTGCAGCCAGGATGTACAGATGTCCACCAGAGGACTTAGGCAATGGTCCAACAACATCCAAACCCCAAGCTTCAAATGGCCATGAGGCAATAGTTGGGTGCAATACTTCTGAGGTTGATATATAAAATTCGCATGGAATTGGCAAGCTTTACATCTTCGAACGTAATCCAAGCAGTCTTTCACCATGGTTTGCCAGTAATATGCCATCCTTTTTATGTGAAAATGAAGTTTTGGTCCAGACTGATGCGCTCCACATACTCCAGAATGCGCTTATTGCATAGCTTGAGTAGATTCATCTGCCCCCAAACATCGTAAGAGAACTCCATCGAATGATCGCCTGTAAAGTGTATTTTTATAATAAAGAAACGAGGGGCTCGTCGTCGGATTTTTGTTCTTCTTCGAAGGTTTTCTGGCAATATTCCATAACACAAGTAATCTATTATTGGTTGTCGCCAATTGTCAATTTCAGCTTCCGAAGTGGCGATAACTTGTTGAAATTCTTCTTCATGCTCATTTGGAGGCGGAGTTATCCATCTTTGGCAAACCATAACTTGTATTTCATCAGGAGATACTAATGCAGAAGCTAAAGCTGCCAATGCATCAGCCTTTTTATTTTCCTTTCTTAGGACATGTTGAATAGTCACCTCTCCAAGCCACCCTATCATCTTTTGAGCGTAATTGCAGTATGGGATTAACTCAGGCTTCTTTACTTCATAATTAACCAAGACTTGATTGATCACCAACTTGGAATCCCTAAAAACTTGTAGTTGCAATTGTTTCATATCAATGGCTATCTCAAGCCCAAGTAAGAGTGCTTGATATTCAGCAACATTATTGGAGCAGTTTTGTGTTAGAGTGAAGGAGTATGTCAAAACTTCTCCATGGGAAGTGACAAATACCACTCCAGCACCGGCTCCTTCACGATGTGCAGCACCATCAAAATACATCTTCCAAGGTGGCTGAATTTCTACTAGCATTGCGTCTTTATCAGGTAATTCATCAGATAACTCCCAATCATTCGGAATTGGATGATTGGCCAAGAAATCTGCTAGCACTTGTCCTTTTACTTCCTTCTGAGATATATACACAGTCTTAAATTATTGAAACTGGAGGTACCACCTTGCTAGCCTATCACTTAAGACAGGCTTGGACATGACAAACTTGATAGGATTCGCTTTAGAGACAAGTTGTATAATATGAGCCTGGAAGTAATGCTTCATCTTCTGAATTGAGAACACGATTACCAGACATAACTTCTCAATAGGTGAATACTTGATCTCGTTTTGTGTCATTATCCTACTCAAGTAATATAGGGCATTTTCTTTCCCTTCATCATTTTCTTGTGCGAGAAGTGCTCCTACTGACCTTTCTTGTGCTGCAATGTATAAAATTAATGGTTTTCTAGGTATAGGAGCTACAAGTACTGGAGGTTTCATCAGATAAGACTTTATGTTCTCAAAAACATTGGTACAAGCTTAGTCCCATTCAAAAGGAACATCTTTCTTTATAAGGCGACTGAATGGTTGACATCTCCTAGCCAGATTTGAGATAAACCTCCTAAGATATGCTAATTTTCCTTGTAAGCTTTTCAACTCATGAATATTTTTTGGCTCAGGCATCTTCAAAATAGAATCTATCTTATCTTGATCAATCTCGATTCCTCGATGTCGAACAATAAAACCGAGAAACTTTCCCGAAGTAACTCCAAAGGCACATTTTAAAGGATTCATTTTGAGTTGGTATCTTTGAAGCTGTTCAAACACCATTCTCAGATCTTTCAAGTGGTCATCACTCTTCTTTGATTTTACTACTAAGTCATCGACATAACACTCAACATTTTTATGAAGCATGTAATCAAAAATATTTTGCATGGCTCATTGATAAGTGGCTCCAGCATTTTTTAAACCAAAAGGCATCACTTTGTAGCAATATATACCTTTAGGAGAGCGAAATACAGTAAGTTCTTCATCCTTTGGTGCCATGCGAATTTGATTGTATCCAGATGAACCATCCGTGAAGGACATTGCCTCGTATCCAGTTGTAGCATCAATCATAAGCTCAGGGATTGGAAGAGGAAATTCATCCTTAGGGCATGCATTATTAAGATCTCTAAAGTCAACACAAACTCGTATTTGGCCATTCTTCTTTCTTACAGGTACAATGCTTGAAATCCATGTAGGATATTTGACTTCACGAATAAAACCTGCTTCAATGAGCTTGTTAACTTCAGTTTCAATCAAAGGAACCAATTCAGGTCTAAACCGACGTTGCGCTTATTTAATAGGACGAGTACCTCGTTTTACAGCAAGACGATGAACTGCAACTTTAGGGTCTAACCCTGGCATCTCTTTGTAACTCTAAGCAAATACATCCCTAAATTCCATAAGAAGCTCAATATATTTCTTCTCTTCATCGTCATCCAGCGAAGCACTCATATATGTAGGCCTTATATCATCATCAACTCTAAGATTTACTTCCTTCAATGCATCAACAGTATTCTTTATCCCTTCCTCGAGTTCAGGTGGCGCATCTTTAGCATCCTCATCTTCTTGAGGATCACCATCATTAAAAGATATGTGATGGCATGCATTAATATCATCAAACCCGTCATCAATTTTTGCATATAGTGGAGTACTTTCTTCGTCACAAATTGTGATGTGATTTGATGATCCCACACTTTCTTCATCTTTATCTCGCTCCCTAGTGTGAACTATGGTATGAGTTTTTGCTCTCAGAACATCTCCACATGAAACTACAAGTTTTGTTTCTCGCCTCATTCTAGAAGGGATCAAACTAGGCCAATTCTTGGGTGAATTATGCTCCCGAGCATATACCCGTTCTTCCATTATTCTATAATCTCCTTGGCGCTTGTATTTCTTCTTCATTGGTCCCAATCGATCAAATACTGAAATGTTTTGAGTTGATTCTATTAGTCGATCAGATGCAGAAATATTAGGAGTCATGCTACTAAGTCGATCAAATACAGAAGGCTTTTTGTTGAACATCATCGATTCTTCCATAGGGGTAATGTAGTTGATGCTCATCCTTTTTATAGAGATTCGTATTGGTGACAGTTTTTTGTAACCCAGGCCTTCGTGTGATTGCTTTACATCATACCATTTCTCTATCATCATCCTTAGAGTTGGATTTAGGCCATGATTTGCCCTTTCAATAACTTCATTTGGAAGCTTCCCTACTTTAGAAGCTTCATTGGGATTGTATCCTGCTTTCACCAACAACTTATATGCATTTGGGTCAAAACCCTCATTTGTACGATTTTTAGGGAGTGATTCATGTGAATCATGATTCGATGGTCTGACAAATCCTTGTATCATTTTTAAAGGTGATTTGATTGCATCAATTTGCTTGATAGGGAATGTCAACTTACTACTCTGCAACTTAGAGGGTGGGATCTTGACTTTGTTTGTCTTTGGGACATAGTGAGAAACAGGAGTCATTCTCTTACTTGAAGATGCCTCACTTATCTTAGGTACTTTACTCATATCTGAAAGCGTTTTATCCTTTTCAATCATGACCCTCGCATTAGCATGTGCTACATCAACCCTTTTCGTGATATCAGCAGGTATCACATTATCAACTTTAACTTCTTTTGAAACATGATTCTTTAAGTAGAATTTTGCATCAGCAAAGTACGCCTCCATCTCGATGAAAGGTTCATCATCAGCAACTATCTTTTTTTGAACCCCATCTTCAAAGTATTTGAAACATTAATGGTAGGTGGACGGTACTACTTTGTTCTCATGTACCCATGGTCTTCCTAACAAGATGTTATACGAGGTCTTTGAGTAAATAACATGCATCCATGCACTCGAACGCATATCCCCCATCGTTATATCTAATTTGACAGCACCAATAGCTCTCTGCCCCCTTGGTTAAAACCTTGAATCATCAGACGACTTTCAGATAGTTCATTTATCGGTATTCCAAGTTCTTTCATAGTACGAATAAGGAGAATATTGACCCATATCCATCATCCACCATGATCCTATTTACTTTATGTCCACGCACAAAACCTACCATATATAAAGGACGATTATCCAACACTTCACCCAATAAAAGATCATCATTAGTGAATGTAAACTTCGCATCACAAGTGTCCACTTCTTCAGAGTGAGGCTTTATAGGGCCTTCATGTGATGGAGGTAATGATGGTGATGAGCTTTCTACCATCGTCTCTTCTCTATCAATGTTACAACACGAGGTCTTGGTGTCACGATGAGAAATCTTTTCATGAAACCAACTTGACAAGAATTCCTCTAATGCTACCGGAGGACATTGCTTTTGATAGTAATTTTCCTTGACTCTTGACTTCTTCACATTCTTCTTTACCCTTTGAGTTTTAGGGGTAGGTGGATGGCACCACTTTGTTCTTATCTTCGCTCTAGTCACTTTCTTATTTGGTTCTCTTTGCAAGCTCATTTTACGACGTCTTCGTCGTGTCACCAAAATCCATCCTTCATAATCAGTATAAGCACCATAAAATTGGTTTTCCACTAGAGATTTATCTTCCCATATTACTTCATTCATCAAAGGAACAAGCGATGATACGTTAATATTTATTGGTTTGAAGTCACCAAATTTAATCATCTTTGATGGTGATGTGGCTAGGTCATCACCACTATCATGTATTTTGACAAAGTTGCAAAGAACTATGGGGTCAAGTGAACCAAAAGTGGCAGAGACTTGATTTGAACTCTCATTCTCATCTTCAAGCAATATCTTTCCTTCACGGGCCAAGTCCATAATCTTTTCCTTAAAGATAAAACACTTTTCAATAGGATGGCCCATCAAATGGTGATATTTGCAGTAATTTGGATCATTAGTCCTCCCAGCCTCATCTGGACGCTTCATTTCAGGTAGCTCAAAGAGTTTTAATGCCAGAAGCTCTTCGAAAATTGCTGGAACATCTGAGTCCAAGAAAGGATACTCTTTTGCCTGCATTTCCTTCAAAGTCAGCTTTCTACCAGCGTTATTCTGAAAAGTTGTGGTCTTCACCCTTTGATTCTTTCTTATATTTGTAGCCACTTTCAAAGGTACGACATTAACACTCATCGACTCCTTGTTTCCAAACTTAGGTGCCGATTTTCCCCCTTTCTTTACCTTCATTTTGTCTTTTCCCTTGTGAGGCCCATAAATAATTGGTCCTTCAATCCCGCTTGCAGACATGCTCAACTCCATATCATGAGCACGTGTGGCTAGTTCCTCAAATGATTTGGGTTTAATACCCCGTATCATATAACGAAGTCCCCAACGCATTCCTTGAATACACATTTCTATTCTGGAAGTTTCACTAAGCCTATTCTTACAATTAAGGCTTGCATTTCTCCATTGGTTGATGAACTCAATGACGGGTTCATCTTCCCATTGACGTGTATTTGTGAGTTCAACCATGCTCATAGTACGCCTTGTGCTATAGAAGCGATTAATAAATTCATGCTCAAGTTGTTCCCAACTATCAATAGAGCCTGCCTCGAGATCCGTATACCAGTCAAAAGCATTTCCTTGTAAGGAGCGCACAAATTGATTGACCAGATAATCTCCATATGTTCCAGCATTATTGCATATTTTAACAAAATGGGCAATGTGTTGTTTTGGATTTCCCTTTCCATCAAATTGTTGAAATTTTAGAGGTTGATAACCTGCAGGCATCTTCAAAACATCAATTCTTGAAGTGTATGGCTTTGCATATGTGAATGATGACTTTGAAGACACGTCATACTTATCTTTGATAGTTCCCATAATGAAGTCCTTCAGTTGATGAATGGGAATTCCTCCTTCAGCGGATACTTGCAGCTCATCACCCACATTTATTTGCTTTGTAACTGAATCTCCCTTTTCTTGTATCATCGGGCGTTTTCCAGGTGCATGACTTGAGTCTCCCTCCATAACATTCTCAACTCTGTCCGTCAACTTGATAATTTGATTATCCTGATCTTGCACATATTTTGTTAGACCTTCAATTGCCTTCGTCAAACTCGCCATTTGTTCTTCAACAGTTGAGGTGTTAGTCATCATCGCTTGGATGGCCGTTATGGATGATGGAGCAAAGAATGGATTTTCCCTCAAACTGAAATCTGTCTGAAACAAGTTACATGGAGTGACTGAGGCAGATCTAGTGATCAATACATCATCTTCATCTTGAATAGTGCAATTCCTCGTGTTAAAATGACTAAGTCGAGCCAACGTCTTTTCAACAATATCAGCTATATTCTCTCCTTCTTCCAATTCATTCAGAAAGAATCTTGCCCCCTTTAAAGATGGAAGATCAAAAATAGGAACTGATGCGGACGGCACTTGAAGTGTTTGTTGTCCTAGCAAGTTTGCTCTGTTCCTTGTGATGGGTCCCAAACTTCCCATAGTAGCATCCAGTATGTTCTCCACCTCAGAGAAAAACTTGGAATCAGTAGCCTTAGCAATAATAGTCCTGGAGTCAAACTTCTTAGATACCATTTAAGTGTTCTTGAAGTTTGATGATCGATGTAAAGAGATGAGAGGTAGAGATTGTCCCACTGGGCGTGCCAAAATATGTAAACAACAAATTTTCGAGCCGAGAAAAATAAATAATCAAGACCGGAAAATTGGAGTAACAAAGTGTAATATTTGATTTCAAAATGTAATGCGGTTACAATCTCTATAATAATCCTCTGATTCTTCAAATAATATGAAACACGTTGAACTTGAATTTGAATTTGATTTAGAGTCAAGGGCTTAAATAGCTTGATCTTGAATCTTCGTCTTCGAATTTGGATTTGAATTATTCGTCACGAACACTTGTATGGTTATGACGAACAATAAATATGAACAAGTAACTTGATCTCGAACTTTTTGATATTTGTCTTCGTTCTTGATCTTGAACTTGAGCTTGAATTTGATTGCTTGAACTTTGTAGCTTTGTAGAGAATTTGCGGCCTTTGATCCACGAGCTCTCTTCTTGCTTCTTGTTCTTCCCAAAAACCTTCTTTTCAGAATAATGAGGACCCCTATTTATAGTTGTAGGGAGTGGTATGAGGGTGTGATTTGATTGGTTGGTTTGAACTGACCAATCAGATTTCTTTGTTGAAGAGTTTTAATTTGATTGGTCAGAACATGTCACATAGACACGTGGCATTGTTCTAGTGGCATCATTAGTTTGACTTAGATTGCTACATAACTTTGACATGTGGCATGATTTTAGTGGCTTATCTAATTTGACTTGGATTGCCACCTAACTTTGACATGTGGCATGATTTTAGTGGCTTATTTAATTTGACTTGGATTACCACCTAACTTTGGCACATGGCATAATTCTAGTGGCTTATTTAATTTGACTTGGATTGCCACTTAACTTTGACATGTGGCATGAAAATGGGTCTCTAGGATGAGATGATATTGAGCTTAACAAAGTGGAGTCATCTTTATAGCCCAAATCAATGGATTTAGGTTTTTAATTAAATCCACATTTATTGGGCTTAAATAATCGACCCAATTTTATTAATCCAAAATATTTATTTGGACTAATATATCTTGAATTTAATATAAATTGAACCATTCTACAAATTTATATTTAATAAATTGTAAATGATTACAATGATGGTGGTGATATTTGGTGGTGGGTGACAAAGAAGAAGAAGAAGAAGAATTGAATGTGATATAGTAATGATGAAGAACAAAAAATCGATAGTAAAGGTAGCCGAACATGATTTTTTCAGTGAGGAGAAACGAAGTGGGTGAAATTTAGTGATGAAGAAGATATAATTATTAGAGAATTTTAATAGTTAATTAAAAATTAATTAGTGTAAAATATAGTTAACAAAAGAAAAGTAAATTAATAAAGAAAAGAAAATAAAAAGAATCAAAAAATTATAAATTCTTACATGGTGTTAGCATTGATGTGGCAGATAGTCTTGACCAACTGATTTAAGCTATGATACGTAAATTCAATTTAAAGCCACAAAGATTATATTTGCCAAAAATACGCTCAAATTGTGGCTCGAACCCGCGAAGAACAAACATGTGTTGAATAACAAACCAAAAGATTCTTAAATAGTGTCATTTTCTTTCAATATAGTATCAGTTTATGCAGATTGCAGAGTATTTATTACTTTTTTCATTTTAATTTGGTTCTATTTTATTTTATTTTAAAAAAATATTTCTTTTTTTAGGTAATTATTGAATTCAAACTTTTTGCATGACATGTTTAAGAGCACAAGATTGAAGAATATTTTGATTAATTCAAGTTATGTTTTGTTTGAAACTACAAGATTCAAACGAGTTCTTTATTTTATTTACACTTCGGGGTGGTCCACTGATTTGAGATTGTGATTTTTATGTTGGAGGTCTCAAGTTCGAAACCCCTTGCCAAAGCAAAATGAAATTACATATGTTGTCCCCCAAATATAGTGATCTTGATTTTTTGTCCTACATAAGAGAAGTCTTATAAAAATATCATTCCTTCCACTTTGAGTTGAGTCAAATTACATTTTTGTCCTCTACACCCTAAATATTTTTTAAACCTCTCCATGCTCAATTGGCTCTCAACTTTTTTTTCCCATTTTTCTCTTCTTTTTTTTCCTTTTATTTATTATTTTTCCTCTTCTCTTTTATTTTTTTTTCCTTTTTGCTTTTTCATTTTTTTTTGCTTTTTTCGTTTTTTTCTTATCTTCTATTTTTTTTCTCTTTCCTTATTTTTCTTTTTTTTTATATAATTTTTTTTCTCTTTCTTTTTTTTTTCTCTACTTTTATTTTTTTGATTTTTTTCATTGCTTCTAAGACAAAAATTATTGTCCATGAGGCGCAACTTGTTATTTGAAAGTCCTTTGGCTATATTTTGCCTCTAAGACAAGAGTTATAAAGTATCTCATAAATCAAGACACAATATGGTGAAACCACAAGATGCAAAAGAGTTCTTTCTTTTTTTAACACTTCGATGTGGCCCACTAGTTTGGGCTTGTGACTTCTATGTTGGAAGTCTCAAGTTCGAAATCCCTCGCCAAAGCAACATGAAATTAAATAGGTTATCCCCCAAATGTAGTGGTCTTAATTTTTTGTCCTCCATAAGAGAAGTCTTAAAAAAATATCCTTCCTTCCACTTTGAGTTGAGTCAAAGTACATTATTATCCTCTACACTTTAAATATTTTTTAAACCTCTCCATGCTCAATTGGCTCTCAACTTCTTCTTTTTTTCGTTTTATTTATTATTTTCTCCTCTTTTATTTCTTTTTCGTTTTTTCTTTTTCATTTTTTTCGCTTTTTTTTGTTTTTTTTCTTATCTTCTATATTTTTTTCTTTCCTTATTTTTCTTTTATTTTTTAATTTTTTTTCTTTTTTTTTTCTCTACTTCTATTTTTGTGATTTTTTTTCCATTGCTTCTAAGCCAAGTGTTATTGTGTTTCTCATAAGTTTGACTAAGTGAAAATGATGAAAATTATTTTTCATGAGGCGCAATTTGTTATTTGAAAGTCCTTTGGCTAAGTTTTGCCTCTAAGACAAGAGTTATAAAACATTTCATAAATCAAGACACAATATGGTAATCAAGTTTTGTCTATAGGGAGTAATTTATTATTTTAAAATTTTTGGTCTAAGTCTTGCTTCTAAGACAAGAGTTATAAAACATCTCATAAGTAAGACATTGCGAATAGTGTAAATTATTGCCATGATGCACATATTTTTTTAAACCTTTGAGCTATGTTTTGCATCTAAGGTAAAAGTTATTGGGCAAAATCTTGCATCTAAGGTAAGAGTTATAGAGCATTTAATAAATCAATACATAATGTGGTAGTGTCAAGTTTTGTTTGGAGCTTAGCTTGTTGTCTGAAGGTCTTTGGACTAACAAGTCTTACCTCTATGACATTAGTTATAAAGTATCTCATAAATTAAAACTCAATGTGACATTGTCAAGTCTTGCCCATAGGGGCATAATTAACTTATTGTTTGAAAGTCTTTGGGCTAAGAGGCAAGGGTTATAGAAACTAGTGTCAACTCTTGCCCATGGGGCGTAACTTGTGAAGTTCTTGGCCTAAATTTTACCTCTAAGGCAAGAATTGTAGAGCATCTCATAAATCAAGACACAATAAGACATTAGCACCTCTTGTCCATGGGACATAACTTGTTCATTGAAAGTTTTTGGGCTAAGAATTGCCTCTAAAGCAAGAGTTATATATATATATATATATATATATATATATAGATATAGCATTAAATAAATCAATACATAATGTGGTAGTTTCAAGTTTTGTTTGGAGCTTAACTTGTTGTTTGAAGGTCTTTGGGCTAACAAGTCTTAACTCTATGACATCAGTTATAGAGTATCTCATAAATCAAGACACAATGTGACATTGTCAAGTCTTGCCCATAGGGCATAATTAACTTATTGTTTGAAAGTCTTTGGGCTAAGAGGCAAGGGTTATAGAGACTAGTGTCAACTCTTGCCCATGGAGCGTAACTTGTGAAGTTCTTGGCCTGAATTTTACCTCTAAGGCAAGAATTATAGAGCATCTCATAAATCAAGATACAATAAGACATTAGCACCTCTTGTCCATAGGACATAACTTGTTCATTGAAAGTTTTTGGGCTATATATATATATATATATATATATATATATATATATATATATATATATATATATATCTTATATATTAAATTTAAAAATAGCAAATATGACAAAAAAACATTATCTTGAATCTTGACAATTGAATCTTGGGATCATTATATTTAAAAGAATTACAAAATGTATAAAATTGAAAAAAAAATTAGTTCCATAATTAAAAAAAGAAAGAAAGAAAAAACAAAAAAAATAAAGATAAGCAAAAAAAAGAAAAAAAGAGAAAGAAATAAAAGAAAAGGAAGAAAACAAAAGAAAGAAAGAAAAAGAAGGAAAAGAAAAAATTGCATGGAAAAAAAGAAAGAAAAAGAAAAAGGAAAGGAGAAAAACGTGACAAAAAAAAAGAAGAAGACAAAAACGAGAAAAAAGGAAAAAAAAAACAATTTTAGTTCTTTTTTAATTATCAAAATACAAACTTTTTTTATTTTGTTAGGTTTGGAGAGAAATTTTGCCCAAAAAATTTTTATTAAATGAATAGAGGACATTTTTGTAAGACTTTTCTTATAGGGGACAAAATATCAAGATCAATCCTTATGACGGTCATTTGTGAACTTAACCCCGAAATGAAGGGATTTTCCTTCGCAGTCGAGCTCATCGCACCGTGCTTGCCTAGTGCAAGTTGCCTCTCCTATGTGATTTGCGATTTATTGCATAAGAGCGGGAATTTTATCATGTGCGCCCCAAAGGATAGGGGCTACAAATTTTCCTTGTCATAAAAAAGATAATTCGTATCAAGTCAAAATCAGACAAAAAATTTAAAACGGATAGAGTAATATATACTCTCTCCATTCCAATTTATATGATGTATTTTGACTTGACACGAAATTTTAAAAAGTAGGAAAGACTTGAATTTTTTGTCAAAAAATAAGTCATAAATATTTGTGTGGTTATAAATTATTTCATTAAAGATAAAATAAATATTTTAAATTAATTTATAAGAAGTACTAAATATAGAATTATATCACGCTGTAGACAATATGTCACGCCCCGGAAGGGTACCCTAGATGTGGCTGGCACTCGAAAGCCATTTCTGGCCTTCAAGCGAACCACCTAGTCCAGTCACACTTTCATTCATTCACATTCTATCAGCGGAAGACTCAATCATAGGAATACTATTCATAATTTAGGGCCGAAGGCCAAAAAAATACCCAATCAATAACTAACTAGAATAAAACTAGTCAAAACGGACAATTCAATACTCCACACACTAGTCTATGAAGCCTCTATCAACAATCCAGGAGGTGCCAATGACAAGTCCATGGCTACCAACGATCAAAATAAAGGAAACAAAACAAAGCTATAAAAATAATCTCGGTATCCTCCGGAAATTGGGAGGACTCACCAACTAGCTGGAAGTGAGAAGATCTTCAACGGTGCGTCGATTGTTGATCTCTAGTACCTGTCTCTGCATCGTGAAACGATGCAGGCCAAATGACGCCAGCACATATAATGTACGAATATGTAAAATGACCGAATGAAACAAACATCAAGGAAGAATCAAATCAACTCAAAATCTCAACTCAAGAGAAAGAACAACTCAATCAAGTGTCCTGAGTCTAAAAAGGGATATGATTTAGACGGGACCAATCACATACAATTCAACCCAATCCGACTCAGAGTACTATCAAGACCTCTATGGGAGTTCTCTTATCCGACAACCATCACTTATGATTCAGTGAAAGTACAACAAACCGACGTTGTTGCTGCGTCCGTTCATACTTTGCCAGGGTATGAACGAATCAACCAATCATGGATCCAATCCAACCAAATCCTATCATGTCAGGAGAATAATTTTGGGGAAGCATCCGACTTTAACGGTTCAATCCTCTCCTACGTTTGGCGACGTAGTTATTGGACTCGAGTTATTACTTACTCTTACCCAATTCGGTGCTCGTTACTCCTCCCAAGATTCAATGCTCATAAAGCTCCATCCAATCAAATCAATCAAATTATATCGACAAGTCTCATTTGGAACCTTGTCAAATTATCAATTCTATCACAATCAAACCTCTTCCAATCATACTATTCGATCAATCTCAATAGTATCTTTCAAAAGTAGTTAAATGTGCATTTGTAACAATATACAAACCTATCCAATCGTTCCTCTATTTATTTAACAATTCTTTTGGGACTCGCCTAAATCCAAGGTTCTAAATCAACAATTCAAGATGAGCAACATATTTAAGAAAATTAACATATTTAACATAATCAACATAGTTAAGAAAATCAATAAAGTATGTTTAACAACTCATATCCATCAACTCATACTAACATGGAGATTTTAGAAATTTCTTGACTCAACAACATCAACATAACAAGAATCAAATTAATAGATGAAAAGACTTATTTGGACATAAGCCTATCAAGAAACTCCATTCTTATGAACATTTAACCTCAAAGAAGGTATAGGGCACATGGGTGGACTCAACCCATGCTTTGAGTAGACTTACATACCTTGTGAAAACTTTGAAGAAACCTTGATGTTAGGTCTTCAATGGAAGGCTTGAATTCTTGAAATTCTTGAAGGCAATCCATGTCGGAAATGGATTTGAAAGAGAAGATAGGGATTTCTAGGGCTTTTTAGAGAGAGAAATGGACTACAAATAATGGTCTAAAACGTCCCATGGCTAATGTATTTATAAATTGGGAAATGCCCAATTTGCCCTTTTCTCCAAAAATCTGAAAAATGGCTAAAACACTCCTAGCGCTATAGTGGCTTGCTGCGCCACTGCAGCGCCAAGTCGAATATAGGCTTAAAACCTGCACATCTGATAGTGGCGCATCGCGCTAGGGATCAAACTACTGAGGCTGTTTTATGGCGCTATAGTGGTGCGTCGCGCCCTTACAGCGCCAAGCCTAAATTTTCTGGGTTCTGGAAAATAGGCTTAAAAACCCTGCACATCCAATAGTGGCACACCACACCAGGGAGCAAACTACTAAGGCTGATTCCTGGCGCTATAGTGACGCGTCACGCCACTACGGCGCCAAGCCCAGGTTTCCTACAGTTACAACCCAGGCCTAAAATTCCTGCAGTACTAGTTCGTCTTAGGATAGTCATAACTTTTGACTCCGAACTCCAAAAATTATAATCTTGGCAGCATTGGAAAGAAGACTCGAAGACCTTTAATTTAATAGGTTATGGGCCACCCAGATCGTCATATTTTAAAAGATATGGTCGTTATAAGTTTACCCCTTATACGAACTCATTCTAAAACTTAGCCAAGACGAATTCTTTGGACTTAGCTTGGTCTTAGGGATCCTTTGTGACCCCACATCACCTCTAACATTCTTCAATTACTTGGGAACTCATCCTAACTCATACATACACTTCACAATAGTCGAGTTCGATCCTACACGTATGCGAAGAAGGGTCCGAAACTTAGTGAAATATTTTTAGGGTGTTACACAATAAAATTCGCATCGAGAAAATAATAATCAATATTGAAAAATATCGCAACAATCGTAGTATTTGATTTCAAATATGAG
The DNA here is from genome assembly GCF_947179165.1 of Solanum dulcamara. NCBI lineage: Eukaryota > Viridiplantae > Streptophyta > Magnoliopsida > Solanales > Solanaceae > Solanum > Solanum dulcamara. The sequence continues at coordinate 56,443,534 of NC_077248.1, read as the reverse complement.
TGTTACAATCTCTATGAATCCTCTGATTTGTCTTTTTGAATATAAATTCAAGGGCTTATAAGTTTGATCTTATATTTGGTTGAACTTGATAGATTTGATCTTGACTTGTACTCGAATTCAAGGGCTTTTGGACTTGATCTTGAAACTTGCGGTCTTGATATTGATTTGTGGATTTGATGAACTTGATCTTGATCTTGACTTGTACTTGAATTCAAGGGCTTTTGAGCTTATTTTTGAATCATTTGGTCTTGATCTTGAGTTGTTCTTGAACTTGCTTGCAGGGAAAAGGTACGGAATGAGTTTCACATAGTGAAACGAATCTTCAAAGCGACTACGTACCTCTTCGAGTCACAAGGTACGAAGTCTCTGCACTTGCGCAGAGAGATTCATTTATCAACTCATTTCGTTTTACTATGTGAAACTCATTTCGTTTATCAACTCATATGAGTGCTTGAGTTTTTGAATTCTTGAACTTGTAACTTGTAGAGAAATGGGTACCTTATGCGTGAACTCTCGGAGACCACTACTGGCCCTAAGCGAATCATTTGGTACAATCACTCGTTCAATCATATTAGCGGAAGACTCACTGTAACTTAGAAGAAAGAAAATTTTAAATAACAATCTTATACAAGTAAAATCTCATTTCATAAAAATATAATTTTCAAAACAGACTCAAATGAGACATCAACTCCAATCTACGCAATCTAAGTCTACGAAGCCTCTATCAACTGTCAAGAAGGTGCCATGACAAGCCCACAGCTACTTCAAAAGAAACTACTCAATAGGTATGCAAATTAGAATTTAGCAATATTTTTTAAATCGACTCAATCATCTACAATATCAATCAAGCCAATCATATCATGTACGATCATATCCTATTTGGAGTTTCTCTAACTGAGAATCATCACCTATGAGTCGTTCAATCATCTACAATATCAATCAAACCAATCATATCATGTACGATCATATCCTATTTGGAGTTTCTCTAACTGAGAATCATCACCTATGAGTCGTTGATGTACAACGATCCGACGTCATTTTCACTCCCGTGCAATACTTTGCCAGGAAAAGGGACGAATCAACCAATCTTGGATCCACAATCAATCAAATCAAGTTCTCTTTTGGGACAAAAGGAAAATATCCTACTTTAATGGTTCAATCCTCTCCTACGCTGGCTACATAGTTTATGGAATTTGAGTTGTTAACTTACTCTTACCCAATTCGGTGCTCGATACTCCTCCCAAGACTCAATATGCTAATAACATTCAAATCAAATCGAATTATGCAAAATTATCTCATTTAGTCACATTGGACTCTAATCAACCCAATCATCTCCTCAACCATCAATTCTTTCATTTAAAACATACTTTTGACTCATTCATGACTCCTCAAGAATCTATCTCGAATCAACCATTTAACTCAATACTCAAATCGTTTAGACTAAACACTCATGCTCTTTCAAATCTCAATCTAATATGCATAGACTCAGTGTAAAAGGTATACTTGGTTAAATACATGACACTCGTTAATCTAAACTCAAAATAATGCATAGTGAAATCATGATCAAAATAATTATAATTTTAAAGACTTTCAACTCAACTCATGCTCAAACTCGTCCTCAATCAAAGATGAAAATATTCATTCTTTAAACTCACAATAATGAATAAAATGCAAAACGTTCACAAATTATTCTTTAAAACTCCATCAATGCACAAAATAAAACAAAATCTCAATTAGGGTTCATGTGAGTGCAAACGCGAATCCATACTCTTCAACAAGATCCAACTCAAGAAACTCATCAAGGAATAATATAATATTTACAAGAACTCAAAGGAATTTATATACCAACTCAATAGGAATTATGAATAAACTCAAGAACTCAATTCATGGAAACTCAAAACTCAACTCAACTCAAATCAATAAAGATGTACGGCACATGGACGAAATCAGTCCAACGTTTAAGTTAGCTTTACATACCTAGAATGACGATTATCTAAGCGAAACTTTGAAGAACACAAACTTTCTTGAAGTAAATCTTTGATCTTTGAACCTCAATGCTTGATCACGAGAAAATAAACTCCTTTATGAAGTTCTTAGAGTGAAAGAGCTTAGGAAAACTTTGTATGAAAATTTTCTCTTTGTATCTTCAAGTTTTTGACTTGAAAGCCTTAGGGTTCTTGATGAAGAAGAGGAACCGTAGGTTAGTTCTCAGAGAGTTTCTTGAGACTAGATTGTTTGGATTGATGATTATGAGAGGAAAACAAGTTAGTTGGATGATATGTTCAGTTAAAACACTCAAAAATGATTTAGAATAGGGCTAAAAAGCTTGGAAAAGGAACAAAATAGCCCTAGAAGATGTGCAAATATTTTTTGAGAAAAGGACTTCTACGATTCGTAGAAATCTCTATTGGTCATAGAGTTGAGTCGTAGTCTTATATGCTCTGACAACCTATTAGTAAAATGGTCATAGCGTTTTACTCTGAACTTGGAATGAGACAACTTGGCGGAGTTGGAAAGAGGACTCAAAGACCTTTAATTTAATAGGTGATGGACCACCTAATTTTTTATATTCTAGGAGATATGATCGTTTTAATTTGACCCTAGTAAAATCTTTTACCGAAACTCAATCGGTAAGGAAGCTTTCAACTCGACTTTGTGTTAGATGATCCTCATGACCTTAATTCATCTTCAAATCTGTTCTTACACTAAATAATTAACCTCCACACATGCACACAATTATGAATCATTCGGTACAACCCCATACACATATGAAGGATGGCTCGGTCATAACTTAATTTTTTTTGAGGTGTTACAATATCTCCCCTTTGGGATCATTCGTCCTCGAGTGATGACCAAGATAGGAAATTGCACAAGGCACGAACACAAATCAAGAACTCAGATACTCAAACACTCAAACAATCAATCCATCATTACTCGTACTCAATAATACTAATCATATACTTAAACTTCGAAATGAACATCAACTCTAGGATAGGAAAAAGGAATATTACCGTCAATATCATCATTGGAAGGCACGAATGCAATGCAAGAACTCAAAGACTCAAGCTCGTGAATAACTCACTCAATTACTCAAACTCAAGAAGGTACTATCTCAGAGATAGAAATAGGAACATTACCTTCAACATCGGCATTGAAGAAAAAGTGAGAGGAGGGCTATAATCTCCAACGTTTTCATCGAAATTTCTCATAACTTGGGGAAAAAGGCTTATAAGTGTGATATAAGAGTATGGCCACTATTAAGCAACATGAACGATAGCTTTCGAGCTTAAATACTCTTATTTCTACATATAACTCTTTCTCGGTTGCAACTCATAACTTCCACAAGGATAAATATGACTACCTTCACCACGACCTATGAATCCAAGTCTAACTGCATGCTTTTATTATGTTTAAGCCTAATGCTAAGTCGCAGGGTACTACACATAATATAATTATGCTAATCTAGACCACAAGCTTCATGTTCTATACCTCTATACAGAACCTCATCTTAAGAGTATTACTAATTTCAATTACATTCAACCAACCTCAAGTCCAAATTAAGAAAAACCTAATGCATCGTGCATTCATCCACATGCCATCAATACCACATTCAAGCCTAGTTCTATAACCATTCCAATACCCTTACTTGAAACGCACAACAAGTAATCATCAATAGCCTACTGCAATCACTCACATAATGACCACCACACATGCAAGCATATCATTCTAGCCACTTTATAGATTCTTTGAAGTTAACATCTCTTAAGAATTCTCATGCCAATCTTAGCATCTCTACACTGACAACTGCATTAACTTCTACCAAGAGGTACACCAAAATTCTCTTACCAATCTATTTCACACAACAAGATCTCATCTCGCTCTTTCTCTATGTCTATAGCATTAAATGAAATAAGAACACTATAACTATCACAATAAGGAACATCCACTCTCTCTCATATGCCACCACTAATCTACTGCCATCAACATTGCTATCAAGATTGAAAAGAAAGAATCACTGGAAGGGCTTAAAGCGACAAATCATAAGCACGATTCATTTAAGAAATCTAATATGAGAACATTCATAACATAACATGATCTCATTAGCCTTTTAAGGCCTATCGTGGGTTTATGAAACTGAGCATACTCCAAAACATGAAAGCATATATCATGTCCCATATAACATATGGCTGGAAATTCATAGATTCAAGGAATAAGGTCGGTATCGCTGAAGGAAGTTACCACTTCTCACTTTAGGAACTGAGCATAAACACGAATCAACATGAAGTACATGGGTCTGGGCCACGGGTACGATTCTCATACACATGAAAGGTGACGGGTATCACCTCGACTATAATATAAGGAATGTAAGAGATGGAAACATACTAATGTCTTATCCTGGTCAATTCATCACTTCTTAAAACTCAAGACTCACTTTGATTCACTACCTCATTATCTCCCCCTCAGCTCGAAGGTCACTATTCTGAGCCTATGGACTGATTCTCTACACTTAGCTATAAGGACACTGCCTCACACGACAGAGTATCACTGTTCCCAAGAACACTTAAACTCTCCAGTTATACTATAATCGATGATACCAAACCGCTACAAGGGCGTCATTCTAAGATACTTCTCTTAACTTCCTTCTATATTTTAGGCATTCTCTATATTTGCTTCTCTTATTGGTGTACACATCTACTTTCTCTAACTCTTCTAATCTAACCTCTTCTCTTTAGCCTTCTAACATTCATCTTCTAGGTTCACATATTCCTAACTTAGGTGAAGGAAACTTGAACTATAACATGAGACTCATCATTTTCTATGTACAACTCCCTTAGACCCAATTCATATGGATACTAAATAAAAAGAAAAACTCACATCAAGCCTTCTGCACATTAGCAGCTTAAGGATACTAACTAGTCACCCAAAGCAACTCAGAAAGTTAGAGCTTCATACAACTTTATAATATCTCGGATACACATCTTAAGCCTCTTCTTGCCAAAGGACTTAGCTTTAATTCACTATTTATATCTAAGGGTCACATACCCCTCATTCGTAACACATACTCCTCATAAGTTAATATCTTAATCTCTCGCATACGCCATGTCATGCCTACTAAATCAAATCTTAAAACTAGCACTATCACACTCATAATGCTATTCCCTTTTTATTCACACCACTCATCTCAAATTCAAGCAGTATGAAATATTAAACCACTTAAAACCTCATGACAAGTAATCGATCCTCATCCCACTGTCTTTCTAATTATAATTTATCACCACGTCTCCTTTCATAACCTAAGTACTATTTACTCATTCATTACACCTCATTGCCTAGATATATTCATATTCCTCTAAATAACATGGGACTCTCTCTTCAAAATCACAAGTATAGCTTATATCTATCATTTCATGACTACTCCTCCCTTCCGCTCAACACCTATACTAGGTATTTACCAACACAAAGACACCTCAACATAAAAATCCTCTCATGGTTCGAGTGTACTCTAACTCATCCTAACTAACAACTCTTTCTCTACCTCCTATCATAAAAGTTAGATGATACTTACTACTCTTTAGTCAAAACCAAAAGGTACTTCACTTATGACCCCATCACCTACCTAATAAATACGTAACTCTAGTAACATGCCTCAACCAACCACCCTTCTCACTATTTGGTTTCTACTCCTCTAACTCCATATTTCTAGCTCTAGGATAATTCTACTAATTATAGCTTACAATACCTCAAATCACATTCTCTCGAGTGGTAACACTAAGCAATTTGGGATATAACTTCCCTCTCAAAGATAACATTTGAAGCAAGGTTTATGGAAGAAAGTCTAGGAGTACATCTCTCTTTGGCTCAATGAATGTTTCAAGTGAATAAGAGTGCATTCTTTCGAATGAATAGACTTAAGCACACTAATTGACTCTTGAGCCCGGTGTTGTCTCTTTACTCTCTAAATACTATATCTAAAAATAACTCATCAATAAGAATTTGAGCTTTACTGTTTCAACCACCTTGAGTATGATGCGTGGTCGGACATATTTGAGCAACATATGAATTAGAAGGGAACATTTATAGAGTTAAACTCTATCACACGAACTCAGAATATGAAAGAAGTGAAATAATTCTTAATGTCCTATAGCCTCCTGATTATAAGTGTGGTGTACGACACACCCATAAGCAAGAATCTACTAGACACGACTTTATAGACATCTTAGAACTCTTGAACTCTGTGCTCTAATACCAAATTTATCACGCCCTGAGAGGATACCATAGGTGCGGCCAGTACTCAAAAATCATTACTGGCCCTAAACGAACCACTTGGTATAATCACTCGTTCAATCATGTCAGCGGAAGACTCGATGTAACTCAAAACAAATAATATCTTAAATAACAATCTTATATAAGTAAAATCTTATCTCATAAAAATAAAGTTTTCAAAACTGACTCAAATGAGACATCAACTCCAATCTACGCAATCTAAGTCTACGAATCCTCTATCAACTGGGAGGAAGGTACCAAGACAAGACCACGGCTAACTCAAAAGAAACTACTCATAAGTAATGACTTAAATAAATGAGATTCATCCAAAAGTAAGGAGGTCTCACCACCATCAATAAGGGAAGGATCCTCAACAAAGCGTTTGTTGATGATCTCTAGAACCTATATCTGCATCATGAAATGATGTAGGTCAAATGACGTCAATACATGAAATGCACAAGTATATAAAATAGCTAAAGGAAACATGAGTCAACAAACTCCACATCAAGTAACTCAATCCAGAAGACTCAACACTGAAAGGACTCAACTCAACTCAACACAACAATAAATTCAAAGGACTCAACTCAATAGGTATGCAAATTAGAATTTAGCAATGTATTATCAAATCGACTCAATCATCTACAATCTCAATCAAACCAATCATATCATGCACGATGATAACCTATTTGGAGTTTCTCTAACTGAGAATCATCACTAATAAGCCGGTGATGTACAATGATCCAACGTCGTTACCACGCCCGTCCAATACTTTGCCAAGATAAGGAACGAATCAACCAATCTTGGATACACAATTAATCAAATCAAGTCCTCTTTTGGGACAAAAGGGAAACATCCGACTTTAACGGTTCATTCCCCTCCTACACTGGCTACATAGTTTATGGAATTTGAGTTGTTAATTTACTCTTACCCAATTCGGTGCTCGATACTCCTCCCAAGACTCAATATGCTCATAAGACTCAAATCAAATTGAGTTATGCAAAATTATCTCATTTAATCACATTGGACTCTAATCAACCCAATCATCATCTCAAGCATCAATTCTTTCATTTAAAACATACTTTCGACTCATTCATGACTTCTCAAGACTCTATCTCGAATCAATCATTTAACTCAATACTCAACTTGTTTACACAACCCTCATTCTTTTTCAAATCTCAATCGAATATGTATAGACTCAGTTTAAAAGGTATACTTTCTTAAATACATGACACTCATTAATCTCAACTCAAAATAATGCATAATAAAACCATGATCAAAATAATTATAATTTTAAAGACATTTTCAACTCAATTTATGCTCAAACTCGTCCTCAACCAAAGATGAAAATATTCATTCTTTAAACTCACAATAATGCATAAAATGCAAAACATTCACAAATCATTCTTTAAAACTCCATCAATGCACAAAATAAAACAAAATCTCAATTAGAGTTCATGTGAGTGCAAACACGAATCTATACTCTTCAATAAGATCCAACTCAAGAAACTCATCAAGGAATAATATAATATTTACAAGAACTCAAAGGAATTTATATACCAACTCAACAGGAATTATGAATAAACTCAAGAACTCAATTCATGGAAACTCAAAACTCAACTCAACCTAAATTAATGAAGATGTACGGCACGTGGACGAAATCAGTCCAACATTTAGGTTAGCTTTACATACCTAGAATGACGATTATCTAAGCGAAACTTTGAAAAACTTTGAGAAACACAAATTTTTTTGGAGGAAATCTTTGAACCTCAATGCTTGATTATGAGAAAGTAAACTCCTTTATGAAGACTTTAGTGTGGAAGAGCTTGGGAAAGCTTCGTATGAAAAATTTCTCTTTGTATCCTGAAATTTTTTACTTGAAAGCCTTAGGGTTGTTGATAAAGAAGAGGAACCGTAGGTTAGTTTTCGGAGAGTTTCTTGAGACTAGATTGTTTGGATTGATGATTATGAGAGGAAAACTAGTTAGTTGGATAATATACTCAGTTAAAACACTCAAAAACGACTAAGAATAAGGCTAAAAAGCTTGAAAAAGGACCAAAATAGGCCTGGAATACGTGAAAGAATTTTCTGAGAAAAGGACTTCTACAATTCGTAGAAATCTCTACGGGTTGTAAGTTGAGTCGTAGCTTTTTATGCTCTGACAACCTCTTAGTAAAACGGTCATAACTTTTTACTCCGAACTCAGAATGAGACAACTTGGCAGAGTTGGAAAGAGGATTCAAAGACCTCTAATTTGATAGGTGATGAGCTACCTAATTCTTTGTATTATAGGAGAATTAATTATTTGAAGTTGACCCAAGTAAAATTTTTACTCAATCGGTAAGGAAGCTTTCATCTCGACTTTGTGCTAGAGGATCCTTATGACCTTAATTCATCTCCGAATTTATTCTCACACTAAAGAATTGACCTCCACACATGCACACAATTATGAATCATTCGGTACAACCCCATACACATATGAAGGATGACTCGGTCTTCGCTTAAAAACAATTTGGGGTGTTACATTTGATCCACGAGCTCTCTCTAGCTTCTTGTTTGAATTTTAGTGTCTTTTCTGAATTATGAGAACCCCTATTTTTAGATGTAGAATAGACGAGTTATGATGTGAACAAGCTTTCCTTCGGCCAATCAGGTTTAAGTGACATGACATATTAGGGTTTAGCGAAATGTGGGCTTGTCATTTTGATACATGGCATGATCCTATGTACTTATTTGTTTGACTTGGCATATGGTACCAAAATGGGCCTCTAGGATGAGATGATATTGGGATTAGCAAGGTGGGCTCAACTTCTGTAGCCCAAATAAATGAATTTGGACTTTTAATTAAATCCTTATTTATTAGACTTAAATAATCAACCTATTATATTAATCCATAATATTTATTTAGACAAATATATTCATGAATTTAATTTAATTAAATCATTTTATAAATTTATATAATAAATTTTAAATGATTACAAATGCCCCCTCTACAAATCTTGTCGAGATATTTTATTTTTCAAAGACTAGACTTGAAGTGTTAATTTATATGCCATATATTTTAATTGTCCTTAATTGGTATACCACTCCAACATAATTGGAGTGGAAATAAAAGCCCAAACTCACACCACTACCCTTAGTAATTAAGAATAGGAGACCGTAAATGTTTGTTTTGCAATAAACAGTAAACCAATTAAAGTAAGGAAAGGATAAACCAATTCCATCAATTTCTTCCTTCTTTTTTCCTCCAGAGCGTTGCATGTTAGGATTCTGGCCAAAAAAAAAAAGATATTAGAATTCATCTAAGGGACCCTAGCATCTATAAATAGATGCATTTGTCTCTTATTTTTTCAGAATAACATTGGCAATTTCAAAGCCTCTTTTTTGCAGACCCTTGGAACATCCGCAAGAAGGCACCAAGGCATGATGTATATATTTTTGTGTCTTGTTATTTTTCTTTTGTGTCTCCTTTTTTTTTAGATCAATGGAAGCAATATTTATATTTTGTGGAGGTTACACAATAGAGAGTTTTATGTAACACCCCCTAAAACATTGTATGTGGTGTTTCAATTCTCGATGAAAATGATACTTTTTTTTATATTTTGGGCATAACTTTTCATAGAATAGTCCAAATTAGGTGATTCAAATATCTGAATAACCCCAACGGCATTACCTACAACTTTCATGCAGACCATATCTTAAGATTTGGAGGATACATAGGACAAATAAATTAATTTTTGCAAGACATAGTGTTGTAATGAAATGGAGTATTTGTAGAAGAAAACTCATATATCACGGTAGGATGCTCCAAATCGGTTGATTCTTGAATGACATGAAAGTATACCTCAAGATCTACAATTCATATAAAGACACCAAATCCTAATTAGGAAGTTATCTTGTTCAAACACAGCTCCGAAAAAGGGTATTCCATTAAAAGAACGTTCATCTCACCAACCATGGAAAAATCTAGATCCATTTGACATCACCCATGACATCAATAGTCCTCCATTTGACATCATCCATGAGATCACAATCCTTCATTGAATTTTCAAGATCATCCTTTGTAATTATTTTTATTTATTGTTTGGTCCCTCCTCCACACTTATAAATACCCACCTTATTTCCTCATTGTATTCATTAGGCTTTCTCAAGCAACTCTTCTCTCTATACACTTCTTTACTCATTCTCAAATATAGTTTTAGTTTTTAGAAGAGTAGAAATATTATTCCGGTGATTCTTATACTCTGAGTAATAGACAAAATACTCTGGCGAGGAGAAAAGGCTAGGGGTTCAACAGTGGTCATTGAGTTCTCCAATTTGGAGTAAAGCTTCGAATTCCAGGTACGCAAGGCTATTCATAGCATTGGATTGAGTTCGTTCATGCGCCCAATATTTAAATTCATCGTAATTGAATTATAGTTGAGTTTTACCCAAATCTTGAATTCTAAATGAATTAATTCTTCTTTTATTAAGTTAGATATATTTATGCATTGAAATTATTATTATTTTTATCTCTCATATTATTGGAATTATTGTTCATAGCTACTTTTCCATGAATCTTAATTGATTTATTCATAAATATTTTTACATGTGTTTTGAGTAAGATGTTGGGTTTTAATATTTATTGACAAAAATAGTGATTTAAATTAATACTATATATGTATTTTATTGAGTTTTGAAAGAGCAAAAGAATTGAGTTTAAATGAATTTGAGTAAATGATGTTTTGAGCAAGATGTTTTGATGAGAGATAAATAATATTTTGAAGTGTAATGATTGATGAAGAGGTAATAAGATGAGTTTGATGTTTTTCTAATAAGACTAGATGATGATGTTAATATGAGCACATATTTTGGGAGTAGTATTGAACACCGAGTTGGGTAAGAGTTTAGTTGACTAAACTCCCAGAACTACGTAACCAGCATAGGATGGAGGATATACCTCTTAAGTCCCAAAAAGAGGACTTTGATGATTGGATCCAAGATAATGATGTCCTTTACCCTGGCAAGGTATTGGATGGATGTGGCAACAACATTGCTTCGTTGTATCATCACTAGCTCATAAGTGATAGTTTTCGTTTAGAGAAACTCCCAACTGAGTAAGCATTGCTTATTATTATTATTTTTAAACTTGCATTACATATTGATGTTGAGATGATGTTGAGTTCTGAGCCAAGTCTTCCTGAGAGGAGTTTCTTGATATCTGTCCTTACTTTCCTTCCATTTTACATACTCGTACATTCCATGTACTAACGTCATTCAACCTGCATCATGTTATGATGCAGATACATATGTTAGAGATCCTCAACAGGCGCATCGTTGAAGATCATTACTTTCTAGCTATTTAGTGAGTCCTTCTTGTATTCGGAGGAACTCTTTATCCTTTTATTATTATTGAGTATTATGTTTCTTTTGAGGTAGCCATGGACATGCTATTGGCACCGTCTGATGTTAGAGGCTTCATAGACAGAGTTTGATGATTTAATTGGAGTAGTTCTCCTTTGAAACTACTTCTTCTACGGATTATTTCTTTCATTTGATGTTGATGATGAAGAATCCACATAAGTATTCTTATTTTTACTTAAGTTTTCCGCTAATTAATGAATGAGTGATGAGACCAAGTGGTTCTCTTGGAGGCCAGAGATGGTTTCTGAGTGCCGGCTACGCCTAGGGTATCCTCTCAGGGCATGACATTTTATCACAACACAATTATTTGGTCTTGAGGTGTGAAGGGATGGATAATCTCCCCCTCCTCAAGAATGATAATTATATGATATTTTGAAGTCGCAAAGGGATGGATACGCATCATTGCCCTAAGAAAGGTAATTTTATGGTATTCTTATGGCATAAAGGAATGGATACACATTCTCTTCCTAAGAGAGGTAACTTGAAGGTATTCTTATGATGAAAAGGAATGGATACATATTCCCTCCCTAAGAGGAGTAATTTGAAGGTATTCTTATGGTGAAAAGGAATGGATATGCATTCCCGCCTTAGGAGGGGTAACTTGAAGGTATTGATCTTATGGTAAAAAAGAATGGATACATATTTCCTCCTTAAGAAAGGTAATTTGAACGTATTCTTATGGAAAAAAGAAATGGATACGCATTTCCGCCTTAAGAAAGGTCACGACTTAAGGACTTCAACTTTTAGACTCGACGATTTGCAGACATGATGGCTCTAAAACTTCTATTTGAAGGCTTCAACTTGCAAAATTTGAAGATTTTCTGAAGATCGCACTTAGAGGCTTTGAAGAACTCAACTTTGCAACCATGGTGGATTTCAAACTTTAACTTGAAGATGTGGAGGATTTGAAGATTTCAACTTATGGAGCTAGTTAATTTAAGACTTCAGCCTGTTGAGTTGAAGAATTTTGAAGACTTTAATTTGCATATTTGGAGAATTTAAAGACTTTAACTTGCATACTTAAATGATTTGAAGACTTCAACATGGACTTGGTCAATTTTAAACTTCAACTCGCAGGCTTGGAGAATTTTGAAGACTTCAACCTACATACTTGGTTGATTTAAGACCCTAACATGTGATCTTGAAGAATTTGAAGACTTCAACTTGTATACTAGATCGATTTGAAATCCCAACATAAAGACTTGGAGAATTTGAAGGCTTCAACTTGTATACTTGGTTGATTCACAACCCCAACTTAAAGATTTGAAGAATTTGAAGACTTCAACTTGAAGACTTACAACAAGTTTTGAGACTCCAACTTGCACACCTGATTGAAGTCTTCAATATTTATTTATTGAAGAAGCTCATATTTCATAGGGGTTTTCCCCCATCGAGTCACCATTGTTTGGTGCAAGTCTGAAGTTCGATGAGAGAGTACTCATAGCCTTAATTTTCATATGATAGATCAAGTGGGAACATGTGATTTTTTGACACTCATGCAATTGAACTTAGAAAGTAATTCTAGGCGCCTACATACCTCAGTAAAGAGATTCAAGTCACAATGTAGTTCTGGGGGAGTGATTGTTGACACCAAATTTTGGCTTAATATTTTTTAAAATTCATATTTTTAAGTATTTTCTTCGTTAAATAGTTCAAAATGATTTTTTTACAATTTTAACTCAATTTTATCGATAATTATCCTTATTTCCAAAAATAAAAATAAAAAAGGAATTAGGATTTTTATCAGTTTATTTTATTTAATTTCAATTATAGCTAATTTTTATCATAGTTCGTTAATTTATATTTTTACATGTCTTTTGTTAAATGTGTTCATATTCATTTTTGTATTTTTAGCATAGTCTAGGAATACATTAAAATACAGATAAATATTAAATTTTCTCCACAATTATACCTACCCACTAATCACACAAAAAATTTCACACAATTTTACCTACCCCACTAATTACACAATTTTTTCACACAATTCCACCTATCCCACTCTCTCCCTCACCCTCACTATAAATGGCACTCATTTTTGCTCTTCTTCACCACTCTATCCCTCTCATTCACATTTCTCCATCAAAACCAACTAAGAACCACCAAATCCATCAAAATCCTCTTCTTTTTCAGCCAAACACACTCCATTTTCGGTGAGGTTTGAGCTTTCACTCCCAAATCTAATTAGACATAGATGTTGCTTCACTTTGTTTTATAATTTTGCTGCTCTTGTTGCTATATTTTGTTGCATTTCAATTATATTTAGTTCCATTTTAGGTTTGGCCGGAGGGGTTCAAAATCCGGCCATTGTTTTCTATGTTTTCATGTTCTCCGATTATTATTTATGATTCTCCGTTAAATTTTGTTTACTATTTTATTTGGGTCATTTTTGTTCGACATTTTTAGTTAATTTGGACGTCTGTAATGTTATTCTTTTACTTCAATTTTATTTATTTCCTTTTTGAACTGTTTGCAGGCCCCAATGGCCAATGAAAAAATCTCTTCGTCAGTTTTGAGGCCTCCCCATTTTAAAAGACGAAAATATATGTTTAAGTTTACATTATATATTATATTTTACAAGTTAAAAATTGCCGATGAACAAATTACCGTCAATTTCTAAGGTCTTCCATCATGTTGTTGTTGTTATTTATTCATTACTAACATTTTCAATAAATGTCTTTACAAGTACCCAGAATTTTCTCCCGAAGAAGTAAATTCGAATACTATTTTTAATTTGTTATTGAGTATACTATTGGCTTTAGAAGAATATTAGGCTATTTTTAATATTATTATTTTATTTTATTCTTTGTGTATATTTTATGTTTATATTTGTGCATTTTATCTCCTCCTCAATTTGAAAAATGAGTTCGGTCAGGACCCACGGTTGTGGATTCTGAAAGATGCTAATACCTTCCCTTTGGAATCACTTGAACCCCTTGTCTAGAATCTATTGGTTTCGTAGACATTTTTGTAAATAATTAATTGGTTTCCTAATTATCCCAAAATTAGGTGGCGACTCCGTAAAATTAATATTTTTCTTTAAATTTCCTTTTAAACTATTAAATTGATTTTTTTACCAGTCCCATGACATTGCGCCGTATTTGCAAAAATAGAAATGTAACAGTGATTTTTTTTGTTGGTGTCCTAACTTTTGCCTAAGTTGTCTCTTTCGAGATTTTCAACCTAGCGAATATTTTTATAGGGTGTCGTGCATAGTTTAAACTCTTGCGGGCCAGGAGTAACATGCAGTTTATACTCGTACCTTAAGGAGTGTCATCTTGCTTCAAGGGTAGTACCTTTTCAAGAATTTTGCATTAATAGAACCTATCCTCATACCATCAACATCGACAAGCTTGTAAGCACCATTTGTATACGCTTCTTGTATGACATATGATCCATCCCACTTCGCGGTGACTTTCTCCGAACTTATGTGAAGTGATAATGGGTCTTCTTACTGCAAGGACTTGATCTCCAACTTGGAAGCACCTCGAACAAACCTTCTCGTTGAAAGCACGAGATAGACGGGCTTGATAATATTCAAGATTTTTTTTGAGCTTCCAATCTCTTTTCATGAAGTGCTTCTAATTTGGAAAGACGTAGTCTAGCTTCTTGGATTGCAAGTCTTAAGGAAGGTATTTGGCGCTCAAGTGGTATGGCTGCTTCAACTCTAAAAGCAAGTGAATATGGGGTTGCTTGAGTCAATGTGTGGTATGTCGTCCTATATGCCTACAAAGTTTCTTCCATTCTTTCATGCCAGTCTCGTTTGGACTTGGAGATGACTTTCTTCAGCAGGTTGCATAAAGTCTTATTGAATTCTTCAACTAGACCATTTGCGATAGCATGATATATAGAAGATTTGCGCTACTTGAAACCAAAGAGATCACAAATTTTGTTCATCAACTTGTTATGAAATGGCTTTCCATTATCCGTTATTATGCAGCGAGGAATGCTAAATCAGTAGATGATATTCATCCGAATGAAGTTTGCAACATTCTCTTTATTCACTTCTTTAAGAGCGACAACTTCGGCCCATTTTGAGAAGTAATTTGTTGCATCCAAGATATATAAGTATCCACTAGAAGATTTTAGTAGTGGTCCAAGAACATCCAATCCTCAAGCATCAAATGGCCAAGATGCGATAGTTGGATGTAATACTTCAGGCGGTTGATGTATGAAATTTGCATGAAATTGGAAAGCATTGCACCTTTAAGCGTCGTTTAAGTAATTTTTCACCATGGTTAGCCAGTAATACCCCATTCTCTCATGTGGAAGTGGAGTTTTGATCCGGATTGATGTGATCCACATACTCCTAAATGTGCTTCTTGTAAAGCTTGGATTGCTTCTTCCTCTCTCAAACATCGAAAGAGTACTCCCCCAAATGACCTTCTATATAATGTATCATTTTAGTATAGGAAGACAGGAGCACGACGATGAATGTCAGTCCTTTTCTTCTAATTTTCTGGAAGTATCCCATAACACAAATAGTAGATAATAGGTTGCCACTAATTTTCTTTTGCAGCCTCACAAACAGCATCGAGATGCTCAAGCTCATTTTTTGTATATTCATCCTCATTTGGCGGTGGTACTACCCATTTATAATAGATAGTAATTTGCGTTTGATCTGGAAGAGTCAGAGTTGAAGCGAGGGCAGCTAGGGCGTCAACTTTCTTGTTCTCCTTCCTTGGCACATGTTGGAGGGTCACATCTCCAATCCATCCTATCAACCTCTGAGCATAACAATAATAGGGGCATAACTATGCTTCTTGGCCTCATAGCTTCCCAAAAGTTGATTGATCACCAACTGAGAGTCACCAAAGACTTCTAATTGCAATTGCTTCATGTCGGCAACCATTTTGAGTCCAAGTATTAAAACTTGATATTCGGCGACATTATTGGAGCAACATTGTTTCAAAGTGAAGGAGAATGGTATAACATCTTCATGTGAAGTGACAAATACCACGCCAGCACTAGATTCGCCACAATGTGTAGCTCCATCAAAGTACATCTTCCAAGGAGTCGATAACCATCGCATCTTCATCAGAAAGCTCAATGGTTAAATCCAATCATATGGTGTTGGATGGTCTGCCAAAAAGTATGTCAATGCTTACCCCTTCACAACTTTTTAAGAGATGTACACAATCTCAAACTGTTGGAACTGGAGGTACCATCTTGCTAGTCGGTCACTAAAGACTGAGTTCGACATAACAAACTTGATAGGATTTGTTCTGAACACAAGGTGAACAATGTGAGCTTGAATGTAATGCTTTATTTTTTGGATTGAGAAGACTAGCGTCAAGCACAACTTTTCGATTGGCAAATATTTCAGCTCATTTGGTGTCATCATTCTGCTCAAGTAATAAAGAGAGTTTTCCTTGCCTTCATTATTTTCTTGAGCTAATAGGGCTCCTACAGACCTTTCTTGTGCCGTAATGTAGAGTATCAATTCCTTTCCACGTATAGGGGCGGCTAGAACTTGAGGCTTCACCAGATATACTTTGATACTTTCCAATGCATTGCCACATGTTTGGTCCCACTTAAAAGCAGCATCCTTCTTCATGAGATGGCTAAATGGTTGGCATCTTCCAGCTAGATTCGATATGAACCTCCTTAAGTAGGCTAACTTTCCTTGAAAGAATTTGTAGCTCATGAATGTTTTGAGGTTCTAGCATCTTTCAAATAGCATAATTTTAGCTTGATCAATATCAATTCCTCAATGTCGCACAATAAAGCCAAGAAACTTGCCAGAAGTAACTCTCAAGGCACATTTCAATGGATTCATCCTCAGTTGATATCTTCGAAGAAACTCAAACACCATTCTTAAGTCTTTCAAGTGGTTGCTCCTCTTTCTTGACTTCACCACCAAGTCATCAACATAACATTTGACTTTTTTTGTGCAGCAAGTCATTAAATATATTTTGCATTGCTCTTTGATATGTGGCACCAACATTCTTTAAACCAAAAGGTATCACCTTGTAGCAATAAATATCTCTAGGTGTGTGAAATGCAGTGAGTTCTTCATATTTGGTTCCATATGAATTTGGTTATAGCCGAATGAACCATCCATGAAACACATCGCCTCATAGCCAGATGTAGCATTAATCATCAGTTCTGGGATGGAAAGCGGAAAACTCATCCTTAGGGCATGTATTGTTGAGGTCTCTAAAGTCAACATAAACTTGAATTTGGCCATTCTTCTTTCTCACGGGAACAATACTTGAAATCCATGTAGGGTATTTAACTTCACCAATAAAGCCTACTTCAATGAGTTTGTTAACTTCATTCTCGATCAATGGAACCAAGTCTGGCCTAAACCATCTTTGGGTCTGTTTAACGGGGCGAGAATCATTCTTGACTGCCAACTAATAGACCGCTACTTTAGGATTCAAGACAGACATTTCTTTATAACTCCAAGAGAAGACGTCCCTATATTCTTTGAGTATATTCATATCAGCGACTTCTTCATCAACTTCCAGAAAAGCACTCAGATAAGTTGTCCTTGGGTTTTCATCAGTGTCAAGGTTAATTCCTTTAAGGGACTTCACTCCTTCTTCAAGTTCCGGCGGAGCATCTCCAGCATCTTCCTTTTCTTGAGGATCATATTCATTGACAGATATATGATAGCCCCAGGCAGTATCTCCCAACTCTCAGTCAGTCTTCATTTGAGGTGAGGTATCATGGTCACTCTGGATTGTAACATGATATGAGGAGCCCACACTTTCTTCATCTTCCTTGCGTTCCTTGGTGAAAACCACAGTGCGAGTTTTTGCCTTTAGCACCTCTTCACATGAAACCATAAGTTTCACTCATCTCCTCATTCTAGATAATAGGTGAAGAAAGCATTGTCACTCTTAGGTAACTTCTTCGATGTTTGTTATTCTTCTTCTTTAACAGACCTAACCTCTCCAACACAGAAGTTCTTGCAGTTGATTTTCCAAGTCAATTAAAGACGAAAAGCCTTTTGTTAGAAGCAGCGGACTTATCTTCTATAATGATATAGTTATTTCATGCCCTTCTTATGGAGGTGAGGTATCATGCTCACTCTGGATTGTAACATGATATGAGGAGCCCGCACTTTCTTCATCTTCCTCGCGCTTCTTGGTGAAAATCATAGTGTGAGTTTTTACCTTTAGCACCTCTTCACATGAAACCATAAGTTTCACTCATCTTCTCATTCTAGATAGTAGGTGAAGAAAGCGTTGTGACTCTTAGGTAACTTCTTTGATGCTCGTTATTCTTCTTCTTTAACTGACCTAACCTCTCAAACACAGAAGTTCTTGCAATTGATTTTCCAAGTCGATTAATGATGGAAAGCCTTTTGTTAGAAGCGGCGGACTCATCTTCTACAATGATATAGTTATTGCTTGCCTTTCTTATGGAGATACGAAATAAAGATGGCTTGGTATAGCCTAAGCCTTCGTGTGCTTGCTGGTTGTTAGGTTGTATCTTTCGATGGGAATTTCCCCAACCTTGATGGCTCATTAGGGTCATATCTAGCCTTCACAAATAACTTGTAAGCATTTGAGTCAAAGCCTTCTCTTGTGTGACTTATAGGAAGTGCCACATCTCGTGATGGATTTTGAGTAATCGACTTTCCCGATAGCTTCGAAGACAAGTTTATTG
The DNA here is from genome assembly GCF_947179165.1 of Solanum dulcamara. Classification (NCBI taxonomy): domain Eukaryota; kingdom Viridiplantae; phylum Streptophyta; class Magnoliopsida; order Solanales; family Solanaceae; genus Solanum; species Solanum dulcamara. Next base: position 56,424,253 of record NC_077248.1, on the reverse strand, counting down.
CATCAAGTTGTTGATAGGAAGAGTTAGTCCTTTAAGTACATTTCCTTAGATACAAGATGATGAACTTCTATTTTCTTCACCTTTGAAACATAGCGAAGTATAGAAGCTGACTTCTTCTTCGAGGACGTGATCTTCCCTTCATTTAGGATGGAACAAGTCTCCTTAATATAAACCTTGTTTTTTCCAACATCCGCATCAACTCTTCTACCTACAAACTAATCAGACCTGGTTGATTTGACATCGTCGAGTTTTGTCTCCTTCACATTAAAATTCTTTGGATAGAATTTTGCATCGACAAAGTGTGACTCGACTTCAACGAAAGGATTATCATCATCAACTATTTTCCTTTAAATTCCATTGTCAAGGTACTTCAAACATTGAGAGTAAGAAGATGAGACAATTTTTTTCTCGTGTACCCAAGGCCTGCCAAGCAATATGTTGTATGAAGTCTTTCCATCGATCACATCCATCCATGCCCATGATCGCAAATCTTCCATGTGCATTTCTAACTTGATGGACCTCTGACCCCCTTGATTGAATCATTGTATCAGCAAATGACTTTTACTAAGTTCTTCGGTCGTGATGCTAAGTTCCTTCAATGTGTGGATAGGCAGAATGTTAACTCTAGATCCTTCATCTATCAGGATTCTATTTATCTTCTTCTCTAGCACATGACCCACCATAGACAAAGGAAGATTATGTAGTGTTTCACCAAAGAAAAAATCATCATCTGTAAATGTGATTTTTGTGTCACATAAATGTACTTTTTGGGAAGAGGATTCAATAAGCTTTTCAGAAGGTGAAGGAGATACCATTGATGAGATTTCTCTCATTTCTTTTTCTTTGTCAGCTGAAGACACCTTTGGTGAGGTTTCACTTATTGTCTCTTCTTTGTCAACGTTGAAACACGACGCCTCAATATTGTCTTGAGTAGACTTTCTGAAGAACCAACTAGGTAAGAATTCCCCTAAAATCATAAGACGTCGAGGTTTCTGGTGGTGATGCACTTCTGCCTTTGCCCTTTTTGGTGGCTTGTTTGATTTTTGCTTCTTGAGTCTTCTCACCATCCTCCTTCTGGTTGGTTGCTCATATGATTCTTTTTGTAAACTAGTCTTGTTGGATCTCCGCCTAGTCACGAGAATCTAGCCTTCATCATTGTCTACATCAACTTGGAATTTATCTTGCTCTAACGACTCTTCTTCATGCTTCCCAAAGATACAAATTTGGACTGGATCAAGCGAATCGAATGTGATAGATATTTGGTTAGAATTGGCCTTATCATCATCAAGGACAATCTTTTTTTCATTAGCCAATCGCATAACTTTATTTTTGAAGACAAATCATTTCTCAAGAGGGTGACTTACAAGTCTATGATACTTGCAATAATTTGGGTCATTAGTTTTCCCAACGTCATTCAGTCGCTTCATCTCTAGAAACTCAATGAGCTTTAGCTCAAGCAACTCATCAAAGATTTCGAGAACGTCAGAACTCAGAAAGGGGTATTCAAGCAACTCATTAAAGATTTCGGAAACATCAGAACCCAGGAAGGGGTATTCCTTTTCTTGCATCTCCTTTAAGGTCAACTTTGATTTGAACGTTGTTGAAAATTCGTCTTCACACTTTGCTTCTTGCTTTCCTTAGTGGTAAACTTCACAGGCTACACATTAACATTCAGGAATTCTTTGTTTTCATTTCTGGGTAAAAATTTGCTCCATCTCTTGTGTTCCTGCTTGTCCTTCCTTTGTGAAGATCATGGACAAACATCACATCTTTTTCGACAAAAGACATGCTCAACTCCATATCGTCAGCGCGAGTAGCTAGATCTTCTAAGGACTTTGACTTTATTCCTTCTAAGATGTAAAGAAGCTCCCAATGCATTCCTTGGATACATATTTCTATGGCAGAAGCTTCGCTAAATCTATCTTTGCAATTCAGGCTCGCATTTCTCCATCGATTTATGAAGTCAATAACTAGTTCATCCTTTCTTTGACGGGTATTTGTGAGTTCTGCCATGCTCATTGTACGCCTTGTGCTATAGAAGTGAATAAGAAACTCCTGCTCTAGTTGCTCCCAACTATTAATAGAATTGGGGTTGAAAATAATGTACCAATCAAAGGCAGTTCCTTTCAGAGAGCGGACGAATTCCTTTACAAGATAGTCTTCATAGATCCCAGCATTATTGCATGTCTCCACAAAGTGTGCAACATGTTGCTTTTTATTTCCTTTGTCCTCAAACTACTAAAATTTGGGAGGTTGCTAACCGACAGCCATTTTGAATCTATCAATCCTTACGGTGTACGGCTGGACATATATATGGAAAGACTTGGTGGAGAATTCATACTTATCTTTGATGGTCTCTTCGATTAACTCCTTGAATCGGTCGAGTGGGATCATTCTTTCTGAAGAAACTGGCATCTCCTTAACAGGTGGTGCTTGTTTCACAAGATTTTCGATCTCTTAAACTTCTATACCCTTTCCAAGTGCATGACTGCCTTCTCCATCTAAGAGACCCTCGTATCCATCAAATTATCAATTCGAGACTCTTGGTGGTATACATGCTCTCTCAATCCTTCAACCAACTTCGCTAGATTTGCAAGTTGTTCCTCTATGGATGAAGTGTTAGTTACCATTGCTTACATAATCATTGGAGATCTAGGAGAGTAGCATGGATTGTTACGTAATTTGATCTTCAATGGGCATACATTACGCTGTGCATGTGGAGAAAATCTACTAGTTGAATCATAATTCTCATTTGTGGTAGATTTTTTGGAACCAAAGAGCTCGAGTAGAGCTAAAGTCTTCTTGATCTTTTCAGCAACAACTTTCTCCTGAAACGTTTGTAGAGGACTTTAATCCTTTTGGAGTTGAAGATCCAAAGACAGGAATTGATGTGAACGACACCTGAAGTGTTTGTTGTCCCAGCATAGTGGTCTTGCTCTTTGTAACAACTCCAAAACTTCTAAAGGTAACGCCAAGGATTCCTTCTACATCAGTAGAGAACTTAGAGTCAACAATCTTGGAGGAAGTTAATTGAGAATTGATCTTCTTAGAAACCATTTCGATATTCCTTGATACTTGAAAAGTTGAGATGAGGGGTAGAGATGATCCCACTCGGCGTGCTAGAATTTGTAGATAATAAAATTCATGTCGAAAAAATAATAATCAAAACTGAAAAATATCGCAACAATCATAGTATTTGATTTCAAATATGAGTGTTACAATCTTTATGAATCCTCTGATTCACCTTTTCAAATATAAATTAAAGGGCTTATAAGTTTGATCTTGAATTTGATTGAACTTGATAAATTTGATCTCGACTTGTACTTGAATTCAAGGGTTATTGGGGTTGATTTTGAATTTTGTGGTCTTGATCTTGATTCGTGGGTTTAATGAACTTGATATGGATTTGTTCTTGAAATTGATCTTGATCTTGACTTGTACTTGAATTAAAGGGCTTTTGAGCTTGTTCTTAAATCTTTGGTCTTGATCTTGAGTTGTTCTTGAACTTGAATGCTTGAGTCCTTGAATTCTTGAACTTGTAGCTTGTAGAGAAATCTGCGGCATTTGATCCACGGGCCCTCTCTAGCTTCTTGTTATAATTTTGGTATCTTTTCTGAATTTTGAGGACCCCTATTTATAGTTTTAGACTAGAGGAGTTATGATGAGGACAAGTTTTCCTTCGACCAATCAGATTTAAGTGACATGACATATTGAATTTTAGCAAAGTGGCTTATCATTTTGACACATAACATGATCTTATTTTGACTTGGCATGACACGTCACTTGACACGTGACATCAAAATGGATCTCTAGAATGAGATGATATTGAGCTTAGCAAAGTAGGCTCATCTTTTGTAGCCCCAATAAATAAATTGAACTTTTAATTAAATCCATATTTATTGAACTTAAATAATCAATCCAATTATATGAATTCATAATATTATTTAGACAAATATATTCATGGATTTAATTTAATAGAATCATTTTATAAATTGATATTTAATAAATTTTAAATGATTACACACACTTTCTGAAACTGACTAAAAAGAAATGTGAGCGATACAAATTGAGAATTGATAGAGATTTTGGAAGCGGTGTGTCGTTACTCCGCTTGGTTCAACGTAACTTAGGTCCCCCAAAACATAAGACTTAGAAAGTGACTGTTGAGACTTGAGAGGGATAAGCCTGTGAATCCGACATCCTTAGTTAGGTTTCTCCTCAGTGTCTGTCTCTGGAAAAAACAAATTGTAACTTAGTTATAATTTCCTCCAAAAAGGCTTAATGGAATTAGGATTTATGAGTTGGGAGATGATGGTATCCATTTTGTGTGCGTTTTTGGGTATGAGATAGGTGTTTGGAACTGTAAATTCTTGGTACCATGAAAGAGTGAAGTTGGGTGAAAAGAAATTAATATCGATGCAACCAGGTGATTTAGGTTGGCCCTTGATTGGTAACATGTGGTCCTTTCTTAGAGCTTTCAAGTCCAGCAATCCTGATTATTTCATCCCTCCATTTCAATTTTATTTTTTTAAAACTTAATTTACATATTTTCATTTTACTCCATCAAAAATGAGTGTTTTTCTTTTTACAATTTTTTAATTCTAATTTTTCACGCGACATACGTCAGATTAAACGACATTTTTACTTTAAAACTACAAGATTCAAAAAGATTTGCATTTTCTTAAACTTCATGTCAATGAACATCAGACAAACAAATTGAAATAAAAAGAGTAAATATCAGCAGCTCTAGCTAGGAGCAACTCTTTATATACTAGATATAGGATAATATATGTTATCACTTCTGTCTCAATTTATGTGGTGCTGATAAAATTTGGGGACTCAACCACAATATACATACATACATACATACATACATACATACATATATATATATATATATATATTGATATTTTAAGTTATTAATTATTGTGATTTATATTACTTTTTACGTGATTTTCAAATAATATATGTTATTTCCTCCATCCCAAGTTTATGTGGCACAAATAAAATATCTACTCAACTAAATTTTCATGCCTTTTAATATTTTAAGTTGTTAATTATTATAATTTATAGAACTTTTTACGTAATTTTTGAATATGCTACAAATAAAAAAAAAGACATACAAACTAAAACAAATAAGGTACAATAATTTCAAAAATACCCTCAACCAGAAGCAAGCATATCGACGAATAATTGTCTGCTTTTGACCACTTCTAGATATATATATAATTTGATTTTAGATTTTTTTTAAAAAATAAATATACTAAAACAAAGAAAGATATTATTTTATTTTTTAGAATTTGATTTTAAATAAAAATTCTATGTAAGCAAATTTTAATGAAAAGATAATTAAATAGGTTAAGTGATTTATAAGAAATATTTATAATTGAGTAATTTTTAAAGTAAAAATCAAAGTTTGAATGACTTTATGAGAAACACTTGTAGTTGAGGGACTTTGGAGTAAAAATTAAAGTTGAATGACTTTCCATAATAAGACTCCTTACTTGAGTGATCATTTGTGATATTAACATGTGGAAATAGTTTAACCCAATTTCTTCCCGATCCAACATTTATTCCCAAAGGTCTTAGCCTCTGCAACAAAGCAAAATCTTCAAATTTATGACCAACAAATGGCTTATGTAAAAGAGAGCACCACAAGCTCGAAAAAATAATCTGCTTTCCTACAATCCCACCAGAAACATAACAAAATATAAATGTGTTGTTTTTTCCCCATCTCTGCCTCCACTCAGGACAGGCAAGAGACATAGCTAGAACTCTGTCTTTTTATTCCACAGACACCCCAGTGAGTTTGAATACTACTTTCTTTTCTAGTGGGAGATGGGGTAATTGAAAGAATTCTGCTCAACAGCCCAAGGGCATAGGTCCAAACTCCCAAACAATGAACCAGAGTACATGGAGCCATTTCCTTTATATAATTTTGTTTTATGTGCTTTTGGTTCTTGTTTTAGGTCATGTCAACTATTAATAGCTTTCCCAGCCTTAAATTATATTGTATTTTGCAGATTCGGACAAAAGGGACTATACAAGGCATTGATGTTTGGTAGTCCAAGTGTAACTGTTACAACTCCAGAAGCTTGCAGGAGGGTTTTAACAGATGATGAAGCCTTCAAGCCTGGCTGGCCAACTTCCACCATGAAACTAATTGGGAAAAAATCATTTATTAGTATTTCATTCGAGGAGCAAAAACGTTTAAGGAAACTCACAGAAGCACCTGTTAATGGGCATGAGGAATTATCGATGTACATAAAATACATTGAAGAAAATGTAAAATTAGCTCTGGAGAAATGGGCATCCATGGTTCAGATAGAGTTCTTAACAGAATTGAGAAAGCTAACATTTCAGATTATAATGTACATTTTTCCAAGTTCTGAAAGTGAACAAGTAATGGAGGCTTTGGAGAGGGAATACACAACTCTAAATCATGGTGTTAGAGCTATGGCTATCAATCTTCCAGGATTTTCTTATCATAATGCACTTAAGGTAGTGTTCCTAGTATTTTTTATCCAATCATTTATTTATTCCTTTTGACATACAATATACTTTTCTGGACAAAGCACGAAAATGTCCCTTCTCTTTTCAGGCGCGTAAGAAGCTTGTGGCCATCTTCCAAACAATCTTGTATGAGAGAAAGGAAAGAAGGAATCAAAATGAGCCTACAGAGACGAAAGACATGATGGATATTCTCTTGGAAGTTGAAGATGAGAATGGTAGAGGATTGAATGATGAGGAAATCATTGATGTTCATGTTATGTACGTTAATGCTGGCCATGAATCTTCTGGTCAAATTACAATGTGGGCTACTGTCTTTCTGCAGGAAAACCCCCAGATCTTTAAAAAAGCTAAAGTAGCCAAGATTTCTCATTTCAGAAAATTAGTAAATAGTTAGGTTCAAGTTCGTTACTTCTCAAGAACATGTTTTGTTCTAAAATAGGCAGAGCAAGAGGCAATTGTGAAAAGTAGGCCAATTGACCAAAAAGGTGTGACACTAAAAGAAATTAGGCAAATGGACTACCTGTCAAAGGTAACTTTCTGTTTATTATCAACGCTATCCACACTTCTGTTTTCGACAGCCCAATTCCATGTACCGACAAAATTTCATTCATTACTCTTTAATCTTGAAGGTGATCGATGAAACACATCGGGTTGTTACCTTCTCCTTTGTAGTCTTCCGAGAAGGAAACACTGATGTCATTATTAACAGTAAGTTACATTCTCATTTTTCTTACATTTTGCTGCAGGTAAGACCATATTGTGGCTAACAGAACGGGACTTGCTTTTTTCCTAGGTTATACTATCCCCAGAGGATGGAAAGTTTTGGTGGTTTAGGTCTGTTCACTTGGATCCTGAAATCTGCAATGACCCCAAGGAGTTTAATCCTTCCAGATGGGATGTAAGTCTAAAGGGCCCCTGTTTAACCTAACACCACCTCCAAATAAAGATATAAAAATGCTGCTTACCTTTATTCTATTCATTATATATTTCATATGGCGTGTCAAGCTCTTTTGTTTGATTTTCCTTCTTGGTGTTCAGGATATTACACCAAAAGCAGGAACATCCTTCCTTTCGGAGGGGGAACAGATTGTGCCCAGGAAATGATCTTTCCAAGCTAGAAATATCTATTTTTCTTCATTATTTTCTTCTAGATTATGAGTGAGTGAAATTTATTTACTTTCCTCCCCCACCCCCAGCCCCTTCCTATCTGGAATTAGGTACTTAATTTGTGGTTGATAACTCACTGCTGATTTGTTCCGTCTTTCAGAGGCTTGAAAGGCAAAATCCTTCCTGCCCCTTAATGTATTTGCCTCATTTCAGGCCAAAAGATAACTGCTTGGGCAGAGTAACAAGTCTCATCAACTACAAGTGCAAGGGCAACAACAACATCAGTGTAATTCCACAAGTGGGGTTTGGGGATACAAGTGCATGGGCAAATAGCAAAAAGAATGAGAGAACTAATCTCTGTTCTAATTATGGAAATTACAACGGGAAAGCAATGGCCGACTATCTTAGTTGAGTAAGTAGCAAATATGGGAAAAGATCAAAATAAAATTTGTACTACTGAAAAATAGATTCTTTTCCCTTATTTCTTTTTGGTGCACCCATGAGGTTACTTTTTGCATAGATGATTGGGTAGCATTAGTAGAAAATCATGTATATTTGTAAGAATTTCTACTTTTTGGTATACTTTCTGTATACGGGCTAGTTACTGCTTGTTAATAAAATTCTTAATTCATCTAAAAAGATCAAAATAAAAAATATTTTTTCTCCTGAATTTTGCCTCCACAATTCTTGCTCTAGAGAATATGTACACATTTACTTATTTACATTAGCAAGAGGGATCATTTCCACAATGGTTAGTGATCTCTGGCTCCATTTTCTTATGAATATTAAGAAAAGAAGAAAATTTTGTCCCTTTGTTGGAGCCATTCATTCTTTGAGAATAATGACATCAATTATATATACCAACAGCAAAAGTCTTTTCCTTGTCTATCACTTCACCAACTTGGTTTTATATTAAGAGTTTTGACACAGAATCCTAAGCAATGACTGTAAATTTGATGTGTACATAGGAATGGTGGTTGTAGATGTTCAGTAGAAATGGTGGTTTTGTTAGCAAAACTGGACTCTGACTAACATAGAATACTAGAAAGTTCAGTAGAAACAACGACAGGACAGATGGAATAGGACAGCTGTAAATTTGAATTGGCTTTGGTGACATAAGGGGTGGAAAGGGGTTGAAGAAAGAGGATTGATGGAATGTAGTTATGAAGCCAGAGAGAGGCACGTTCAACCTTTCAAAACCGAGAATCTGAAAATTTTCTTCAGCTTATATTTTATAGTTCCACATCATGGATTCAACATATTCATTGCTTATAAAAGGTTAACAGAGATGGGTATAAAAGAAGATGGATAGGATAATGAAGATCACAAATGCCCCCTTTTCTATCATACCAAAGAAGACTATAAAAAGAACTATAACCAGGCATGCCCATCAAGTGTAACCATAGATTACTCACAATGTTAATCATGAGAAGGCCATTCATACCTTGCCAATACCCACTGAACTCTGACCATTCATGCAGCCTTCAATCAAGTCTTTTACCCTGCTAAATATCAATTCAGAAAATGTTTCATCTTACAATGGGCACATCTAAACCTTTAAAGAAGAAAAGAAGGAAGCTACAGCAGAAATAAAGCACAGATGACAGTTACAAACTGCTAAATCTCACAGAAGCTTGCTATGATCAAATCAATGACCTAATTAATTGCCACCTAGGGCAGGGGAGGTACATGAACTAATGAATCATTTTGAGCACACACGGCTTAGACCTCCAAGTTAATTGGGGTTATGAAAAAAACATGGCCTATACGTGCATAAAACCATTGGTAGAGAATAGTACTAACTGCTCCAATGTGTTAAAACTTGGAGACTTGGACAACAAAATATCTTGTCAAAAATCAAAAGATGTACGCTAATGATATTTGTTGAAATCACAGGCTTGTGGATAAAAAGAAAAATATTGGAACTTCATATTTGATCATTTTTTCCTCAACAGACATGGCCGCAGCTCATGTGTTGCTTCAAACAAGCATGGCTTGTAAGATAACATGCACAGCTTAGAGAAGGCACTTCTCCCTGCACAGTTTCCATGTTCATGGTTAAAAAACCACCTAACCTCAGTTTGCCATCTCTTCAGATCTGTTGGTGTATGTAGCATTAATAGAAAATTCACGACCAATAATAAATTTAGTAGATAATAAAGACCAAAATAGGTAGTGAATAATTCAGCTTTTGCCATGCTCAATTCTATTTCACCAAGTTTCAGTACTTCACATCTGAATGATTTCACCTAAAAGAGGGGTTCTATTAGGACATGGAGCACAAAACATCAAAAGAGAACTGCACAGCATAGCTCAACTTGCTTGTAACTTTTACGCTGTAGATCTATCAAACACGAGCAATGCAAGATACTGAAGAATTTCCGGTCTTCTAGAGGTTTCTGGAGATAACCGAGAAATTCCAGAGGATCAATGGCGCACGGTTCAAAATCGGTGGAAAGTGAGCTCACCCCTCTATCCTTTTCCACATAAATACCACACTTTTGTCTGCGATAGAGTTTGAACCCATGATGTGCGCCTAACCCACATGTCACACGCTGGGATCTTATCACTAGACCAGGCCTTGAGGGAAGGGCTTCTTTTCCTAATTATGACTATACTTGGGCCCGACACGGTCCACTAAAGTGAGGAGGAATCACTCCTTCCTATTGACAAGCCTAATGCATAGGAAATAGATGCATGAGTAAGCTACAAGTTAGCATTGTAGAAATGGTATATTATCAAAAGATGAAGCTATAAGTCAGTGGCAGAAAACATCATCTGCAAAGTACAATTTACACGGAACTGCTCGAAGTAATTAGAATTGCTCTCACCAGCCGGTAAACCCCAAGCTGAGCTAGTTTCTATCGATTTGCAGATTTCTAAAGTAGAGCATGTTAAAACATCACCACGAGATATTTGATAACAATTTGGCCTTCAAATGACAGACAGTACCCTGTTAAAACTACATAATTTCCCAATTCAGTAATCCAATAGCTAGGATGCTAACAAACATCACAAACTATGATTCTTCAACGACTTCAAATCTGAAACAGAGACTAAAGAGTATAGTCTACTTACTAGCTTTGAAAGGTCGTAATTCTTAATTCTATATACGGGACAGAACAATCACCAATATTTGGAAGAGTACAATGTATGAAGATGAAAATCTAAAATATATAAAAGAAAAGAGAAGCTTCCTTGCATGGAGCTAGAAAATATCTCAATTCAGGTTAAACAGCTAGGAAAACTAAGCAAACACCATAAACTGTTAATTTTTCAATGACTTTAAATCTGAAATATAGACCAGAGATCATGATTTTGTACGTGAGCCAGAGCAATCCACCAATATGAAAAGTAAATGATGAGTTAGACTTTCATCTTCCTACATTGTGTTCATGTAAAGAAGGTGAAACAACTGAAAATGAGAAAGAAGCAAACCCAAGCAATTACATTCTACTCCTTCGGCAAAACTGATAGCAATAGAAGCTACAGAAAAAAGCTGCACAAAATATATACAAGTTAGAAGGGCAGTGAAATAAGAGAAAATAATTGAAGAATTAAGCTAATACTGAAAGATATTATAATTTATACCAAATTCACTTGCAAAGTTCCTACAGAGAGACAGTGCGTCTATAAAGTGTTTCATCATCACTCTCCTTTTCGTCTTCTGATGCAATATTACTGCATGACATCTCTAACTTCCCACCCATGCAAAATGATGGACCAGAACTTTCAGGCTCTATATAATCACCATACAATCTCTCTTCAAATCTTTGGTCGCTGCAGTTGAGAAACCAAGCCAAAGAACATTTGATTTCCTTACTACGTAACCTCTCATACCTTGGTTTGATTCTTGATTCCAGGCTATAAGTGAAGTAGTCTGGAAAGTCCACAAGTTCTTTCATTGGCCTGCCCATATCGCTCTTAAAAAAGTAATAGCCATTTTTCATGAGGTTAACATGTAAAGCAACTAACTGAGGACATTTTATGATCATCTTAGCCACATCTTCAACTGAAAAACCCCGGTCAAGAAGGAACTCGATAGGTTTCGATATCACATGCTGCTGGAGGCTAACAATTTGTGGCATCCTCTGAATTACACGAGCAAACCCATCAGGATCGATCTTGAGCTTCAAGTTTAAGAAATACTGTTGTGATGACAGCTTAGCCTTCAAAGGCAAGCCAAGAATTTGTGGATACTGTGCAATAACAGAAGGCAAAGCTTCCCTACTAATTCCAAAACTGAGTAAGCAATTTACATTCAGTTTCACTGTCTCTTCAAGATCATATCCAAGTATATACGTCCGTTTCTCAAGCATCCTTGCTAAAATTTTCTTTGGCAGACCCAACGAAACCAAATAGTCCACAAATGGTTTAATCATTGTCCCAACTCTCATTCCTAAGAAATAAGGATATTGTGTTACCATTGGCCCTATATCCCTGGGATTAACCCCTATACTGACCAAATACGCCACTGAAGTACTCATTGTTCCCTCAAGCTTAAACCCTAACAACTCAGGATATTTCATTAAAACATACCCAATATCATGTTTCTCAACATCAAGGCCTCGTAAAAATTTGACAACTGGAACAAGCTCCACTACTACACTTGCATGGAGACACTGCGGGTAAAGTTTAACAAATTCACCAAGTCTTGACCTTTCAATCCCAATTTTTTCTAAGTAGGCTAAAACAGGAATTATATTTTTCCTCACACTATATCCAAGCATCAAAGGATACTCATTGATATCATCAATTGTTAGTCCAAGTTTGTGAAGAAACTCAACACGTTGACGCATTATTTCAACAGTGGATGGCAATTCTAGGTCTTCTAGTTCATTGGGGACAATGCCTATACTCTTTAAATAGTCACAAATTATGAGCCGAGACACCAGTTTTTCCTTACGCCCTTGAACCATTCCCCATGTCACTGAAGGCATTTCATACTCAGGGAATTTTTTTGTGGAGAAGGGTCTCTGTCTCTGCTTTATGGGAAGACAAGTAGTGTATATTTTTTGAGGATTTTGGTAGGTTTCAAGCAAGAGTATTATTCTGGCGACACTATCAAGTGTTACTTTTCTTCTAAACATTTCAGAGATTCCAAAAATTTTATAGAAAGATGCGCAACGGATTAAAGATTTACCTTTGCTCCAGAAAGAAGGAAGCACCCTTTCATGGCTTCAAGGGGACTGTGTATAAAGAGACTTAATAAAAGCGAGAGAACGAAAGTCTTTTATGCATGAAAGGGCATAGAATCGATTGTTAGCTACTATCGCCGATTTGTGGGAAATTTTCCTTTTGTCGCATAGCTATAAACTTCATGATAGGTCTTCCTAAGACACCCCTGGGAAAGTTTGACTCCGTTTGGGTCACTGCCCTTTCTTATCTTGCAAATCAGGCATATGATCCAGGTACAGTTCCTGGGCGAATTCATAGATTTGGGGCAGACAGTAATGATCTTCTTTTAAAAACAAAAAGAATAAAAATCAATTTAAAGACATTACACGTTTCAATTTTACATATTCTCTATTCTCACTTTTTTTTTTTTAATTCATCCGAAAATTTTATCTTTATTATAATTAAAAATAATTTAATTTTAAAAATTTTCTTTCATCCATAGTGAAATGATGATCTTTAGCAGTTTCTTGGGACGATTATTACGTACTTTAGTTAGCAAACACGTATTACATACGTGTCTTTTGCTTTAGCCCTATTTCTGGATTTCTCACACTTGCTTCCCTTCTCTTACCTTGGTTCTCTTTCCATTCCCATTCTCACCCAATTTTACTCTCTATTGCTTTTTCTTATATTTCTCTCTCCCCTGTTTCATTCTCTTCCTCTCGACTAGAACATGTATTTATCCCGTTTTAATCTCAAATTGCATCAGAATTTTGTTTTCTTGGTTGAGACATTCGGATGAATCAAATCTGAGGTTAAGTTCTTCAAATGGTAGATATCTATGTTCATTAATATTACTGTGTATTCGTGTTAGTTTCTCAAGCATCACTCCAGTTTGACCTATTTCTGAATCATATTTTTAGAGACAATTTGTTGATCACCCGCTTAATTCTGCTGGATGAAGTTATAGGATTTTGAAGGAACTGTAGATGTGGGGACAACTTAGTTTGCCTACTGAATCAGTCTGTGCTACGTATGAATTGGATTGTCAATTAGTAATTTTTTATATAATTAATGGGATGGGATAATACACTAGGATCTCTTCAACAATAATCGAAATTGCTAAAACACAATTTAACTATACATAAGTTTTATTACCATCATAAATTATTTTAAAGTATAATAAATACACCCTAAAATATATATAATCACTCACATGAAGAGAGGTATTTTACACTCACCTCTATGTTAGCGCCATATTAGTGCTACATCAGTGCATCGTCAGATCTTGAAAAAAATTAGGAAATCCTCAAATCTAAAAAAAAATTAGAAAATCATCGATCTAAAAAAAAATTAAAAAATTATTTTTTAAAAAAAAAAATTTAATTTAAATTGTGTTCACCATATATTTCATAAACTAAATCTTTAATATACATTTTTTTTTAATTTCATGTTTAAGTGTATGAGTAAAAAAGAAAAAGGAAAATTCTTTTGATATTATACAAATTGATGAAATATTTGAAAAAAAATCACCAGAAATTTAAGTATGTTGTGAAAAAAATATTTATATTTCTAAAAATGATAAAATTGGGCTCTATTTCAACTTAAGTTTTAATGTTAATTACTTATGTGTATTAATTAATAATGAAAATGTCCAATTAACTGGACATGTGTCTAAATTAGTCAGATTTAATACTTTTTTTCGTCTTTCACTTGCCTCAAAGAGAGTGAACACACTATCTGTGCCACCTCAACACTGAAGGATGTGTTTATTACATTTTAAAATAATTCAGGAGAGTAATAGGATTCATATATAATTAAAGTGTGTCTTAACGATTGCAGTTATAGTTGAAAAGTACGTATGTATTATCCCTTTATAATTAATCAGTACTAAGTTGATGTTTTATATCTTTCGACTCTATTTCCTCTCTAATATTTTCTGATGCTATGTGACTATGTTAGTGACAGTATATTTTACGAAATTTTAAGAAAGCTGATGGAGCACCATCATGCCAAATTTATATTATGCTCTCAAGTATTGATTTTTGGTTCACTTATTCCTCTAATTGTTGTGTTAGTATATCTGATATTTGCTTTCTGTTTATTACAAAGTTATGTGAGTTTCAATGGGGTTATCACTAGAGGACAGAAGTTCGGTATATTGAACTTTGCACATGAAAAATCTGCGGTAAGTTCTACCTCTGTTCATGTAACACTTCAAAAAATTCAAACTTAAATCAGTCTACAAAGTCCAAAAGAAAGTTAAAAAAAATTCTCAGAACTGTGAATCACGAGCAGCACCTACGGACCGTAGATGGAGCTATGGTTCATAGGTGGGTGGGGCTCGTAGCTCACTCCTACACTTAGAAAATTTAGCTTATTTTTAAACTTTTCTATGGACGACTTCTACATCCGTAGAAGTCTCTACGGACCATAAATAGTGCCTATAGGAAAAGTTCAAAGACTTGAAAGTTACTTGTGTACAAGACGAGTTCTTGTACGATTCATAAAAGGGTCTACGGACCGTAGAAGGTCTTGTAGACCTAACTTCAGAGAACCCCCCAGTGTGCTTCTACGACCCTACTCCTACGATCCATAGAAGGTCCTGCAGACCAAACTTCAGAGGACCTGTCCCAGTACCCTTCCCAACAAACATGCAGGACGGTCCGTAGGGAGGTCTACCACCCTAGAAGGGTCCGTAGACCTAGACCTCAGAAACCCATTCCCCACAGAATTATAAAATTAGAAGATTTATCTTGCGTGTAGCACCTTGCGAGTTCAGGTTAGCCTTGAACATTGTGAGAGCATGTAGTTAGACTCAGACTTGAGCAAAAGTAGTTACATGTATCCTTGTGAGAGTTATAAGTTGCAGCTGATGAAAGGTAGTATTCAAGAGAAGAAGCATAGTTGAAAAGTGTTTCCAAGCTTAAAAGTCGATTGTCGTATCGCTTAAGGTATAATAGGACTATTCTTATGTTATGCCCGCAGACCCAAATTTTATGTCAAGTAGCTTCAAATGGTGTGTGGTCCATGTTCAAATCTATACCATTCATACTTTATGAACTCATATTAGTGTCTCGCATGAATTATGCCTATGATTTATTCCTCAAAAATGTTAAAAGAGTTTCCTTTCCATGTCTTACATGTTCTTGCTTATGTCTTCATGCCTAAGCTAATTCTTACACTCTTAGCCCGTGCTTCTACACTTCTTATTGTTGATTGTTGGACCCCTATTATTAGTACAATTCAGTTTATGCTATTATATATATCAGAAGTATCCTAAAGGAATCTTGGTTTATTCTACTCATATGTGTATTCTAGCTTTGATCTTAATTCGAGGATGAACGATTCTAAGAGGGAGATATTGTAACACCCTGCAACTTCTAAGAAAAGAATCAAACCTTTTTTCGTATGCATATAAATCCAAATCCGATAACTTTTTAGTTGTATTTGTGTGTTAAGGTCCTTTAATAAGTGTTATAAGCGTATCAGATGTGTTTTAGGGTCACAAGGTACCTTAAACCAAGCTCATTCTTACTATCCCATTCAGCTAACCTCAAGTTCAAATCAAGAACTTCTAGTGCAAAATGCATTCAGTCATATGTTATCAACATAATATTCAAGTGTATCGCTATAACCACTTCATGGACTTTAAGGTAACAACCCTATCTAATAGCCATTAACTTTCCTAACATCTTTACAAGCTGAAATTTTCAAGGAATTTTACCAAGAGTCACATTAAGACTTTTTATCTAACTATTTAATACAATAGATCCTTGATCTCCCTCCACTTTTATAACCTTAGGTAAAATAGGCATACCTCAATCTTCCCAATAAGGGAGAACTATCTTCTCATCTAAACCATCATTCAACTGCTATCAACACCACTATCTTAACAAAGGAAAGATCACTAAAAACCTAGAACATGGGATATGGAATAAGAGAAATACTATAAAATCATATTGTATACTTGTCATGACTTTTGACACTCATAAATGGAGCCTGAGGAGAAAAGTGTAATAGGCACGAGTAGGTCACGTACTTAAAGTATAAACCATATATAGAGAAGTATTCAAGGCATAGAACATGTCATAACCATCCATCACCACCATAGGTGAATGTAAGTAAGGTTTACAACAACGAAAGCATAGGAACGAGTTGTTCAAGAAACTGTAACACCCCCCAAAATTCTTCACTAAGATTTGGACCCTTCTTCGTATACGTGTAGGATCGAACCCGACTATTGTGAAGTGTATGCATGAGTTAGAATGAGTTCCCAAGTAATTGGAGAGCATTAGAGGTGATGTGGGGTCATAAAGGATCCCTAGAACCAAGCTAAGCCCAAAGAATTCATCTTGGCTAAGTTTTAGAATAAGCTCGTATAAGGGGTCGACTTCTAGCGACCATATCTTTTGAATAAAGACGATCTGGGTGGCCCATCACCTATTAAATTAAAGGTCTTCGAGTCTTCTTTCCAATGCCACCGAGATTGTAATTTTTGGAGTTCGGAGTCAAGAGTTATAACTCTCCTAAGACGGACTAGTACTGTAAGAATTTCAGACTTGCATGGCAACTGCTAGAAACCTGGGCATGGCACCGCAGTGGCGCGACACGCCACTATCACACCAGGAACAAGCCTCAGTAGTTTGGTCCCTGGCGCGGCGCGCCACTAGGAGGTGTGCAGGGTTTTTAAGCCTATTTTCCAAAACCCAGAAAATATAGGCTTGACGCTATAAGGGCGCGACGCGCCACTATCGCGCCACAAAACAGCCTTAGTAGTTTGGTCCTTGGCGCGACGCACCACTATCATATGTGCAGGTTTTAAACCTAAATTCGACTTGGCGCCACAGTGGCGCGACACGCCACAATCGCGCCAGGAGCGTTTTAGCCTGTTTTTCCAGATTTTTGGAGAAAAGGCAATTTGGGTATTTCCCAAATTATATATACATAAGCCTTGAACATTTTTGGACCATTTTTCAATCCCACTCTCTCTCTAAAAGCCCTAGAAAATTCTCCCTCTTCTCCTTCAAATCCTTTTCCAATAAGGATTGCTTCAAGAGCTTCAAAGATTCAAGCTTCCCATTGAAGACCCAACATCAAGGTTTTCTTCAAGGATTCACTAAGGTATGTAAGGCTACTCAAAGAATGGGTTGAGTCCATCCATGTGCCCTACATCTTCTTTGAGATTTATTGTCCATAAGAATGAAGTTCAATGATAGAGTTAGGTCCAAATAGGTCATTTTCATCTATTACCCTAATTTCTATTATGTTGATGTTGTGGAGTCAAGAAAGTGATGTGCTACATGTTGTTATGAGTTGATTGAGATGAGAGGTCGAACTTATATTGTTAATTTCTTAACTATATTGATTATGATGAAGAATGTCAATTTTCTTAAATATGTTGCTTATTCTTGAATTGTTGATTTAAAACCTTGGAGTTGTGTTGAGTCCCAAAAGATTTGTTTAATGAATAGAGAAACGATTGGATAGGTTTATATATTGTTATAAATGCATATTTAATCTACTCTTGAAAGATGTGATTGGGATTGATCGGATAGTATGATTGGGAGAGATTTGATTGTGATAGAGTTGATGAGTTGAGAAGGTTGTAAATGAGACTTGTCGATATGATTTGATTGAGTTGATTGGATGGATTCTTATGAGCATTGAGTCTTGGTAGGAGTATCGAGCACCGAGTTGGATAAGAGTATAGTCCATACTCGAACCTCATGACCTACGCCGCCAATGTAGGAAGGGATTGAACTGTTAAAGTCGGATGCTTCCCATGGGATCGAACCATTAAAGTTAGATGCTTCCCATTTTATTGTCCTAAAATGATAACACTTGACTGATCAATGGGATCCATGATTGGTTGATTCGCGGCAGCTATTCAGGTCTCAGATGGTATAGGTGGATCTAGGTCGGGTCAGACGGGTTATAGTAGTTCTTCGGGACTTAGAGGCCATATTGACACTTCTGGTTATCCTCTACAGGGATGATTTGTATGTGATGAGTTTGGGTATAAGGCCCAAGATTTCCCTAGACGTGCTCTTTCTATTGGGCAGCTTGGGATACCGCCAGTTCATTCTACTCTTGCTCTAGCCATTTGAGGTACTACACGGGGCACTAGAGGTGGCACCAAGGGTGCTAAGGGTAGAGCTAGGGGTGGCACTTATAGAGGTTCACAGGACAAAGGTGACCGTTAGCTGTTCTATACTATACTAGGTATATCTGAGGCAGAGGCCTCTGATGTAGTTATTACATGTATTGTTCTGGTTTGCCAGCATCCTGGTTGAATTTTATTTGACCCAAGGTCTACCTATTTTTATTTGTTGATATATTTTGATGTGGGTAGTGATTATGTGTATGAGATTTTTACTGTGCCTATTACCCCGATAGGTGAGTCCTTAGTAGTAGATTGGGTATATCGAGGGTGTTTGGTGATATTTTAGGGTAGAGAGACCCGTGCAGACTTAATTTTTCGGACATGCTTGATTTTTATGTGATATTCAGTATGGACTGGTTATCTCCCTATCATGATATATTAGATTGTTATGAAAAGAGCGTGACCTTAGCTTATTCTGGTTTGCCTAGCTTGGTGTGGAAGGGTAATTTGAGTTCTTATTTAAAGGGGTGATATCTTATATTCGTGCTCGTCATCTTATGAATAAGGGATATTTGTCTTATTTGGCTCATGTATGTGATCTCACTACAAATTCACCTCCTTTAGAAACTACGAGGGTGGTCAGAAAGTTTATGGATGTATTTTCCACAAACTTGCCGGGTGTTCCTCTTGACCGTGATATCGATTTTGTGATTAATTTGGAGCTGGGCACCAAGTCCATCTCTATTTCTCCTTATTGGATGGCTCCAGTAGAGTTGAAAGAGTTAAAAGAACAATTGAAAGATTTGTTGAAGAAGGGATTTATTCGGCCTAGTGTATCATCGTGGGGTGCACCAGTCTTATTTGTGAAAAAGAAAAATGGTACTATGAGGATGTGTATTGACTTTCAATAGTTGAACAAATTCACCATCAAGAAAAAGTACCCTCTTCCTTACATCGATGATTTATTTGACACGCTTCAGGATGAATCAGTTTTTTACAAAATCAATTTGAGGTCGGGTTATCATCAATTGAGAGTTTGAGAGTCTGATATTCCATAGACTGCATTCAGGACTCGTTATGGTCATTATGAGTTTGTGGTTATGTCCTTTGGGTTGAATAATGCCCAGATGCTTTCATGGAGCTGAAGAACTGGGTATTCCGGCCTTATTTGGACTCATTTATCATCATTTTTATTGATGACATCTTGGTTTATTCCAAGAATGAGGCTGATAATGTTAGGCACTTGAGGACAGTCCTTCAGAGATTGAGAGAGGAGAAGTTGTATGTAAAATTTCCAAAAGTGAGTTTTAGCTCGAGTTTATGGCATTCTTGGGTCATGTGGTGACCAAGGATGGTATTATGGTCAATTTGGCCAAGGTTGCAATGGTTCATGATTGGGTTAGGCCTACTTCAGCTATTGAGATTTAGAGTTTTATTGGGTTGGAAATATATTATAGTCGGTCTTTTTAGGGCTTCTCTTATATTTATTCCCCATTGACTAGGCTAACTCAACACACCATGGAATTTAGTTGGAGGAGGAGTACGAGGCAAGCTTTTAAAAGCTCAAGGAGTTATTGACTTCAGCACCTATTCTAGCCTTACTCGAGGAGGGTGTGGCCTTCATTGTGTTTTATGATGTTTCTAGAGTTGGCTTGGGTGGTGTATTGATGTAAAAGGGTAGAGCCTTATGCTTCTTGACAGGTAAAGGTACATGAGAAGAACTAACCTACCCACGACCTAAAGTTGGCGGTGGTGGTGTTTGTTTTGAAGTTGTGGAGGCATTATCTCTATGGTGTGCATTGTGAGATCTTTACTGACCACCATAGCCTTAAGTATATCTTTTCTCAACCAAATCTGAACATGAGGCAGCGTAGGTGGTATGAGTTATTAAAAGACTATGATATCACCATTATTTATCATCCTAGCAAAGCTAATGTGGTAGCGGATGCGTTGAGCCGCAAAGCACCTAGTGTGGATAGTTTGACCTTTTTAAAGGTGAATAAGAGGCCTTTGTGTTTGGAGGTTCAGTCATTGGCTAGGAAGTTGGTCCGACTTGATATTTCTACAGATCATAGCATTTTGGCCTTTGTAGAATCTAGATCTACCTTGATGGACCAAATTCAGGCACACCAGTTTGAGGATGACAATTTGAGGGCCATTCGAGAGAAGGTGTTGACTGGTGAAGTAAAATCATCGTCTTTTCAATCAGAGGGAGTTTTGATGATTAATGGTCGTATTTGTGTGCCTAAAGTTGGTGACTAGGTACGTATTATATTGGAGGAGGATCATTTCTCCAAGTATTTGATTCACCTGGAGTGAAAAAGATGTTTCATCAGTTGAAGAAACATTATTGGTGGTGTGGCATGAAGAAGGACATTGTTGATTTTGTGGCTAAGTGTCTAAATTTTCAACAAGTGAAGTATAAGCATCAGAAATTCGTATGCAAAGGATGCCCATTCTCGAGTGGAAGTGGGAGCATATTACCATGGACTTTATGTCAGGATTACCTATGGCATTGGGTAAGTATGACTCTGTTTGGGTGATTGTAGACCGATTGACCAAATCAGCCCATTTCCTTCTAGTGAAGACTAGCTATACTATGAAGCAACTAGCTAGGATCTATCCTTGGGAGATTGTTATGTTACATGGGGTGCCTAACTCTATTTTGTCATATCGGGGTTCTGTATTCACCTCTCACTTTTGGGAGTCACTGCAGCATTGTTTGGGTACGCGACTAGATCAGAGTTCAGCATTTCATCCCTAGACCGATGGCTAGTTCAAGTGGACTATTTGGTTGTTGGAGGATATTATTAGGGCTTGTGTGTTTGATTTTGGTGCCTGATAGGATCAACACTTGGCCTTAGCAGAGTTTGCCTATAATAATAATTATTACTCCATTTAGATGACATCATTTGAGGTTATTATAGGAATTTGTTGTAGCTGCCAGTCACCCATTGGGTGGTTGGATTCATTTGTGGTTGATGCATTGGATACTAACTTACTTGGGGATGCTATGGAATTGGTACGTTTGATTCAAAGTCGACTACTGATAGCTCAGAGTCGGTAGAAGAGCTATGCTGACCAAAGAGTTCGTCCCTTAGATTTCATGGTGGGTGATTGCATGTGGCTAAAAATATCGCCGATGAAGGATGTGGGGAGGTTTGGTAAGAAGGTTAAGCTTAGCATAAGGTTTGTTGGCCCATTTGAGATTTTGAGGAGAGTGAATGGGTGGCTTATGAGTTGGCCTTGCCCCCTAGATTGTCAGTTGTCCATCCGATGTTTCATATCTCTATGCTTCGCACGTTTATACCAGACGAGTCCCATGTGATTTCTTATGATGTGGTAGAGTTGTGTCTAGATTTGACTTATGAGAAGGATCTGGTAACTATCCTAGACAAACAGATTCCTAGGCTCAGGACCAAGGAGATCGCTTCGATCAAAGTGTAGTGGCGACATCGACCTATTAAGGAGGCAACTTGGGAATTAGAGTTTGATATGCGATCCCAGTACCCTCAGCTTTTTGAGACTCCAGTTACTTTCCCTTATCCTATGCTAGAGGAGGAACATCCTTTTTGGTGGTGGATGTTGTAATGAGCTTGAGGGTCATTTTTGAAAATTGGCGTGAAATTACAATTTTACACCTATCATTAGTGCCCCGAGTATTATTTGTTCACATTGTGAGGTTGAATGCGTTAAAGCCTTAATAGATAGTGAAATGGGAAAATTCTTGAGTTCTATAGAGTTAAGTTGTGAAAAAATGGTTTTCAGTACTAAAAGGAGTCACGAGTCTCAGAATGGAATTTTGTCAATTCCATTAGCTCTAAAACGTAGAAATTGGTTTAAGAGAGTCATCAGAAATAGATTTGGGGTTGATATGTGAATTTGGGGTCTCGAGTTCGAAAATTAGTTTTAAAAGAGTTAAGTTTTACTTTGGTCTCCAAATCTACTCAGATTGGATTTGAAATGATTCAAATGGGTTCGAGGGATGATTCTAACACTAGAAATAGCTTTGTTGTAATTTTTAGTGGTTCTAAAGGTATTTTGGGTATTTCAATTGTCGAAACTAATTTCGTTACAAATTAACAGATCATGGGTCAAGGAAACCTCAAATTCAAATTATGATAGTTCCATTGAGTTCGAAACATCGAATTTAGTATGAGTGTATATATGATATATGAGTATTCTGAGGGTCCAACCAAGAATTTTTTAGACTTTGCAAAAATTGCAGATTCTAATCTTCTTGTGCAAGTATTTTGTTCATCGCGGTCGCAACCTCAGGTCAGGCGATCGCAATGAGTTAAAATGTGGTTTTCACTATCGTGAGGGGTAATTCGCGATTACGATGGGTTATTCCATTTTCTTTCGTGATTGCGACCTTAACTAGATTGCTATTCCAATGCATAATTCTCACCTGAACAGTGTTCAACTTTGGGAGTTCTGTATTATGAGTAGAACATGTTTTTCAATAAAATTCTAGATTTTACCCATTTCAAATCATTTTTTGTATTATTTTACCCTTGGTTTTGAAACCTATCAATATGGGTATCGTTGGACTCCTTATGATGCGTATATTTCATTCTTAATAGTGAATTGTCATTCTGGACATTGAATTCAAGAGTTGATCATTCGATGGAGGTGTTCATCTAGTTTCAGCTATCGAGGTAGGTTTGGCTATCCTTCTTGGGGCTGAGTCAGGGCAATTAGTCAAATTCTATATTATAGACTTTGGGACGGGGTCATAGTATAGTTTGGGATTGATAATTATTTTTGTCATGCCCGAGTGGGGGCTTATATGTGCTATGTTGCCCGAGTGGGGCCTTATGTGATATGTTATCTGTGATTGAGACTGTGTAATCTATGACTGAGCTGAGTAGAGATGTGAAGAGGTTATTTGACTCATAATGCCTGCCAAAGTGCTTGACTTGGGGGTTTTGAGCATGCCTGAGTATTAAGATATTGTTGATAAAGGGATGACCACTTAATTAGATGTAGTTCCTTTACATTACTGTCGTGAGGGTGAATATCATGCTTATGTTAAGTTTTAGGAACTCTGAAACTTGTACTACATATTGAGTTGAATATTACCTCCATGACATATAATATTGTGATTGCATCCATCCTCATTCATACTATCCTTGATCATTGGGATGTTGAAGACTGTGGAAATCCTTTTGCGAAAGAAAATGTGACATCTTTTGTATCCTTGACCACGAGATAGTTGGCAAGCGAATGAGACATTAGTAACATGAGTCCTTGTCCATGATTTGGGTGGCAAAGTAGGTGATACATTGAGATTGTGATAAGGTATATGGTCTGCGAGACCCCCATGAGACCTACTTGGTAGCACAACTTAGAAGGCGTATACAACAGGTTGTGCGACATCATTGACCCTACCGTACTATCATATCATTGCCTCATCATAGCGCATTGCATTGCATTGATACTTGTGATAATTATTGTATTTGTTTAATTGTGATGATGAATTGTAATTATGGGTTTACTGTATTCACGTCGTTCTATATAAATATCATGACCTAATTTCTCAGGTCATGATGGCGACTACTACGACCCATCAGTAGGCAAGCTAACCTATATCCTAGAACTGTGAGTAATAGGCCCGCAATGGCGTAGGTAAAAGTCCCACACCTCTGTGAACGCGGCCAAGGCTCCAAGAATGCGAAGACCAATTTGTGCTGCACCAGATATTAGTTAAAAGTTGAGTTTTCACCAAGTTCAAATACTCTGATGGGGTGCTCGAAATTCGTTTGAAATATCATGCGTACAAACGAGATACACTAACCTACCAAATTTGATATTTTGGACTCAATAGCATAGTCAAAATTTCCATACGAGGTCGTTACCACACCCAAGGGCCATTTTGAGCTAAATTTTACAATAGGCCTAAGGATTAGACAGAACGCCTAGGGAAGCGAACAAAGGATTGTTCTACACCAAACTCGACATTTTGGAACTAACCACGCTCTCAGAATTTTTATCCGAGCGCGCTTTCCAAGAATGTTGACCAAAGTCAATTGTGAGCCAATTTTAAAGAAAAAAATGCAAATTATCCTAAACTCATATTGATTGCCTCGTAACTCATGTCAACCATTCTACTAGCCTAATTTAGCCACTCCAAAGTTGAAGAAATTATCAGACTTCTATTATGAGGTCATTTTCCTGAAGTTATGATTGAATTCAACTTTTCAAGTTATAAAAGCTCCAAAACAAAAAATGGGACTAAAATCCAAACGAATGACAAAGAGACTGAACAATCAGTGCCCGCAAGTCATATTTTACTTGGGGACGCTACAATAATGGTTTAAACAACGGAATGAATGCTTATGTTCAAAAATGACTTGGAGGGTCATTACAACATCCACTACTAAAAAGAACTTTCGTCCGTGAAAGTAAGAGTCAAGAAATACCTGAAGACTTAAATAAACCTGGGAACACTGCCCGCATCTTGTGCTCGGTATTCCAAGTAGATTCCTCAACTAGACGATGCCGCTAAAGGACCTTAACTACAAGAATGGCTCATGAATGCAACTGTCTGACATCTATGGAGAAAGTAGCAATTGGATTCTCAATATAGCTTAAATGATCATCCAAGTCAACCGCATCATATTGAATCACATGGGACTCGTCTGGAACATACCGGTGCAGTATTCAAACATGGAAAACTAGATGAATAGCTGAAAAGGCGGGGGGCAAAGCTAGTAAAACTGGATGAATAGCTGGAAAGGCCAGGGGCAAAGCTAACTCATATTCAAACTTGCCAACTATCCTCAATATCTTAAAAGGATCAATATACCCGGGGCTAATCCTACCCCGCCTCCCTAATCCCATCATGCCCTTCATGGGAGATATACTAAGGAATACTCTGTCACCCATGGCAAATATCAGAGACCAATGCCTAAAATCTGCATAACTCTGGTGTCTACTCTGAGTTGTCTTGATCCTATCTTGAATCACCCTCACATGATCTAAGGCATCCTTCCTCAAGTCGGTACCATATGGTTTGGGCTTTGTAGACTCAAACCAACCAACTGAAGAGTGACAATACCTACAATATAAGGCCTTAAACGGGGCCATCTGAAAACTTGATCCCATTGACCCCAAAATCCATAACACAAACTCATAAAATGTCCTCGAGAACCTTTATAGTGTGCTCTGATTGAACATCAGACTGCAGGTGGAAAGTTGTGCTAAGGTCGACATGGGTAACTAACTCCTCCTGAATGTTCCTCTAAAAGCTAGATGTGAACTTTCAACCCCGGTTTGAGATGATAGAATAAAGCATACCATGAAGGCGGACCACCTCTCAAATGTAAATACGGGCCAACCTCTTAGTACTATAGGATGTATGAATGGGAAGAAAGTGTGTTGACTTGGTCAATCGATCAACAATAACCCGAATACTATCAAGACCACAGGAAGTGAGAGGCAACCCCACAATGACATCCATGGTAATCCTCTCTTATTTCCACTCGAGAATAGGTAATCTCTGAAGCTCGTGACCAAGCCTCAAATCCTCTCTTCTCATGCTGCTCCACTAGTATTGCTGCCTTAAGTCGTGATACTTCTTAGTGGTGCCTAGGTGGATAGAATATTTGTAGTTATGGGACACGCTAAGGATAATATAAATCAAGCCCCCAACTCTAGGAGCACAAAGTCAACTACCAAACCTCAATACCCCATCTAAATCTAAGGTAGCCAGGTTAGTGTCACCTTCCAAAACCTGATCTGGAAGTGTGACTAAACCCTTATCCTCAATCTAATGGCTGCGAATCTGGTCTAATAGAGATGACCAAGCTCCCATATAAGCTAGCACACACCGAGAATTAGAGATATCAAGAAGAATTATCCAATTAGCTAAGGACTGGATGTCCAAAGCTAATGGTCTCTCCACAGTAGAAAGGAAGGCCAGACTACCCATACTCACCGACTTCCGACTCAAGGCATCCGCTATTACATTCGCCTTGCCCAGATGGTAGAGAATAAAGAGGTTATAATCCTTCATGAGCTCAATCTAGTGGTGCTTCCTCGAATTAAGGTCCCTCTATCTCATAATGTACTCAAGGATCCTATGATCAATATAATTCTTGCATTGAACTCCATACAAGTAGTGACTCCAGATCTTAAGCACAAAAACTATCACCGCCAACTCCAAGTTAGGGGTAAAGTAGTTGTTCTCATACAATTTAAGTTGCCTTAATGTATAAGCCATAACCCAGCCCTATTGCATCAGCACACAACCCAAAGGAATGTCGAATGCATCACAATAAATGGTGAATACCTCACCCTCAACTGGACATATAGGAGAGGTGGTAAGCAACTCCTTAAGCCTTAGAAAGCTCCTCTCACACTCCTTCGACCATACAAATAGGACATCCTGGTGAGTCAACTAGTCAAAGGCACCACTATAGTAGAAAACCCCTCAACAAAATGCCTGTAGTACACGACCAATCCGATGAAACTACGAATCTCAGTCATAGAGGTGGGTCTGGCCCAATCACGAATAGCCTCAATCTTCGTCGGATCTACCATAAAATGCCATCCTTGGACACCACATGCCCCAAGAATGCTACAGACTCAAGCAAAAACTCACACTTTGAAAACCTGGCATAAAACCATTAATCTCTCATAATGGCCGCAACGAGTCCTAAATGCTGTCTTAGGGATCTCCTCATCCCTAGTCCTTAACTGGTGGTAGTCAGATCTCAAATCGATCTAAGAAAACACCACGACACCCTAAAGTTGGTCGAATAGATCATCAATCCTAGGCATGGGGAATGGTTCTTCACCTTCACCTTATTCAACTACCTATAATCAATGTACATCTACATAGTACCATCCTTCTTCTTAATGAACAGGATTGCAACACCCCAAGGCGATACACTAGGGTGAATGAATCCTTATCCATGAGATCCTGAAGCTGAACATTGAGCTCCTTCAGCTCTGTAGGGTCCATAGGGTACAGTCGGATGGAAATAGGATGAATACCCAGCTCTACATCAATAGCGAAGTCAATATTGCAGTTAGGAGGGAGGCCAGGCAAATCGGCAGGAAACATATCTGCAAACTCTTGGACAGTAGGTACTAAATCGACTATAGGGTCCTCTCTACTCACATATCGAACTCAAACTAAGTATGCCAAACACCTACTAGCCACTAACCTTCGAGCCCGAACAAAAGAGATCACCCCAACTGATGTGTGACGATAAGAGCCCTGCCACACCACCAGTAAGATATCAAGCATGGCTAAGGTAATAGTCTTGGCAATTTAAGACCGCATGGCCCTTGTAGAGCTCAAGACCGTATGTTATTTTTCTTGACATGGTTGATCTCTGCAGTCCATGCCCAAAATCAAATCAAAATCCACCATGTCAAGCAAAATTAGATCAACTCTAGTGTCACGCCCTAGAATAGTCATCACACGGGATCTAAAGACCTGATCCACTACTAAAGAATCACTTACCAGGGTCAAAACGTGCAATGGCTCAACTAATGGCTCTGGGCTCATAATCAGCCGAGGGCTATAATAAATATATATATAAGAATATGTGGAGACTGGATCAAATAAAGTGGATGCTAACTGATGGCATAATAAAACTGTAACTGTGATCACATCGTCCAAGGCCTCAGCTTCCGCTCTAGCTGGAGCTACATAAAAGTGGGCTTGGGCACCTCTACCTTGCACATCAACTCTTCCTCCTATATTTCCTCCCCGGGTACCTCCATATGCACCTTGATGACCACCCATATAGTCCTGACCCTGACCTCTACCTCTAACAGGAGGTGTTGGTGCTGGCATGGGTCTACCTTCCTATGGAGATGGTAAGGCTATCCTACACTGAGGGCACTTACGGGACCAATAATCTATCTCCTTGCACTCATAGAACCTCTCAGAATATCTACTGAAAGATGGAAGTTAGCCACTTCGGCTTAAAGGACCCATCTGCAAAGCAGCTCGACCCTGACTCAAATCGACACTAAAACCAATCTGACGATGCTAATCAACCTCCAAATTCTGAAAAGAGGCCTGGAAGGGCCGGCTAGACTGGCCCAACTGAAATCTCTAGTGAGATCTATCATAGGACTCTTGGGGTCTAAACTGGCGCCCATCACGGCTATCCTCCTATCTAGCTCTCTTATTGCTGCCCCTTAGGCCTCGCGATGGAGCTGCTTGAGCGTGTGGGCATGGTCTACCACCTCTAGAAATAAGCCACCCATTGAGAATAAAGACTAAGTCTTGATCCGTAGCTTGAGCCTCAATCCATTGATGAAGCACCAAACTCTTTCCTCCTCAGTAGGTAAGATCATGGCGGTATGCCTCGAAAGCTCGTGGAATTGGGCCTCGTACTTTGATATTGTCATAGAGTCTTGCTCCCTTCATGAAAACTGATCTTAGAGTTGATATCTGATGCTCTTGGGGATAAACCGGGCCAAGAAGGCCCCTAAAAACTTAGTCCATGTCATTGGTGGGGACCCAGATGGCATGATCTCTAAGTATGCACGCCACCACTACTGGGTAGGATCATCTAGCTGATAAGCAGTGAAGTTAGCTCCTCTCAACTTCACTAAACCCAAGGTCTGTAGAGGCTCACAACAAATAAGTAGAAATTTGTGGGCATTCTCACCCACAACCCAAGAAAATCTCAGCGGCGATAGTCTAAGGAATACCCCAAACATCTTTTGCTCTCAAAGTGGCATGACACCCTCCAATTCATCAGGCTGAGTAGCTGGTGTTGGTGGCTGCTGAACAACCGGTGCCGCTGGTGTAGACTGGTCTTGTGGTACTGGAGTGGCGGGAGCTGGGGCCTGCTGCATACCCCAATGGCAGCTAAAATATGGGCAAACATCGTCGTTAGGTCTGGAGCTACGGCTGGCTTGGATGGGGGTTAGGCTAGTCTCGAGCCCACCAACTATTGATAAACTAGAGCTATTGGTGGCTCCACCTTCGGATCTAGAATCTTCTCTCGATCTCAATCTCGGGCTGGTGTTGCAGTCCTGGCACAACCTTAAGGTCAGTCTTTATCTCCCGCGTGCGTGCAAGCCATCTAATAAAAGAGTGGAACAAGTAAGATTTCAGGAACCAACAAGACACACACTGCACAACAGCGATACAAAAGAGACACATTCCTAAAGATATCTTGTAGCCTCCCGAGGATAAGTCACGAACATATCCGCATCGATCCACATGACTCTACTAGACGTTAGCTCTGTACAAGTGAGACCGATAAACCTGAGGCTCTGATACGAACTTGTCACGACCCGATTTCTCAGGTCATGATGGCGCCTACTATGACCCACCAGCAGACAAGCCAACCTATTTCCCAGAACTGCAAGTAATAAGGTGTCAAGGTAGAAGACTAGCAATACAATCTAAAACAGTAAAGAAATAATAGGAGCATACATGAACGGGCAGAAGCAACAAAATATATACAAACAAAAAGATCCATCCTAGAAGCTAGAAGTCACATGTATAGAGCTACTAGTAAAGAGTACAATTCCCAAAAGTAGACCAATGAAACATAACTGTATCAAAAAGCAAAAGACAGGCAAAATGTATATACAGAGGGAGATAAGTAAATCCAGGATACATTGTGTTCACCCCCACCTCCGATCATGACCGCAGTTGGCTCAAATTAACGCCAATAGCTAGTACTCAGATCTACATCATAAAAATAGATACAAAGAGTAGTATGAGTACAAAAATAATAGGCACCCAGTAGGCATCATAAGCCGACTGAGCAAGATAAGCAAAAGTTAACTGAAATGCTAATAAAAGGTCACAACAAAAAACAGGGCAAGAAGTAAATGTAGGTATGTACACGAGTTTACTAGAAAACAAACAGGGAGAATCTAACTAACTCCTAGCTCCCATAAACCCCGTAGGTACGCTCGTGCACAAATAAAGAGTAACTACCTAAACGGACTCCCATAAGCCCGACGGATGTATTATAGCTGAAAGAAAATGAAAGGAACCAAAAGGACTTCAATAATATCACCATTTCCCTGACTTGCACCAAACCATTTCCAAACTATAACACCTCAACCCACAGCTGAGAGTAGATGAAGACTTAAACCAAAGATTCATCAAGAAATATGGAACTTAACCACATGTAAGCTGGACTACAGACTGCGACCTGGTAACTGTAGTTAATGAGTCAATAAGATTAGGATAACCATGGAATTTAACCTAGTAACTATAGACAAAGGTCGAGCATGGGTAAGCTAGACCGCAAACTTTAACCGGGTAACTGTAGTTATAAAGCTTGAACACAAGTAAGCTAGACCACGGACTTTGACCAAGTATGTATAGCTAAGGAATCAGATCGAGTTAGAATCAGTATCCAACCGTGCGTCACGGGTAGTACCCCAAACCAGATGTCATCAATGCATCGCTCTATCCCGAACCAAATATAACCCAAATCATCAAGAAAACTTACAAAATCAAGAACTGAGTGATACAGGACCGATAGGAGAATAGGGCATTATGGAGATAAGGCCACAAGCAGAGTTACTTCCTAGCTAAGGCTCAGACCATCAGACTAAAATTTTCTATATCAGTCTACAGGGAGCTAACTATCCAAAACGACATTGGAGAAGGTCTATGGCCCGACGGCACCAAAATCGCACAAGTCTAACACTAGTCTAAGCCTAGACTAAGTCCAAACATGCTTCCAAACGTATTACCAAAGGCACAACATTCATTACAGTATAGGAACAACCAACAACCACATGAGTCATGCTTGCACAGACCAACAATTACCCGAATAAGGCCTAGGACATGGATTCTATGAATTTAGCATGATCGACACCCAACCCCACCAAACTCATATAAATTAATGTACAATTTCCTAAATATTTCCAGTCTTACGAGGAGAAAATTATAGCCTACCTATAAGCCAACCATGCACGCTCCAACTTACAAAATTGAAGCTTAAATGGAAAATGTGGGACTCGAATCTAAAATACCAAAATTGACCCCAAAAATAGATTCTAAACATCTCCCCAAGATCACAAATCAATTTGATGAACAGTACAGGGTTGGGAAACTATGCAAGATGGGCATGCACGAAAATTCTCCTAATTTAAACTAAGAAGGCGAAAGAAAGCAGCAACTTTGATCATCCATTTCTTACAAACGACACCCTCATGACCCAAACCAAACATACCACGACGATTCTTACAACAAACCCCATAATCTAGCCTAAAAAATCACTAAAAATAGAGTTAAATTGGCAAAATTATAATTTTTCAAATTTCAACAAAACATCACTCCGAAAATCACTAGAACAATAGCTAATTATGAATTTTTACCTCACACAAAGCTTCCCCTCGCATTTCCGAGCTCACCACTAGATTTCCCAAGAAAGTCTCTTGGATTTGGATCTTTGAATTGCCTAAATTGAGCTTGGAATGAAGAAAATATCGATGTTTATAGTTGAAGAAGTGAGATAAAAATTGTCCCTGGCCTTTGTTGAAAGGCCAGGACATTGGCCTTCATGAATGCGGATACAATGCTCCACGAACACGGAGGTCAAGAAACTCGACCTTTGCGAACGCGGCCATAGGCCTGCGATGGTGGAGGCAAAAGTCCCACACCTCCGCAAACGTGTCCAAGGCTGCGAACACGGAGACCAATTTTATGGACCTCCGCGAATACAGCTAGGGGCCCATGATCGCGAAGAGAAATTTGTGTTGCACCAGATATCAGCTAAAAGATGAGTTTTCACCAAGTTCAAATACTCCGATTGGGTGCTTAGAATTTGTTCAGAATCCCATGCGTGCAAATGAGATATGCTACCCCACCAAATTCGATGTTTCAAACTCGATAGAGCAATTAAAATTTACATACGAAGTTATTACAATTGAAAGTAGGTCCCACACCCAAAGGATATTTTGAGCTAAATTCTACAATGGACCTCAGGATTAGACTAAAAGCCTTGGGAAGCGAATGAAGGGTCGTTCCAGACCAAACTCGATATTTCAGAATTAATCGTGCTGTCAGTTTTTTCATCTGAGCACATCTTTCAAGAATGTTAACCAAAGTATTGAATTGAATTGGATTGTATATGATTGGTCTCTATGTAAACCTTACTCTTTGTTTATACTTATGACATCCTAATTGAGTTCCTTACTCTTGATTGAGTTAGTTGAGTTGATGTTATTCTATTTTACGCATGTTTCACTCTGTCATATTATATACTCGTACTGACGTCCATTTAGGCCTGCATCCTTTGATGATGCAGGGATAGGTATTAGCGATCATCAACATGCGCACCGTTGAAGATCTTTTCCACATTCCAGCTGATTGGTGAGTCCTTCCTGCTTTTCAAGGATACCACTCTTTTATCATCTAGCTTTAGAGTTTAGATTTTTACTTTTATTTTGATTAATGTATCCATGAACCTTTCATTAGAACCACTTAGACAGTTGATAGAGGCTTCATAGACTAGATTGTTGATGTGTTAATTGGATATTATCTTTTGGCTAGTTTCATGCATACTAGTATTGTTGATTGGTTTAAATAGTTTGTTGGCATTTGGCCTTATTCTATTAGTCATCTATTTGATTATCATGTTGAGTTATTTTTCTGATGAGTTAAGTCTTCCGTTGATACAATGTTGATTGAAAGAATGTGTAAACAGACCAAGTGGTTTGCTTAGGGACTAGCAATAGTCTATGAGTATCGGCCATCGCTCGGGTACCCTCTCGGGTCGTGACACTTTTGCTTATCTTGCTCAGTTGGCCTATGATGCCTACTAGGTACCTGTTGTTTTGGTACTCATACTACACTCTGGATCTGTTTTCGTCATGCAGGTCTGAGTATTAGCTATAAGTGTTGATTTCGAGCCAATTGCAGTCTTGATCGAAGGAGAGGGTGAGCACATACTGTTCTGGATTTACCTGTCTCCCTCTAATATATACTTTGTGTGTCTTTTGCTTTTTGAGATAGTCTTGTTTCTATGGTCCACTTTTTAGACTTGTACTCATTTTGTAGTAGCTCTGAGTGATCTTTTGATTTGTAAATATTTTGCTTTGCTTCCGCTCATTCATTTGTTCCTATTATTTCATTATTATTTTTAGTTTAAATTATTGGTCTTTTACCCTAATATTCTATTACTCACAGTTTCAGAATATAGATGGGCTTGACTATTGATGAATCATAGTGGGTGTCATCATGACCTGAGAAATCAGATCGTGACATTATTATGAGACGAAATTCGTCCATGAAATTGCATATGAGAAAAGTAGCACACAGCGGCCTTTCTTGAAATGGTTGCCATTTGCTGAGTTGGTACCGGAGAATCTTACTACCCTCTTTTGTTTTTTCTAGTCATTTTCACTTAACCCGCTCCCTCCCATGTATATATATATATATATATATATATATATATATATATATATATATATATATATATATGTATATTAGATAGACCGTACACAATAATACTAAGTTAAATATTTAAAATGTAGAAATTTTGAAATTTTGAAAATTGGCCTTATTTTTAAGTTGCGCTAATTAATCTGAGTTAAAGATTTACTTTTAAACGTATATGTTCGGATAATATAATTTTTCTTATAGTATATGAAAAATATTTAATAAATTTAATTATTAAAATTATTTAGCTAAATTATCTTTTATATCTTTTTATCTAATCAGTTGAATAATTTTTTCTCTATAAAAAATTCTTTACTCAAAGAAGGAGTTTGATTATTAAATTAACTTTATTCATTAT
The DNA here is from genome assembly GCF_947179165.1 of Solanum dulcamara. NCBI lineage: Eukaryota > Viridiplantae > Streptophyta > Magnoliopsida > Solanales > Solanaceae > Solanum > Solanum dulcamara. The sequence goes on along the minus strand of NC_077248.1, from coordinate 56,389,660 downwards.
ATTTTGAAATTTTAAATTTGACTACAATTACTTTACATATTATTTAATAATAAAAATAGTTTTGAATAAACATAATAAACTTGTCTTAATTTATTAAAATGGAATATAAAAAAGTAAAAAAAATAAAAAAAATTAAATGACAAAAATAACCCTCAATACAATATTAATCTCGGGGAAGCACACACGTTAACGGTGACGGGTGTGCTTATTCCCTTGGAGTATTGAATGAAAATAATAAACTTCGCTTGATTTATTAAATAGAAGATAAATAAAATAATAAGGAGAAAAATCATGAAACAACAAGAATAACCCTCAATTCAATATTAATTATGGGGAAGAACACACATTGACGGAGACGTGTGTGGTTATTTTCAAAAGAATATTCCAAAAAAATAAAAATCAGTGCAAAATTTTAAAAATGTGTTTGATTTATGTTTTTGTTATTGTTTTTGACACTAGATTCTTTTTCCATAGTATCTTTTGAGTCTATGTTCAAAATTTCAAGTGATGTGGAGTTGTGAAGAAAATTCGACCATTAAAAGATGTTGAATTTTTGAAACTTTGGAAAAATTTCAAATTGGTCTTGTTGAGTTAGGTTGAATTCGAGCTCAAAAGCCATTAGGTTTTGATATCTAACTCAGAAGAATGCTACTCTTGAAATTTGAGGTGATCTTGTGAAGAATTGAATAATTTAGAAATTTCGGAGTTCTTGGTGTTCTTCATGTGTTCTTGAAGAAGGAGCAAAAAGAGTATATTTGATCAAAAACACTAATTGGAAAGTGTTAAAAGTTGCTTGGGGTTTTATTAAGTTAGGTTGACTTTTTAAAAAAATAACAAACTAATGATGTGGCTGAATTATAATTGACCATGTGTAGAAATAATTTTGCGAATCGAAGTTAAGAAATAATGGCATGGATTAGCCTTTTCTCAAACAATAATTGCATAAATGAGCCAAACTTTTAACGAATGTCATAAATGATCCTTTTTCTCAAAGTTCGATGACATATTTGAATCTTTTTCCTAAAAATATTGATCAAACATTGGAAGGCATATGAGCTCTTAAAGTAAAGATTTCTAGATCAGAGATTGAATTTGATCTCTAGAGAGTATGATTAGAGAAAAGATTGAATAAACACATAAATATTGAAATACTAAAAGGTTATTGAAATTTTTTTATCATATACACAATTTGCCTGACCATATAATCTGTTTTACTAGTTTAATAGTGCAATTGTATGTATATATGAATCATATCTTGTTACAAAATTATTTTAATATTTTTCGAAGAAGAAATCTTTATAAGAATTTTCACTAGAACTTTATAGAAATAGAAGAAGGAAGAGGGAAAAAATTAATCTATTATTTTTGTTACATTTTTAGCTCATGAGTTCTCTCCTTATTAGGTTGCGGATTAGGGTAGAAGGCTAGTAGGGATAGAATAATGTCTAACCGTGTGTCGGTTTAGGATGGTCGTAGGTCTAGGCGTGACTTTATAGTTTTGTTGCTATTGCCTTTGATTATTGGAGTACTTTGTTATAGTTATTGTTCTTATCTTGTAAATTTTTCATTGCATTTTATCAATTAATTGTTAATAAATATTAAGGTTGTTGACTGATTGTTGTAAAATCCCACTCAATACTCCCTCTCTCAACATGTCTTGTCATGTTTATCTCTTAGTTTTACCATAATTTTTCCTTCTTTTTTTTAATCTGAAGTATGTGGCGTTGTTACACCAGATCTACGAGTCTTCCGAAGGACTCGTTCGGTTGATAGTTCTGGTTTCCAGCTGATATACTTTAGTTCTGATTTACCCCGTTCATTTCTTGTTCTTAACTTATTTTTAACAACTTCATCTTTAACCCCACCTCGGATATATTTGGCCACAATTTTATCCTTTGTTTAAATGGACTGTCAAGGCCAATTCAACTTGCTAGGAATTTACAGGTTAATCCATAGTTATTGTTAAAAATTAAGAAGCTAACCATATACTAAGGGTATCAAAATTAAATATGTACAGACATTTACATGATAAAACATAATATTAACATAAACATAGATAAACAGACATATTTTTTGGGGAGAATTAATTTGTCAAACTTTAATAAGACACTTACATGACTTAGAATGAGAGAGGTTTCCCTTTCGGGAACCCCGAAGGTCTCTGGGATAGAACTTAAATCACAACCACACTCACACACTTCTTATTATATAGACTTATTTAATACAACTTATAGATCGGTTTTTGGGAAAGGGATTCTGGTATTTTTACAAGAGAAGGGGAATATGTTGGAGGGGTTTTTCTTATACTTGGAGCGTCTCTCTCTAAAATTATGTCTTTCTAATTCACACAACTATCTCTTATATAGAGGTAGAGATAGCAAAATGAAAGGATTGAAACATCACTACGTGGCCTTCTTCTTCTATCTATCTTTGTTTTACCTTTTTCTAAATATATTAGTCTTTGTTCTATTTCGTTTATTCTGGTTTCTACGGTTATCAGTCTTAAATCTGTTACTGAGTCTTTTGTAATTGCTTTATTTTATTGTTGTTCCTTTTTCTTTCCTATTTTTATTTCTAATTTATTTTCTATACACGTAATGCATGCTTCCATATAACAATTATTACATTTAGCTCTGTTTATTCTACTGGGGTACCATTTACATATGTTACATTGGTTACTGTCTATATCTTTATGTCTTTCAAAATTATGGTTACATTCTATCCCTATGTTCATCATGGTACTTAATTGTAGGTCTTCTAAATTTAGCATTCCTCTATCTAATCCTATTTCATTTACTAGGTTGTCTTTTTCTGAATCAGAGGATTCGGATTGGGTCTGTTCTGCTACTTCAACACTTACAATGGAATATATACTTTCAGTATCTGACATACATTCATCTACATTTAAAAGTGTCTCTTGCAGTTCTTCTATTAATTGATAGTTTTTAGTTCTAATATTATTTCTTTTAGGGCATATATTGGCTAGATGGTCTGTACTTCCACATGTATAACATTCTAATTTATTTTTGTAGTTTCTATCACTTTTATATTTTCTGACATGTCTATCTCTATTTAGGTAGGGTTTTCTTGTTGATGATCTTTTTAGGTAATATTTTTTACGTTTATATGGTTTTGGGTTATAATACGCATGTCGTTTATGCTTTTTTGATTTTTGTGGTCTTTTCTCATAACTTTGAGTTGTATAAATAACTGATTTATAGAAATTCATTTTGTTTTGTTTTAGCTGCTTTTGGATTTGTATATTGGTACATTATTTTTGTAGTATTTCCATTACATGTTGTTTCTTTTGTCCTATTGACCATAAAGCATTTGGGTCTTGTATTACTCCTGCCCTTTTGTACCCTCTTTCTTCTATTTCTCTTCCTAAAGCTCCAGGTAATTTATGAAACAATTTTTTACCTAGTTCGTCATCAAAAGTATTATCACTAACTGTACAATAATAGAAGTAATCCTTTAAAAAGTCTTTAATATGCATCCAATTTGTGATGCTTAATTGTTCTAATTTTATCACTGCATTTCTTTGTAAGGCTAATAATCCACTATTTGGATCTTCTCTTGTTAACAAAACATGTATTTTATTAGTAAAATTGTATGGATTTGGTCCTAACTCTATTAATCCTTGGAATTCTTGAGGGTAAGTCTGTTTGTATGCTTCCCAAACTGCTTTGTATGATTCTCCTAAAAAGGTTTCTAAGTATTTATACATTGTTTCTGCATCTGTTTCTTGGTAGGTTTTTATGAAATTTGCTACTATTATTCCTTTTCATACGTCTATTACTGTATTTCACATTTGTGGATCATGAGCTGCTATATTAAGTATTTTTCCTTTATTTCCTCCTTCTTGTAATTTAATTGGTTCTTCTAAAGGCATTCGTCTACCTGCTGGTTTAATGTTATCTCTTATTTCTAGGTCTTGTGTTGTATGCCATGCTTTCCTTGGAAGATTTCCTGAAGTATGTGTAATATTTGCTGCTGGACTAGTTCTTTGGAAAGGGCTCGCACTATGAGCACTAGTTGCTTCATTCATTAATTCTTTATAACTGATTAGGGATTCTATATATTAATGACATTAGAATACATAAAAAGAGTTAGGCAAAAACAAAAGTGGATATACGAAGAAAGAAAATATAAGACCGAACTTCAGAAAAACCTAGCCTGGTTAGAACAACAACTAGACAAGCCAGGTTTTAAAATACAACCATATACAACAGAAGAACTATATAAAGAACAAACTGAATTAAGAGAAGAACTACTAAGACAAATTATTGAAATTAAAGAAGATATAAAATTCAGTAAATATAGGAAAGAAATGTATAAAGTATTTTGGCAATCTACTACTTTAGGATAAACAAAATAGATTTCCTAAAACACTTAGAATATTTAGATCTTAGAATATATCTAGAAAAGAAATACAGAATTATACATAAAACTAATACCATTAGGTGTAATTTCTCGCAAGGAGAACATATATTACACTCTGAAGATGAACATCATAATACGCTAGTCGACCTAATCATAAATTTTAGTGATAATACCCAGCTAAAAGATAAGGTAGTAATACGCCTTCTAGAAACTATAGAATCTACCGTAAGTAAACAAACAAAAACGTTAAATAAGTTAGAACAAAATTTTGATTTCCTAAAGACACAACAACTAGAAGTAGATAGAAAAATACATTTCTTGAATACTAAATTTAACATTGAAAAAATACCTACTAAACCAGAAATAGAAAGGTTAGTAAAAACAATTCTAGAAACACCTAAAGAAATAGAAATATGAAACACTCAGATAATAACAAAACTCACGGAACAAATAGAACATATTATTTCTGAAATAAATAACTTAAAAGAAGTAATAAAAAGACTAGAACAAATTTCTCTTTCATGAGTGAAGAGGATATAAACTATAAAAAGCCATAGAAATCTCAACCAAATACCACGACGAACAAATAGGATTTACAAGACATATTCCGACCAGCATTTCAGACAAAATTAATGTAAAACAAAATAATACAATAATTGCATTACTGATAGAATTAAATATCAAAATATATAAGATACTAAAAGAAAAACAACCTGAAGTACAAATACCACAAATTCCTAACAGAGAAATAGACGCTTTAGTAAATAAATTAAAAAGAATAGAAATAACCCCCCATAAAGAAAAAATATAAGTTGTTAAAAAACCGCAACCATGGACTTTTTATCACATAAGTCTAGACCAACAGACGAAGAAAATATTCAAAAAAACAGACCAAGTGTAAGCTACTCAGACAATAGAATAGGAAATAACCTCCTATCTAGGATACTATCCAAAAGAAGAAACCCTAATAACGAACAAAACCAAGAGTTGAATGAAATAGTAGACGTAGACAAAGACTTACAGATTTTTCAACAGAATCAACTAAATTTATTAAACCCAAAGACTTTATATAAAACAGGATGCTTCTCTAGAGACAATCAATTATATAGACATTACAGAGAAGAACAAATATCAGCTTTAGGAGAAAATTGTTCAGTACTAAACTTGGTAACTCCTAATTTCTTGAAAACAATCAGAAACCATAAATTAATGAAGATGCATATAGGACTAATAGTTATAGGAATAAAAGGGCTGACTAGAAAAAATCCAGGTTCTAAGGTACTAATAGTAGTATATGATGACAGATGGTCAGATCTGAAAAAATTCATAATAGGACTAACTGAAGTAGACATGACTAATAACGGAGGAATATTTTATATCAGCCCCAATTTTTTAATAAATCTAAGTGAATTCGGTAAAAACATCAAGATTGGCATACAAACTAAAGGATATGAAGAAATGACCAGTGGAAATAACTTATTAATGTGCTTAGGGTTCATAGGAAAAATGACTTATAAGAAGTAATACTAGATTTAAACTACAAGTTAATGATGTAGTAGAAGTAATGGGTAATAAAGGAATAAAACTCATAAAACCAATTAAGATAAATCCAGAAGAATATGCAGGTTTAGAATGAAATTTAGAGAAACTAAATAAACCCAAAGTACTTGCGCCTAAAGAACATTTAATGTACACTAGTTCTAAAGGAGAAACTTCAATAAGATTTACAGACTATAACTACACCAACCAAAATCTAGTAGATAATACAGATACAGAAAGTTCAATAGCTACGGAACAAGAAGAATTTATGAATATAGAGCTAATACAAACAGGATGCGAAGTAGATAATATCATAGAAATAGCAAAAGAATTATACAAAGAAAATAAATATAGTGTGTTTAAATGCAAAGGTTGCAAAAAAGGAAAAATGGACATTTTAGAAACCATAGAAAACTTTAGATCATGCCCAGAAAGAAAAAATAACTTGATATACCGAATACAAGATACAGAAGAAAGTATAGAAAAGACCTCAACCATAGAAAACTTAGAATACTTTAATGATATAGAATCCCTAATCAGTTACAAAGAATTAATGAATGAAGCAACTAGTGCTCATAGTGCGAGCCCTTTCCAAAGAACTCGTCCAGCAGCAAATGTTACACATACTTCAGGAAATCCTCCAAGGAAAGCATGGCATACAACACAAGACCTAGAAATAAGAGATAACATTAAACCAGCAGGTAGACGAATGCCTTTAGAAGAACCAATTAAATTAAAAGAAGGAGGAAATAAAGGAAAAATACTTAATATAGCAGCTCATGATCCACAAATGTGAAATACAGTAATAGACGTATGGAAAGGAATAATAGTAGCAGATTTCATAAAAACCTAATAAGAAACAGATGCAGAAACAATGTATAAATACTTAGAAACCCTTTTAGGAGAATCATGCAAAGCAGTTTGGGAAGCATACAAATAGACTTACCCTCAAGAATTCCAAGGATTAAAAGAGTTAGGACCAAATCCATACAATTTTGCTAATAAAATACAGGTTTTGTTAACAGGAGAAGATCCAAATAGTGGATTATTAGCCTTACAAAGAAATGCAGTGATAAAATTAGAACAATTAAGCATCACAAATTGGATGCATATTTAAGACTTTTTAAAGGATTACTTCTATTATTGTACAGTTAGTGATAATACTTTTGATGACGAACTAGGTAAAAAATTGTTTCATAAATTACCTGGAGCTTTAGGAAGAGAAATATAAGAAAGAGGGTACAAAAGGGCAGGAGTAATACAAGACCAAATGCTTTATGGTCAATAGGACAAAAGATACAACATGTAATGGAAATACTACAAGAAAAATGTACCAATATACAAATCCAAAAGCAATTAAAACAAAATGAAATGAATTTCTGTAAATCAATTATTTATACAATTCAAATTTATGATAAAAGACCACAAAAATCAAAAAAAGCATAAACGACATGCGTATTATAACCCAAAACCATATAAACGTAAAACATATTACCTAAAAAGATCATCAGCAAGAAAACCCTACCTAAATAGAGATAGACATGTCAGAAAATATAAAAGTAATAGAAACTACAAAAATAAATTAGAGTGTTATACATGTGGAAGTATAGACCATCTAGCCAATATATGCCCTAAAAGAAATAATATTAGAACTAGAAACTTTCAATTAATAGAAAAACTACAAGAGACACTTTTAAATGTAGATGAATGTATGTCAGATACTGAAAGTATATATTCCATTGTAATTGTTGAAGTAGAAGAATAGACCCAATCTGAATCCTCAGATTCAGAAGAAGACAACCTAGTAAACGAAATAGAATTAGATAGAGGAATGCTAAATTTAGAAGACCTACAATTAAGTACCATGATGAACATAGGGATAGAATGTAACCATAATTTTGAAAGACATAAAGGTATAGACAGTAACCAATGTAACATATGTAAATGGTACCCCAGTAGAATAAACAGAGCTAAATGTAATAATTGTTATATGGAATCATGCATTACGTGTATAGAAAATAAATTAGAAATAAAAATAGGAAAGCAAAAGGAACAACAACAAAATAAAGCAATTATAAAAGACTCAGTAATAGATTTAAGACTGATAACCCTAGAAACCAGAATAAACAAAATAGAACAAAGACTAATATATTTAGAAAAAGGTAAAACAAAGATAGAAGAAGAAGACGAAACGTTAGAAACAATACATCTAGATAATATTGAAACAGAATTAATGAATATAGAAGAAAATAATACTAGCCTCATCTGTAATGAAGACAAACAATTTGGAACAGTTAAAGTGTAAGCTAGAATTAAAATTAAAGATATAGAAATAGAAACCTTAGCATTGGTAGACACAGGATGTACAAGTTGTCTTATAAATAAAAAGATATTGCCAGAAAAAGTATTAAAAACTTTTAAAGAACCTATATCAGCAATACAAATGGATGGAACTTATAATTTTTATAATCATTACATAGAAAAAGCCCAAATAAGCTTCATTAATACTTGTAATGAATTCTATAAACCTACTTACAATATGTATAAAATACTAGCAAAAGACTTAGATATAAAAACCGACCTAATAATAGGTTTACATTTCCTCATACAGAATAATGGAAGCTGTTTGTATTCTAGAGTTGGAATAATGTTATTTAAAAATACCACTTATATCCCAGTACAGACTGAAAAGTTTCTTACAAAGGGAAGATCTAAAATAAATATAAAATCAATAGAAGAAAATGTCTGTTGTACAGATTGCAAAAGAGGCAATACATGTACCACAAAAAATCTATATGAAGAACAAGAAGAATACCTAGAAGATACATACTTAGAAGACATAGAAAAAGATTATACATTAATAAATATAGAAACAGAATTCTATAATTTCCAAAAAGGAATAAATGCACTAGGAAAAATAAACAACCCTAAAGACTTAGATAAAATAATTTCAATACTAGATGAAATGGAAATAATTGGAGAAAGACCCCTAGTACATTGAGATAATAACAAGATCATGTGTAAATTAGAAATAATTAACCCAGAATATACCATAAAGACTGCTGCTATCGAAGCTAATAACGAAGATACAGAAGAATTTAGTAAACAAATTAAAGAATTACTAAAACTACAAGTAATAAGACGATCCACTTCTAAACATAGATCAGCCGCATTCATGGTTAGAAACCATAGTGAACAAATAAGAGGAAAAGCAAGAATGGTAATTAATTATAAAAGGTTAAATGATAACACTAAAACAGATGCATACAAATATATGGATTAAATAGTTTTAAATTATACATATTAAATAAACCAGAAGTATTAGTAAGAACAGATTGTGAAGCGATAGGAAAGTTTCACCAGACATTCAATAGTAAAGCAAGTAGTAAAAGGAGATGGCTAAATTTTATGGATGTTATATCTATATACAATAATATAGTTTTTGAATATGTAAAGAGAAAAGATAATGATTTAGCTGATCAGTTAAGTAGGTTGCAACTAAAGACTAATTAAATAATTGTGTTTCAGCATGAGACCAACTAGCCAACAGCCAGCAGACAAAGGCAAGGGAATAGCCCCAGCAGACTCATACGCCCAGACACTGCTTGGTAAGATTAATTTTAGACCTCAGGGAACCATTGAGATGATGGAACGAATTTACTTCGATAAATTTAATTTAATATCTTATCCTCAATATAACCTATCTTTTAGAATACTCCTAGAATGTAATATACATAAGACTCAAAAATGTTTAGTACTCAACTTATGGATAGCATACAATAAACAAGACACTAAACATTTTATTGCAGCTAACAACGCTTTATGTCAATATTTTTCAGACAAAAATAAAGAAAATAAATTTAAATACTATGTAGTCATACATGGAAAAACAAATGGAGTTTTTCAGACTTGGTTAGAAATAGTAGACTCTATAAATGGGATAAAAAAAACCCTCTTTTTAAAGGTTTTAATAATTTTATAGAAGCGTTAGACTATGCCAGAGGTATTTTAGGTCCAAACTATTACATTTCTCCAGCTCTCAGACAAAGCCAAGCCCAAATACCCCAATACAACATTCAAAAAGACATAGACAAAATCAAATTTTGCGACCATTGTTCTACCATGACCGAAGCCTTCAAAAGACTAAATGCAAAAAATGAGGCTCTCATACCGGAGAATATGAAACTTCAGAAACAACCAAAAATGGATTAGAAGGGTGTGCATTCCCCTCTGAATGCTTAGAAATCTACTATACCAGATCAAGGTATAGCTATTCCAGCTCAAACGATAGTCGGTAAAGACAAATCAAATCCGTTAAAGGCTGTCACTTTGCCCAAAAGTGAAGAAAAGGAATCTTCTTCCTCACGAAGAAGATTACCTAAAAAATTTTACCAAGACAATTCTCAAAGAAATATGGCCATAAAAAAGAAAAAAATAATAAAATTGAAGCCATAATTGAGCAGGCCCTAGAACAATTCTTCAAGGATCAGGGATATGACAAGCATATTTTTAGTAAAGACAGTCCAGACCTAGAAAATGGAAGAGTTCAATCAGACAAAGACACAAATACAAGTCCAATAAGAACACCCAGCTCAGAAGAAGGCTATGGAAATAATAATTACCAAGACGCCCAAGACCCGTATGAAGACGATGACTCGGGCATGAGTTTTGACTCTATTGCCCTTCGTAATCTTGATACTTAGAAGCAAAGGCATCCAAGAAGATAAAGACAGAGAAAAAACAGATAAAGACGGAGAAAAGACAGAGACATAAAGAGAGATGACAAAGACACAAAGATAGATGACAAAGACTGTAATAACACATTTGCTCATTTTGAGAATGAGTCATCTCTATTTCATAAAATACTCTCTCCGAAAAAATTAAATTAGAAATTTGGACTTTTCGATAAATACAATTAATTAATTGACGGATAATTTTAGATAATTAATTATATTAATGGACTAAAGTGTCAATTTATTTAATACCTATATCACTTGACCTATTTATTGAAATAAGGTAAAGAAGGTTATTGTTTTTTTCACATACTCCAACTGCGGCTAATATCGTGAGACAAGAGAAGAAGGACGCCTCGTACTATATATTCAGGTAAATAAATAATTGATAGTTAGTGTTTAATCTTCTATAGCTAATATATGTTGAATAGATGAAAAACCAATTGTCATTATTATATTAATTAAGTTAGATAGAAGATTGGTAACTGCAACTTAAATCATAATTGTTGTTGCAACTTTTGATGGTTTTGTAAGTTTATGGGGACAAGAAGTAGTGGATCAGTTAGGGCATAATGATGATCTAATTAAAAAACAATTCATGGAAGGTGCGGCGTGGAATTCCTACATAAATTGATACAATTTTGGTCTTTTAGTTGTATGTTTGGGAATGTCTGTTAACTTTTCATTTTTTTATATGTACATGAAGTGATGTAATTAAATATTAAATGTATTATATTATATGAATTTTATTGAATTTATGATGTTTGGAGGAATTGAGACATAACCATAGAATTGATAATTAGGAATTAACTATAAAATTAAGTGAGTATTATTAGTCTCGAAATCTTATTGTGATTAATTATTTGATTAGATTACATTGATTTGGAAACCCAGCAAAATGGGAAGCCTCAGGTCTCGGAGTAATTTCTTGATTATTTGAGGCAAGTGAATTTCTAAACCTCAGTTCAAGCTTGTAGATGCTTGTATTTCCGGGTTATGTGTACTAGGAGTAATGAGAATTAGACTGGTTATTGATTATATTGACTTATAATTGTCCTTAAAAATGGAAATGAGGGGTATAAAATGGTGATCTAAGGACATGTACTAGTGGAATTGATATATTGTGATTATGAGTTTATTTTGGACAGGTGAATTGAGTATGTTGATGTGAGATAGGAAACATTATTATGGTTGTCAAGTTATTATCGTGAATTATATGAACATGAATTGATTGCATTGGTTCTGACATATTGTGTTGAGATTGAAAATGATATGAAACAAAGGGGTCAGGCCACACGCTCCGTGGAAGGTATTATGAAACAAAGGGGTTGGGCCACACGCTCTGTGGCAGGTTACATGAACAGAAATGTCCCTCATGGTTTTCGGACTGTGATTCAGCGGATGTGTACCGGTAGGACAGGCATGCATCATTTCATTGCACTGCATTGCATCATATTTTGTTGATATTTGTGAATTTGTGTTTACCCCCATATTGCTCTGTGTGTGCTGAACTTGACTTGATATGATTTATTGACGAGACTATCGATGAGTATTTGTGGACTGTATTACTGTTGTTATTGTACAAACGTAGAGTTGGGCTGATTTTATGTAGGTTGTAGTTAAGGAGGTTCGGTTGGGAGGACAGGAGTACTTGTATCTATTAAGTTTTGCTTAGTTTTAGTTATCCACTTGCTGAGTACCGTGTTATTTGGTACTCACCCCTTGCTTCCACACTTGCGTTTGTTGTGAGCCTGGACCTGCTTGATCTTCTACTATTTTCCACTACAACCGATGTTATCAATTCCGAGTGTTGAGGTAGCTGTTACATCCATCTAGCGGACACCTCTTACTCTTTTATTATGTTTTAGTCCTATTCTAGAGCCGAAGACATTGTGACTGTATTTCTTTTCGTACTTCGATAATATATTAGTGGCTTGTATACGTGACAACCAGTCTTGGGGGATTTTGAGATTATTTATTTATTTTTGTCTAAGTTAAACCTTTCTTTATCTCAATTACTTCCACATTTACTTTCCATTGGTTATTAGGCTGACTTATCTCGGTGGGTTGAGATGAGTGCCATCACACCCGGATTCGGGTCGTGACAAAGATGGTATAGAGCCCTAGGTTCATAGGTCTCACGTGTATACAAGCCGAGTCTAAGTAGAGTCTTGAGGATCGGTACGGAGACATTTGTACCTATCTTCGAGAGGCTATGAAGACTTTTAGGAAATTTTCCCTTTGTTCTTTCACTTTGTATTGTGTGTGGTTACTTGTATTGGTACTGAATTTTCACATGTCCATTCTGACACATGGCTAGGACCAGAACTACGGCTAGAGATAGAGGAAGGGAGGCACTCCTTGAGGTTGATATTGGGACCCTAACTAGGGGTAGAGATAGAGGCCGGGCTAGAGTCCATGGTCAAGGTATGGCGGTAGGAAGAGGTCGAGCCTGAGGAGCGGCACCAGCTAGAGGTCGTGCTAGAGAGGCTTTTCTTGATCCACAGATTGATGCAAGAGAGGAATAGGTCCCTCTATATCCTTCTACTGCACTATTTCTTCAGGCCACTTTGATGCGAGTATTGGATGCGCTTGAAGGATTTAACAAGAGTATGAGGGCGAATGGTACACCCGAGGGTTCTAAGACTAGAGCAGGAGCTCAGACCCCTAGAGTGGATGAGGATAGAGTACGGGTAAGGGGAGCCCAGGGTACACCTGTAGTCATGTTGACTGACGACGAGCAACGCCGATATGAGAGGTTCCAAAAAATGGACCCCCCATAATTTTAGGGTGGGAAGACTGAGGATGCACACGAGTTCTTGAACATGTGCCGAGAGTTGTTGGAGACAGTAGGGTTTATTGAGACTCACAGAGTTCGTTATACTACACCACAGTTTCGTGGACCAGCCAGAGAGTGGTGGAGAGTATTTACGAGTTCTAGGCTAGTTGGGTCACCCCAGATGACTTGGGATGAGTTTACTAGTGCCTTTTATGACCGTTTCATCCCCTGGAGTGTGAAGAAAGAGAGACGATTACGGTTCGAGAATTTAAGGTAGAAGGGTCTTACTGTTGCTGAGTATGAGACTCGTTTCTACCAGTTGTCCATATATGCCATAGTTGTCCTTTCTGATGAGACAAAGTGGATTCGTAGATTTGTGTGAGGATTGAACTATACCATTTGTACAACAGTTTTTCAACTGGCACGTGAGGGCACTTCCTTCCAGTCTATTATGGGTACTGCCAAGGAGGCGGAGTTGATGGAGAGAGAGGAGTTTGGGGCCCCTAAGAGGGCCTGTGCTTCTAGTCAGTTTTCGGGTACCTCATCTGGAGGTAGAGGGAACTATAGAGGAGGTGATTCCTTCCAACGTAGAGGACCAATTCATGCATCTATGCTAGCTTTTAAGGATGGTCAGACACCTCGTGGGTCCTACAGTACAGGTCAGAGTTACCATGGGTCACAACAGAGGGAGGTTAGCCGAGGTGGTTATACAAGTTCTTCAGGTTCATCGTAGAGGTTTTTGCATGGGAGAGCATGTTATACTTGTGGTGATCCGAATCATCTTTCATAGCAGTGTACATCTTAGGGTCGAGGAGGAACCCAACCTAGTTCTTCAGTTTCAGTTAGAGGACCAGCGCCTCCGATTAGAGGTCGAGGTATAGCCCAGACTAGTAGAGGTGGTCGTATGCTTGGTAGGAGTGCTGGTGGTGCTATAGTCCATCAGGGAAGAGGTAGAGGTGTTGGACAGGTCGGAGGTGGTAGAGGATCTTAGTGTTATGCTTTTCCAGAGAGACCCGAGGTTGAGGCTTCCGATGCAGTTATCACAGGTATTGTCCTTGTTTGCTATCGACCTGCATCTATATTATTTGATCCAGGGTCTACATTTTCCTATGTGTCTGCGTATTTTACATCTGACTTTGATTTGACATGTGATCATATGTCCGTGCCCGTTCATGTTTCTACACCCGTGGGTGAACCCTTAGTGGTGGATCGAGTATATCGATCCTGTCTTGTTTCCTTATTCGGGTATGATACTTGGGTAGATATGATTATTCTAGGGATGGTAGATTTTGATGTGATATTGGGTATGGATTGACTTTCTCCCTATTGTGCTATTCTCGATTGTTATACTAAAATTATTACCTTAGCGATACCTGGTGCCCCGTGGATTGAGTGGAAGGGTACTAGTGGCTCCTATCCCAGTAAGGTTATCTCATATATTCGTGCTCAGAGGTTGATTGATAGAGGGTGTATGTCTTATTTGACCTTTATTCGGGATACTAGTATTGAGTTACCTCCTATAGAGACTGTTCAAATGGTTAAGGAGTTTTCTAATGTATTCCTTATTGATCTTCCTGGTATTCCTCCGGATAGGGACATTGATTTTGCTATTGACTTAGAGCCTGGCACTAAACCCATTTATATTCCTCCATATCGCATGGCTCCAATTGAGTTGAAGGAATTGAAAGATCAGTTGCAAGACTTGTTGAGTAAGGGGTTTATTCACCTTAGTGTGTTGCCTTGGGGTGCACCAGTTCTGTTTGTAAAGAAGAAAGATGGGACTATGAGGATGTGTATCGATTATAAGCAGTTGAATAAGGTAACTGTTAAAAATAAATATCCTTTTCCCCGTATTGATGATTTATTTGATCAGCTACAAGGAGCGGCATTGTTTTCCAAAATAGACTTGAGGTCCTGTTATCATTAGTTGAAGATTAGAGCGTCAGATATTCCTAAGACAACTTTTCAGACTCGTTATGGTCACTACGAGTTTTTGGTGATGTTATTTGGGTTGACAAATGCCCCTACAGCATTCATGGAGTTGATGAATGGAGTGTTTCGCCCGTACTTAGATTCTTTTGTGATAGTATTCATTGATGACATCCTGGTGTATTGCAAGACTGAGGCAGATCATGTCCACCATTTGAGGTTGGTACTTCAGAAGTTGAGGGAAGAAAAGTTGTATGCAAAGTTCTCCAAGTGTGAATTTTGGCTTGATTTTGTTACATTTTTAGGACACGTGGTGTCCAAAGAGGGGATTAGAGTGGATCCAGCTAATATTGAGGCAGTTAGAGGTTGGACAAGGCCTACTTCTCCTACTGAGATTCATAGTTTTGTGGGGTTAGCCGGTTATTATAGATGGTTCGTGTAGGGCTTCTCCACTATTGCATCTCCATTAACTAGATTGACTCAGAAGGCCGTGGATTTTCATTGGTCTGATGAGTGTGAAGCGAGCTTTCAAAAGCTCAAGACTTTATTGACTTCGGCTCCTATTTTGATGCTACCCAAGGAAGGTGTGGGATTTACTATATACTATGATGCTTCCGGTGTTGGTTTAGGCGGAGTGTTGATGCAAAAGGGGAAAGTGGTTGCCTATGCCTCGAGATAGTTGAAGGCCCATAAGAAAAACTATCCTACTCATGATTTGGAGTTAGCGGTTGTGGTTTTCGTGCTTAAGTTATGGCGTCATTACCTATACGGTGTGAATTGCAAGGTATTCACCGATCATAGGATTCTTCAATATATATTCAGTTAGAGGGATCTAAACTTAAGGCAGCGTAGATGGCTTGAGTTGCTGAAGGACTATGACATGACTATCTTCTATCACCTAGGAAAAGACAATGTGGTGGTGGATGCCTTAAGTAGGAAGTCCTCTAGTATGGGAAGTTTTGCCGTGATCCGAGTTGAGGAGCGACCATTGGCTAGAGATGTTCAGAGGCTGGCTAATAGCCTTGTCCGTTTACAAATTTCAGAGGATGGTAGTATTCTTGCCTTTGTGGAGGCACATTCTTCCTTGGTTGAGCAGAATCGGGAAAGGCAGTTTGAGGATGAGAAGTTATGTGTCATTCGAGACAAGGTATTAAGAGGTGAAGCTAAGGAGGCAGTACTTGATTCGGAAGGTGTATTGAGGATTGGAGGCAGGATTTGTGTGCCTAAGGTGGGTGACCTGACTAGACTTATTTTGGAAGAGGCTCATTGTTCAAGGTATTCCATCCATCCGGGAGAAGCCAAGATGTATCATGATCTGTGCCAGCACTATTGGTGGTGTGGGATGAAGAAGGACATCGCAGAGTTCGTGTCTAAGTGTTTGACTTGCCAGCAGGTAAAGTGTGAGCACCAGCAGCCTGGGGGTGTGAGTCAGAGGATGCCTATTCCTACTTGGAAGTGGAAAATGATCACCATGGACTTTGTTGTAGGTTTACCTCCCACCGTTGGTGGCTATGACTCTATATGGGTGGTGGTTGACAGACTAACCAAGTCCGCCCATTTTATTCTAGTTAAGGTAAGGTACACAGCGGATAAACTAGACCAATTATATATTAGTCAGATCGTTTGGCTTCATGGTGTCCCATTATACATCATTTCGGATCGAGGTTCAGTATTTACTTCGCACTTTTGGCAGGCATTACAACATGGTTTGGGCACTAGACTTGATATGAGTACTGCTTTTCACCCACAGACCAATGGTCAGTCCGAGCGGACTAGGGCTGTTCAAAACCGTCCGCTACCAATAACCCAACCGCAAAATTGGCTTATTGGTTTATTGGTATTGGGTTATCGGATTAACGGGTGGGGAATGGATTTGAATTTTATAATTAATGGCTTATCGGTGTGGGGGACGGATTACTCAATTTTGTTATTGGGTAAACCGTTAATCCGTTAAGAATTTATTATATTTTAATATATTTTATTCCTAAACATATAAACTATATATAATACTGATAATTATAATTTATAAATCTAAAATAAGGGTCAAGCCCATTTAATTAAAGAGGCCAAACCAATTTAATTAAATAAAGAAGCCCATTTAAAGTAAAAACTAGAAACCCTTCTTCTACAGTTCTCCTCTTATTCTCCTCTTCTATAGAACTATTCTGTTCTAACTTCTATGTTCCGCCTCTGTTTTCTCTTTACTCTTTAGGAGTTTAGGTTTAGCTAAACTACTTCCATCTTCCGCGGTTCCGCCCCTGTCTCAGTCTCTCTCTCAAACTCTCATCTCTCATTCTCTCTTGCGCAGTTGCGACTTGTGTCGCCTTGTCTTCTCCTCCACCGCGAGTTCTTCAGTTTGATTATTTGAAGAGTGTGGAAATTGAAGAGAAGATTAATGAAATCAGATGGTGTACAAAACTCAGCAGATCATTATTTCTTCTTACAACAAATGACAGGACGATAAAACTTTGGAAGGTATGAAATTCCTACACTAAATAAAATAAAAAGTCATCTAAGTCAATAACAAGAGTTGAGCTACTTTTGAATTCAAGATTTATTTATTTTTCTACTAATATAAGTCAGAACTAATGAATAGCAAAACAATCAAAGAAGATTAGTTAGTGCTACAGTAGAAGTTATTAATAGGTAAATAAAAAATTTAATTAGAAAAAATTAAGGAAAAGTTCATGTACGTCAATCTCCTCTCAACTGGAAGCTTAATGAGTTAATGTACCCTGAAAAATCAGTTGTTTGCCTTTACATAGTTCCTCTGTACATAACTGTCTGCAGAAATCCTGTGAAAAAAAATAACTGTGTTCTACGGTATAAAATTGATTATCCATATTGTAGCTTATTTTTGGGTTGTTGATTGAATTACAGGGACATAAAGTGTTAAACTCTTAATCTTCTAGCATGGCTGAACAAAGTGATAAGGTGATAGATGAAAGTGAGGCTTCAAATGCAGCAAGTCATGCTGAGATAATTCTGTTAGCTAGTGCTAAAAAAAGGAGAAAAAGGTCTGCTGCTTGGGATCATTTTACAGAAGTTGAAACTTCCGAAGGTACGAAAGCAAAATGTAGCCATTGCTATAAGTTGTACTATTTTAAGTCAAGAGATGGTACATCAACTCTTCTTGGTCATTTGTCGACATGTCCTAAACTTCCTACTCCTCTTGTTGATAAAAAACAATCAACCATAGGTTTTAAATCTATTATGGGGGGTAGTCAAGGTGATGTAGCTGTTGTCTCTTGGAAATTTGACCAAGAAGAGTGTAGGAAGGCTTTATGTCGTATGGTAATAGTTGATGAGCTTCCTTTTAGCTTCGTCGAAAAAGAAGGTTTTAAAGAATTTATGAAAATGGCTCAACCTCATTTTTGGATCCCTTCCCGTAGTACTGTAACTAGGGACTGTTTTAATATGTTTAATGAAGAAAAACAAAAGTTGAGAAGGTATTTTATAGAAACAAAACAGAGAATTTGTATTACCACTGACACATGGACTTCTATACAAAGGATCAATTACATGTGTATCACTGCCCATTGGATCGATACTGATTGGAACATGCGCAAAAAAATACTTAATTTTTGTCCTATTATTAGCCATAAAGGTGAAGATATGGCAAATGGTATTAGTAGGTGCTTACGTGAGTGGGGGATAAATAAGATCTTTACTGTCACAGTTGATAATGCAAGCTCAAATGATGTGACAGTGAAAGAATTATCTAAGCAATTAACAAAAATGGGAACTAATTTGATGAACGGTAATCACCTTCACGTGAGGTGTATGGCCCATATCATGAATCTTGTTGTCCAGGATGGTTTAAAAGAATGTTTTTTGTCTATAGAACGTGTTAGACATGCAGTTAGATATGTTAGGCAGTCTCCTGCGAGGTTGAAAAGATTTCAAGAAAGTTGTGATGATGAACAACTCAGTTGCAAAAAATCTCTATGCTTAGACGTTCCAACTAGGTGGAATTCCACCTATCTGATGTTGAGTAGGGCTGTTGAATTTGAGAATGCATTTTCAAATTATGCTTCTCGTGAAATTGGTCTGAGACATTATCTTGAAAATTCTTATGTTGGAATTGGAATCACTGCCGGTGAACTTTTGAGTAGTGATTGGGTCCATGTGAAAAGAATTACGAGATTTCTTGAGATATTTTATCTTCTTACTTTAAAAATATCTGGATCACGTTATGTTACATCAAATATTCATTTTCTTGAAATTTGTGCTGTTGCTGTTTATTTGAATCAATTGATGGCAAGCGAAGACACTGGTTTAAGCGATATGGCAAAAAAGATGCAAGAAAAATTTAATAAGTATTGGGGAGATCCAGCAAAAATGAACAAGATAATTTTCATTTCGTGTATTTTGGATCCTCGTTACAAACTTGAATCAGTTAGCTATGCACTTGTAAAGATGTTTGGGGAAAAAGGGCCATCTATACAAGCAGAAATAAAGAAGTACATGACTTCATTATTTAGCGAGTATGTAAAATCCAACTCAAAAGGCAGTGTGCTTGCTCAATCTTCACCTTGCTCTTCACTGGACACTTCTACTTCCGGGATTTCTAGCAGTCAAGTAAGTACCCAAAGTACAGGACTTTTACAATCATTCATGAAAGATCTAAAGAACTATAAAATAGAGAATGGAGGTGTGGATGCTAGAACGGAGTTAGATAAATATTTTGGTGAAGAAACTGAGGATGATAGTAAACAATTTAACATCCTAAACTGGTGGAAAATGAACTCAGCTAGATTTCCTATTCTTGCTGAAATGGCTCGTGATGCATTAGCTGTACCAGTTTCAAGTGTAGCATCTGAATCTGCATTTAGTACGGGAGGACGTCTTCTTGATTCATTTAGGAGTTCATTGACTCCTAATTTAGTGCAAGCTCTAGTGTGTCTTCAAGATTGGCTTCGAAGTGAAAAATTAAAACAATCTGTTAGCGTTGAGGAAGATCTTGATAATCTCGAACAACTTGAACAAGGTAATGATATTTTTTATTATATTTGTTGTATATTATTGTTGTAAATGGTTTATACTTATTACATGACTCATTATGATAATTTTCTCTTCAGATTTAGCAAGCGCTGGGAAATACCCTACGCCTACTGTAGTTGACATATAAATATATATTGGTGAGAACTAATGCACTTGCTAGTTGCTACTTGCTACTCCTTTGTAACAGTGAGTACTCTCTTTGTTAACATACATTGTTGAAATTCTTCAACATTGTATTATCTAATTTGAAGCAGGAGTAGACATTTGAGAATTGTTTGATTTAATATGATTTGTATTTATTTGTTGAATGCAGGAGAACTGGAGAAGAATGTGCTTCCAGTTATTATGTTGCTTGCTGGAAATTTGTATTCATTTATCTTATGTTGACTATCTTAGCAATTGTTTCTCTTCTTTTGGATTAGGCTCAAGCTATTATGTTGCTTGCTGGAAATGCACCACCTGTTGCACCAAGGAAAGGTAATTTTGTTTTCATTTATTCAAGCAGTTGATTACTTTTCTTGTCTCCTCTCTAAGCTTATGGTGTTCCTGAAATCCAGGGGAATAAGTGCATCCTCATATCCTCCCAACAGCAAGCAATCCCAGAATATAGCAGCACTCCTGGACTTGGTAGCAGAAGCCTCTCTATGAATTCTTCAGGCTCTTGTCCTCTCCACATAATCAATTTGGTCAAGTAGATGGTGAATTGCTAAAGGTGGCAAAATAATGTAGACACAAAATGAAGAGTGTGCCATAATGGTTATTTAAGCTATTAAATTGTGTTCATTTTGACCTCAATACAGAGTGTGCCAGAATGGTTTTCCATTTTTGCCAATGTAAAGAAGCATTATCTTTTTTCAAAGTAATGTTTTTTATTCTTCTGTTAGCCACCTTTTTTCCCCCTCCTGTTAGCCACTTTGTACAAGTGTGGAAGCTGGGAAAGACTTACCAAGTTACCATACCACCGATACACCGCCCGATAACCGTCCGATAATTGCTAATCCGATACCGAACCAACCGATATCTTATAGGTTGGCTAGCAGATTAGTACTTTTAAAAGCCAATAACCGTTAAGTCAAACCGTTAAGCATAATAATCCGTCCGATCCGCCCGATAAGCACCCCTAGAGCGGACAATCCAAGTGTTGGAGGACATACTCTGAGCTTGTGTTATTAATTTTGGTGCTAGATGGGATCAGCACTTTCCCCTAGCGGAGTTTGCCTACAATAACAATTATCACTCCAATATTCAGATAGGTCCATTTGAGGCTCTGTATGGTAGGCGGTATCGATCTCTTATTGGCTGGTTTGACTTAGCTGAGATGGACTCCTTAAACACAGACTTGCTTAGAGATGCTATGGAGCAAGTTTGTAGAATTCAGGGTAGACTCTTGATAGCCCAGAGTAGGCAGAGGAGTTATGCAGATCGGAGAGTTCGACCATTGGAGTTCATGATGGGTGATCATGTTTGGCTTCGAGTGTCTCCCATGAAGGGCGTGATGAGGTTCGAGAGGAAGGGCAAGCTCAACCCTCGTTTCATTGGCCCATTTGAGATTTTGGCACGAGTTGGAGAGGTGGATTATATATTGGCCTTGCCACCTAGATTATCGGCTGTGCATAATGTGTTTCATGTTTCCATGCTTTGGAAGTATGTTCCGGATGAGTCTCATGTGTTGTCACTCAATTCAGTGGATTTGGGTCCAGGCTTGATATTTGAGGAGGAGCCTATCGCCATTATGGATAGGCGGGTTCGTAAGCTTAGAACCAAGGAGATAGCTTCAGTGAAGGTACAATGGAAGCACCGTTCAGTCGGAGAGGAGACTTGGGAGACAGAGGTTGATATGCATGCCAGATAGACCCATTTTTGTGAATCTTCAGGTATAATCCTTTACTTTATGTTCGAGGACGAACATGATTTTTAGTGGTGGATAATGTAATGACCCATTTGGTCATTTTGAGAATGAGTCATCTCTATTCCATAAAATACTCTCTCCAAAAAATTTAAATTAGAAATTTAGACTTTTTGGTAACTACAATTAATTAATTAATGGGTAATTTTAGATAATTAATTATATTAATGGACTAAAGTGTCAATTTATTTAATACCTATATCACTTGACCTATTTATTGAAATAAGGTAAAGAAGGTTATTATTTTTTTCACATACTCCAACTGCGGCTAATATCGTGAGACGAGAGAAGAAGGACGCCTCGTACTATATATTCAGGTAAATAAATAATTGATAGTTGGTGTTTAATCTTCTATAGCTAATATATGTTGAATAGATGAAAAACCAATTGTCATTATTATATTAATTAAGTTAGATAGAAGATTGGTAACTGCAACTTAAATCATAATTGTTGTTGCAACTTTTGATGGTTTTGTAAGTTTATGGGGACAAGAAGTAGTGGATCAGTTAGGGCATAATGATGATCTAATTAAAAAAAAAATCATGGAAGGTGCGGCGTGGAATTCCTACATAAATTGATACAATTTTGGTCTTTTAGTTGTATGTTTGGGAATGTCGGTTAACTTTTCATTTTTCTATATGTACATGAAGTTATGTAATTAAATATTAAATGTATTATATTATATGAATTCTATTGAATTTATGATGTTTGGAGGAATTGAGACCTAACCATAGAATTGATAATTAGGAATTAACTATAGAATTAAGTGAGTATTATTAGTCTCGAAATCTTATTGTGATTAATTATTTGATTAGATTACATTGATTTAGAAACCCAGAAAAATGGGAAGGCTCAGGTCTCGGAGTAATTGCTTGATCATTTGAGGCAAGGGAATTTCTAAACCTCAGTTCAAGCTTGTAGATGCTTGTATTTCCGGGTTATGTGTACTAGGAGTAATGAGAATTAGACTGGTTATTGACTATATTGACTTATGATTGGCCTTAAAAATGGAGATGAGGGGTATAAAATGGTGATCTAAGGACATGTACTAGTGGAATTAATATGTTGTGATTATGAGTTTATTTTGGACAGGTGAATTGACTATGTTGATGTGAGATAGGAAAAATTATTGTGGTTGTCATGTTATTATCGTGAATTATATGAACATGAATTGATTGCATTGGTTCTGACATATTGTGTTGAGATTGAAAATGATATGAAACAAAGGGGTCAGGCCACACGCTCCGTGGCAGGTATTATGAAACAAAGAGGTCGGGCCACACGCTCTGTGGTAGGATATATATATTAAGGGGATAGGCCACACGCTCCGTGGAAGGTTACATGAACAGAAATGTCCCCCATGGGTTCCAGACTGTGATTCAACGGATTTGTACCGAGAGGATAGGCATGCATCATTTCATTGCACTTCATTGCATCATATTTTGTTGATATTTGTGAATTTGTGTTTATCCCCATATGCTCTGTGTGTGCTGAACTTGACTTGGTATGATTCATTGACGATACTATCGATGAGTATTTGTAGACTGTATTACTGTTGTTATTGTACAAACG
The DNA here is from genome assembly GCF_947179165.1 of Solanum dulcamara. Classification (NCBI taxonomy): domain Eukaryota; kingdom Viridiplantae; phylum Streptophyta; class Magnoliopsida; order Solanales; family Solanaceae; genus Solanum; species Solanum dulcamara. Next base: position 56,365,815 of record NC_077248.1, on the reverse strand, counting down.
TAGAGTTGGGTTGATTTTATGCAGGTTGTAGTTAAGGATGTTCGGTTGGGAGGACAGGAGTATTTGTATCTATTAAGCTTTGCTTAGTTTTAGTTATCCACTTACTGAGTACCGTGTTGTTTGGTACTCACCCCTTGCTACCACACTTATGTAGGTTGTGAGCCCGAACCTGCTTGATCTTCTACTTCTTTCCACTACAGCCGATGTTATCAATTCCGAGTGTTGAGGTAGCTGTTACATCCATCTAGTAGACACCTCTTACACTTTTATTATGTTTTAGTCCTATTTTAGAGACGAAGACATTGTGACTGTATTTATTTTCGTACTTCGATAATACATCAGTGGCTTGTATACGTGACAACCAGTCTTGGGGGATTTTGAGATTATTTATTTATTTTTGACTAAGTTAAACCTTGCTTTATCTCAATTACTTCCACATTTACTTTCCGTTGGTTATTAGGTTGACTTATCTCGGTGGGTTGAGATGAGTGCCATCACACCCGAATTCGGTTCGTGACAAAGACATAAAGATAAGTGAATTAAGTGTGCCATGTGGGTAAGCCCACAAATATCATGTGAGTGCTGTCACTTTATTACTACCCTCCAAAAGAGGGAAAAACTGTTGACAAAGCACGCGTCTGTAGATAGCTAGTCCAAAAGATAAATTAATAATGCATGTAACGATGGGGCCCAATGAACACTCGACACGCATTATTAACCTTATCAACAAGTGTCGGCCATTTAGAAGAAGGCCACGTAGTGATGTTTCAATCCTTTCATTTTGCTATCTCTACCTCTATATAAGAGATAGTTGTGTGAATTAGAAAGACAGAATTCTAGAGAGAGACGCTCCAAGTTTAAGAAAAAACCCTCCAACATATTCCCCTTCTCTTGTAAAAATACCAGAATCCCTTTCCCAAAAACCGATCTATAAGTTGTATTAAAGAAGTCTATATAATAAGAAGTGTGTGAGTGTTGTTGTGCTTTAAGTTCTGTCTCAGAGACCTTCGGGGTTCCCGAAAGGGAAACCTCTCTCAGTCTAAGTCATGTAAGTGTCTTATTAAAATTTTACAAATTAATTCTCCTCCAAAAATATGTCTTTTTATCTATGTTTATGTTAGTATTATGCTTTATCATGTAAATGTCTGTACATATTTAATTTTGATATCCTTAGTATATAGTTAGCTTCTTAATTTTTAACAATAACTATGAATTAACCTGTAAATTCCTAGGAAGTTGAATTGGCCTTGACAGTCCATTTAAACAAAGGATAAAATTGTGGCCAGATATATCCGGGGTGGGGTTAAAGATGAAGTTGTTAAAAATAAGTTAAGAAGAAGAAATGAACTGGGTAAATCAGAACTAAAGTATATCGGCTGGAAACCAGAACTATCAACCGAAAGAGTCCTTCGGGAGACTCGTAGATCTGGTGTAACAACGCCACGTACTTCAGTTTAAAAAAAGGGGGGATTATGATAAAAGTAAGAGATAAACATGACAAGACACGTTGAGAGAGGGAGTACTGAGTAGGATTTTACAACAATCAGTCCACAACCTTAATAGAGATAGACATGTCAGAAAATATAGAAGTGATAGAAACTATAAAAATAAATTAGAATGTTATTCATGTGGAAGTATAGACCATCTAGCCAATATATGCCCTAAAAGAAATAATATTAGAACTAGAAACTCTCAATTAATTGAAGAACTGCAAGAGACACTTTTAAATGTAGATGAATGTATGGCAGATACTGAAAGTATATATTCCATTGTAAGTGTTGAAGTAGAAGAACAAACCCAATTCGAATCCTCTGATTCAGAAGAAGACAACCTAGTAAATGAAATAGGATTAGATAGAGGAATGCTAAATTTAGAAGACCTACAATTAAGTACCATGATGAACATAGGGATAGAATGCAACCATAATTTTGAAAGACATAAAGGTATAGAAAGTAACCAATGTAACATATGTAAATGGTACCCCAGTAGAATAAACAGAGCTAAATGTAATAATTGTTATATGGAAGCATGCATTACGTGTATAGAAAATAAATTAGAAATAAAAATAGGAAAGCAAAAGGAACAACAACAAAATAAAGCAATTACAAAAGACTCAGTAACAGATTTAAGACTGATAACCCTTAAAACCAGAATAAACGAAATAGAACAAAGACTAATATATTTAGAAAAAGGTAAAACAAAGATAGAAGAAGAAGACGAAACGTTAGAAACAATACATCAAGATAATATTGAAACAGAATTAATGAATATAGAAGAAAATAATACTAGCCTCATCTGTAATGAAGACAAACAATTTGGAACAGTTAAAGTGTAAGCTAGAATTAAAATTAAAGATATAGAAATAGAAACCTTAGCATTGGTAAACACAGGATGTACAAGTTGTCTTATAAATAAAAAGATATTGCCAGAAAAAGTATTAAAAACTTTTAAAGAACCTATATCAGCAATACAAATGGATGGAACTTATAATTTTTATAATCATTACATAGAAAAAACCCAAATAAGCTTCATTAATACTTGTAATGAATTCTATAAACCTACTTACAATATGTATAAAATACTAGCAAAAGACTTAGATATAAAAACCGACCTAATAATAGGTTTACATTTCCTCATACAGAATAATGGAAGCTGTTTGTATTCTAGAGTTGGAATAATGTTATTTAAAAATACCACTTATATCCCAGTACAGACTGAAAAGTTTCTTACAAAGGGAAGATCTAAAATAAATATAAAATCAATAGAAGAAAATGTCTGTTGTACAGATTGCAAAAGAGGCAATACATGTACCACAAAAAATCTATATGAAGAACAAGAAGAATACCTAGAAGATACATACTTAGAAGACATAGAAAAAGATTATACATTAATAAATATAGAAACAGAATTCTATAATTTCCAAAAAGGAATAAATGCACTAGGAAAAATAAACAACCCTAAAGACTTAGATAAAATAATTTCAATACTAGATGAAATGGAAATAATTGGAGAAAGACCCCTAGTACATTGAGATAATAACAAGATCATGTGTAAATTAGAAATAATTAACCCAGAATATACCATAAAGACTGCTGCTATCGAAGCTAATAACGAAGATACAGAAGAATTTAGTAAACAAATTAAAGAATTACTAAAACTACAAGTAATAAGACGATCCACTTCTAAACATAGATCAGCCGCATTCATGGTTAGAAACCATAGTGAACAAATAAGAGGAAAAGCAAGAATGGTAATTAATTATAAAAGGTTAAATGATAACACTAAAACAGATACATACAAATTCCCAGACAAAAATGAATTAATAAATAGAATACAAGGTAAAAAGTTCTTTAGTAAATTTGACTATAAATCAGGATATTGGCAGGTAAAAATGCATCCAGAAAGTATAGAATGGACAGCATTCACATGTCCAGAAGGACATTTTGAATGGCTAGTCATGCCTTTCGGGTTAAAGACTGGACCACCTATATTTCAAAGAAAAATGGATACTATATTTGGGGAATATAAAAACTTCGTATTAGTATATGTAGATGATGTATTAGTATTTAGCAAAGACATACAAGAACATCTAGGACACTTACAAACAATGTTCCGGTTATTTGTTTAAAATGGAATCATAATTAGTAAAAAGAAAATGGAACTATGTAAGACTCATATTAATTTTTTAGGAGTAACAATAGGAGAAGGTAAAATTAAGTTACAACCACATATAGCTAAAAAGGTACTAGATATGCCAGATCGACTAGAAACAACCAAAGAACTTCATAAAATTTTAAAATTAGTAAATTATGCTAGAAATTTTATTAAAGATTTAGGAAAAATAGCAAGACCACTATATGCTAAAACAGGTAGTAAAGGACAAAAACATTTTAATATAGAAGATATTAAACTAATTCAGCAAATAAAACACAAGGTTAAACATATACCAGATTTACAAATCCCCCTCGAAACAGACTATTTAATAGTACAAACTGATGGAAGTCAGTTAGGATGGGGAGCTGTTTTAAAAACTAGACCAAATAAATACAGTAGTAAAAATGAAGAAAAAATATGTGCATATCAAAGCGGTAAATATATAAAAAAAGGAAATATGAGTAGTATAGACGCAGAAGTTTTAGCAATAATATATGGATTAAACAGTTTTAAATTATACATATTAAATAAACCAGAAGTATTAGTAAGAATGGATTGTGAAGCGATAGTAAAGTTTCACCAGACAATCAATAGTAAAGCAAGTAGTAAAAGGAGATGGCCAAATTTTATGGATGTTATATCTATATACAATAATATAGTTTTTGAATATGTAAAGGGAAAATATAATGATTTAGTTGATCAGTTAAGTAGGTTGCAACTAAAGACTAATTAAATAACTGTGTTTCAGCATGAGACCAACTGGCCAACAGCCAGCAGACAAAGACAAGGGAATAGCCCCAGCAGACTCATACGCCCAGACACTGCTTGGTAAGATTAATTTTAGACTTCAGAAAACCATTGAGATGATGGAACGAATTTACTTCGGTAAATTTAATTTATTATCTTATCCTCAATGTAACCTATCTTTTAGAATACTCCTAGAATGTAATATAGATAAGACTCAAAAATGTTTAGTAGACAACTTATGGATAGCATACAATAAACAAGACACTAAATATTTTATTGCAGCTAACAACGCTTTATGTCAATATTTTTCAGACAAAAATAAAGAAAATAAATTTAAATACTATGTAGTCATACATGGAAAAATAAATGGAGTTTCTCAGACTTAGTTAGAAGTAGTAGACTCTATAAATGGGATAAAAAAACCCTCTTTTTAAAGGTTTTAATAATTTTACAGAAGCCTTAGACTATGACATAGGTATTTTAGGTCCAAACTATTACATTTCTTCAGCCCTCAGACAAAGCCTCTTTAGCCCTCAGACAAAGCCAAGCCCAAATACCCCAATACAACATCCAAAAAGACACAGACAAAATCATATTTTGCGACCATTGTTCTACCATGACCGAAACCTTCAAAAGACTAAATGGAAAAAATGAGGCTCTCATACAAGAGAATATGAAACTTCGGAAACAACTGGAGACAATCCAAGGTAAGCTTATTTCTAAATCTAATACAGGTACTCAAACAGAAAACTTGAGTTCTCCATCTCAACCAAAAATGGATGAGAAGGGTGTGCATTCCCCTCTGAATGCTCAGAAATCTACTATACTAGATCAAGGTATAGCTAGTCCGGCTCAAACGGTAGATGGTAAAGATAAATCAAATCCGTTAATGGCTGTCACTTTGCCCAAAAGTAAAGAAGAGGAATCTTCTTCCTCACGAAGAAGATTACCTAAAACTTTTTACCAAGACAGTTCTCAAAGAAATATGGCCATAAAAAAGAAAAAAAATAATAAAATTGAAGCCATAATTGAGAAGACCCTAGAACAATTCTTCAAGGATCAGGGATGTGACAAGCATATTATTAGTAAAGACAGTCCAGACCCAGAAAATGGAAGAGTTCAATCAGACGAAGACACAAATACAAGTCCAATAAGAATACCCAGCTCAGAAGAAGGCTATGGAAATAATAATTACCAAGACGCCCAAGACTCGTATGAAGACGATGACTCGGACATGAGTTTTGACTCTATTTCCCTTCATAATGTTGATACTTAGAAGCAAAGGCATCCAAGAAGATAACGACGGAGAAAAAATAGATAAAGACGGAGAAAAGACAGATACATAAAGAGAGATGACAAAGACACAAAGATAGATGACAAAGACATAAAGATAAGTGAATTAAGTGTGCCATATGGGTAAGCCCACAAATATCATGTGAGTGCTGTCACTTTATCACTACCCTCCAAAAGAGGGAAAAACTGTTGACAAAGCACGCGTCTGTAGATAGCTAGTCCAAAAGATAAATTAATAATGCATGTAACGATGGGGCCCAATGAACACTCGACACGCATTATTAACCTTATCAACAAGTGTCGGCCATTTAGAAGAAGGCCACGTAGTGATGTTTCAATCCTTTCATTTTGCTATCTCTACCTCTATATAAGAGATAGTTGTGTGAATTAGAAAGACAGAATTCTAGAGAGAGACGCTCCAAGTTTAAGAAAAAACCCTCCAACATATTCCCCTTCTCTTGTAAAAATACCAGAATCCCTTTCCCAAAAACCGATCTATAAGTTGTATTAAAGAAGTCTATATAATAAGAAGTGTGTGAGTGTTGTTGTGCTTTAAGTTCTGTCTCAGAGACCTTCGGGGTTCCCGAAAGGGAAACCTCTCTCAGTCTAAGTCATGTAAGTGTCTTATTAAAATTTTACAAATTAATTCTCCTCCAAAAATATGTCTTTTTATCTATGTTTATGTTAGTATTATGCTTTATCATGTAAATGTCTGTACATATTTAATTTTGATATTCTTAGTATATAGTTAGCTTCTTAATTTTTAACAATAACTATGAATTAACCTGTAAATTCCTAGAAAGTTGAATTGGCCTTGACAGTTCATTTAAACAAAGGACAAAATTGTGGCCAGATATATCTGGGGTGGGGTTAAAGATGAAGTTGTTAAAAATAAGTTAAGAAGAGTAATACTTTTTGGATTCTCTATCGCCGCCACTTTGATACTAAGGAGGTAAATAGTTTCACTTTAAAATTGTTTAGAGGATAACACCTTGAAAAAAAGGTGTATTCTTGATATTTTGGGGTCATAGTTCAAATGGCTATATATGTCCTTTCGCAAAAAAGACTTACGAAATAATGAAGTTTTAATTGTATACATTTTATTAATATCGTATTTATGTAATGACTATATGTTTCAACATAGTACTTTTTATTTTGGGGAAATCTATAAAATAAAATTTGTTAAGATATCACTAATTTTGGCAAATATTATTTCCTTTTTTTTCCTAAAGAGGAATGCTCAAGTAGAGTTTATCATAAATTATCCCCCCAAAAATTAAAAAGCTATTAAATTTTAAAAATTGAAATAAAAATTTAAAAATACCACATAACCAAAAAATTTATGTGACGAGCGTGTGTATCTCAGTCGATTAGGATAACATCATGCATAGGTAAAGACTATCAAATAACCAAATTCAAATGAATAATTATCTCCATTAATAGTTTAGGCTTTAGAGAAACCTAAATTAAATTCACAAAATTTAAGTGGTCTTTTGTGTGTTTTTCCAAACAAACAATACCATGATGAGGATTAAAATTTACTAAGTTTCAATTTCTGATTTATTAACTTAATTTATTCTAATTGTGATAATAAATAAATGCACAATGGCAAAGAGATAAATAAAATAAAACCGTCAACATATTTTTGTGATACATTCAAACATTTTAATAAAAATTGAGTTCTCTCCAGCGACCACACCTCCCCCCTCCCCCCGTCCACCCCCCAGCCTCACATATTTTCCCTTTATATATATGTACTCTTCCTCTCCCAAGAATACAACAACAACAACAACAACAACCCAGTGAAATTCCACAACATGGGGTCTGGGGAGGGTAGAATGTACGCAGACCTTACTCCTACCAAGGTAGGACGGCTGTTTCCTGGAGACCCTCGGCTCAGTAAAAGCATAAATGAATAAAAAAATGTTAGATAAGAATAGAAAATTAAAAGCTTTATGAGAAAAACAACAAACAAATAACAAATAGATAACAAATAAATACAAATAAATAAAGACTAATAACAAATAACGATTAAATAAATAATGAAAGCGTCACAGGTAAAATTGAGTAATCAAAGCATAGAAAGTAATAAATAATAACAGAAATAACAGAAATCAGAAGTCAAAGCGCAAGAGATCGTAATGCACTACTACACCTATGAATAGAGAAGAATAACGAGACTATGAACTAGACTTCTACCCTAATGTGGGTCCTCCACACCCTCCTATCTAAGGTCATGTCCTCCGTAAGCTGTAACTGCGCCATGTCCTGTCTAATCACCTCTCCCCAATACTTCTTCGGCCTACCCCTACCTCTTCTGTAACCATCCATGGCCAGCCTCTCACACCTCCGCACTGGCGCATCTGTGTCTCTCCTCTTCACATGTCCATACCATCTCAGTCGTATTTCCCGCATCTTGTCTTCCACCGAGGCCACTCCTACCTTGTCCTGAATAGCCTCATTTCTAATCCTGTCGCTCCTGGTGTGCCCACACATCCATCTCAGCATTCTCATCTCAGCAACTTTCATCTTTTGAATGTGAGAAGTCTTAACTGGCCAACACTCCGCCCCATACAGCATAGCCGGTCTAACCACCACTTTGTAGAACTTGCCCTTAAGTTTTGGTGGCACATTCTTGTCACATAGCACTCCGGAAGCGAGCCTCCAAGAATGATGAACATAAAATAACAAAATGGAGGGGCAACAACAGGGTTCTACTATTGATTCAATTCCCCAAAAGATTTCTTCTCTAGAAGTATTTGACATTGATAACTTAGCAAATGTGCAATCGCAACCTCCATCTCCAACTTCATCTAGCGGACTCCCTCCGTGGCAGCAATTCAGGTTCGTGATGTGAAGACACTAGCTAGACTCATGGGTCGTCTTACCGAAGAGTAGAAAAAAGTCATTTTGCGTCTTTTTAATAATTAATGTAAAAGGTTCATTAATAAATTCAACAAGCCCTTGTTGCTCGATCTATTGATTTCTTCATCACTTAGATGATTTGTGATTTTTTCCTTTTTGTTTGATCTTTATGTTGATGTGTTTTACAATCGAATTCATGAGTTGTGGGCCTTGTGGCGATATAAAAGGAGGTAAAGAGACTAAGGGAGGGAGAGGTGTCACCCTAATATTTTTTTCTCTTATACCCCCCCCCCCACCATCTTTTTTAAGGTGTCATTTGATTCAAAATAAAGATATTCTATATTTATATTAATTTTATATTTTATTCTCCATCCGTCCCAATTTATATGAGTTAGTTTGACTTGACAAGAAAATTTGAGAAAGAAAGAAAGACTTTTGAAATATGTGGTCTAAAATATATCATAAATATTTTTATAGCTATAAATCATTTCATTAAGGTTAAAATGAACATTTTAAAGTTCAATTGTAAATATAGAAATATGTCATTCTTTTTGAGACCGACAAAAAAGGAAAGTAAGTCATATAAATTCAAATAAAGGGTGTATGAGATAAGTGATACTATAAGATTTTGAAATAAAAATTATACTGATTTTAGATAATACCTCACACGAAATTTGAGATATGTAAATTCGATCTAAATTTTCACCATGGATCATATTTATAATTATAGCATTCAAGCAATGCATGATTAACTTTTTAACATCTTGTACCATAACATGTTTGGTCCTATTTATGGGTTCAAATCAATATATACGAAGATGAAAAATTGGAATGTCGATTTTATCGAGCTGATAAATTACAAAATCTAATACTTTAAAAGAAATTTTCTTTTCCAAATTATAGAATTTCTACTACTTCTTATTAATTTTGATCCACTTAATTCTTTTTCATGGCCACATATCTTTTCGGCTAAGCAATAGCAAAGAATCACAATTAATTTGATGATTAGTAGGAATATTATTTTACTTCTAAAAAAATCAAGCAAGAGAGTGCAATTATGGTGATCCCCAAAAAAGATTCATAAATGCACCCACGATCGAAACTGTCTGAAAATATGTGATCATATATAATACTATTTTTGGGTTATATTTGTACTAAAGATGTTTGATTTTCATCATAAAACATTATCGTGACAATTATGATTTTTAAAGATGGTTATCAAATTATTAGTACGGATATAGATTATATATGTCCTTGCATTTTAGGATCATATTCATAGTAGTTAAGCAAGATGCATCTCTTTATTATGAAAAAATCATAAGAATATTGTGTTTAAGAATTTAAATTACAGAATATAAATCTACTTCTTTTATTTATAACATTAAGTTTTTAAATACAAACATAACAATTTATAAAATACAGATTTTTATTTGCTACTTTTTTTTTTGGATTCGTGTGCTGATTTTATGAGACTCATAATTTATTGTGTTTACTTTTTAGATTTTCAATTATAATTTTAGTTGATGCATTTTTTTATTTAAAGATTTTTTTTCTCTCTCTTTTTTCTTTTCAATGAAATCAGTCCATTAATTGGTCTACCTTCTCATCCATTCCATCGTTATCTTCTAGGTATAAAGAAACTCTCTCTCTCTTCAATTGCAATTTGAGTGACCACTTGTTTTTGGTTGATTTTTTAGATTTTAGTGCCAACTTTTTTGAAGTGAGTATTTATGTCTAATTAATAGAACCTCCATCATTAAGCACATTTCTTATTTGAAACAACTACTTTTGGAAAAATATTTTCCTCTGTCTCTTCAATTTCATTTCACTTCTTTTGGACAGGTCTCATTTTACCTTTAACTTTATATGTTTTAGTTACAAAAAGGGGTGAGTACAAAATAATGTACATTTTGGGTTAACATTGATGTTCATTTTTTTAACCATAATGAATAATTTACACCAAAATATAATCAAATTTCATACCTATTATAAAACATTACATTTAAAACATTGTTTTATAATTTTAATTTAAAAAATAAATATATTTATCACGACCCGACCTAGGGCCTAGTAGTAACACGGCGATCGAAACCCCGAAGGACTCCAACCAAGTCTCTTGTACATATCATAAGCAAACACAAGGTAAAATAAAAGCGAAAACATCATAAGAGAGTCTAAACCATGAATAGTAAATAAAGAATGTCACATGACAACATAGACTCGAAACATTTGTCCAACTAAATACTTCTACTCATGAATATGGGCGGAGGCTAAGACATGTCCCTAGCTCACCCTCAAAATAAAACATAACGAAAGTCTTTGAAACAATAACCAACTCGATGACTAGTCCCCGATAAATGAGGACTCACCACAAACACTGTCGGATAGAAAAGCTTAACTAGTCACGTGGACGAATATGATCTTCAACGTCAATCCCTACATTATGAGACAATGTAGGCAAAAAGTATGCATTAGTACTTTGGAATGTACTAAGTATGAGGGCGTGACATGCAACGTAAATCACGAAATGCAAAGGTCAAGTAAAACACATGATAAGATGGGACAAGTAAAGTCATGAAAAAATCATATTGACCAAAGCATTTTAAAATCATAACTTAAAAATCATAACATACTTAAGAGATCATACATATGTGGGATAGAAATCATAATCGACAATAAGACTATGCGAGTTATAACATGGAATCTCGTTGTCTCCCCATACACCGTAGAAAAGGGAAATCTACTTGTCAAGGTAGACTCTACCCCGCTAGGCGGGTCATACATACGCTATATATGGATCCAATAGATAAGACATGAAGGCAACCTATGGTGGCACATAATTTATGAGACATGAGGTTGCTACTAGGGCTTTTGGTAGGGCCCCCACCTCAAGTTCACTCGGTGCTAAGTCAAATCCCACGGAAGACATACATAACATAAAATTATAATTACATATGTCATGGTCATGATCATAGGTTTGAAATCATAGAGTAGCTCATTTTTATAACATTCTTGTAATGTGAGAATTGCCCTTTCATTATTACAATCATATTTGTATAATTCATATTGTTAGGCCTTAGGTCACCACATTGGGCCCTAAGTGACCTTTCCATAATTTTCATGAAAATCGTCATTCGAAACATACTTATAGTCCATGATCATAATTGAAATACATAATCATAATTCATACTTGAAAATTCATGATCATAAGTTATACTTGAAATTAAGGTAAGACATGAATGCATAATCAATTGATTTGAAAATTATGAAATTGACTTAAAAACATGCATGATCATAAACTTTGTATTAGCCCACACATAATTCATATAGATAATCTCATTAGGAAGTATAATTGAAAATACTCATATTTTACATCATGAACCCTAGAAATCAAAATAGGAGAATTCATGGAAAAACTCTTCAATTTAATGCAATAACCATCAATTTATATCAAAAAGATTAATGATGTCATGCCCCGGGAGGTTACCCTAGACATGACCGGCACTTGAAAGCCATGTCTGGCCTTCAAGTGAACCACCTGGTCCAGTCACACTTTCATTCATTCATATTCTACCAACGAAATACTCAATCATAAGGATACTATTCATAATCTAGGGCCAAAGGCCAAACAAAATATCCAATCAATAACTAGCTAGAATAAAACTAGTCAAAATGAACAATCTAACATTTCCACACTCTAGTCTATGAAGCCTCTATCAACAATCCAGGAGGTCCTAATGACAAGTCCATGGCTACCAAAAATCAAAATAATGGAAACAAATCAAAGCTATATAGATAATCTCGGTATCCTCCGAAAACTGGGAGGACTCACCAACTGGCTGGAAGTGAATAGATCTTCAACGGTGCGTCGGTTGATGATCTCCAATACCTGTCTCTGCATCATGAAATGATGTAGGCCAAATAGTGTCAGAACATGGAATGTATGAGTATGTAAAATGGCCGAATAAAATAAACATTAAGGAAGAATCAAATCAACTCGAAATCTCAACTCAGGAGAAAGAACAACTCAATCAAGTTTCCTAAGTCTAAACAAGAATATGGTTTAGACGGGATCAATCACATACAATTCAACCCAATCTGACTCAGAGTACTATCAAGACTTATATGGGAGTTTCTTTTATCTGACAACCGTCACTTATGAGCCAGTGATAGTATAACAAGCTGACGTTGTTGCCACATTCGTTCATACCTTGCCAAGGTATGAACGAATCAACCAATCATGGATCCATATCCAACCAAGTCCTATCATGTCTGGACAATAATTTGAAAAGCATCCGACTTTAATGGTTCAATCACCTCCTATGTTTGGTGACGTAGTTATTGCATTCGAGTTATTAGTTATTCTTACCCAATTCGGTGCTCGATACTCCTCTTAAGACTCAATGCTCATAAAACTCCATCCAATCAACTCAATCTAATCATATCGACAAGTCTCATTTGAAACCTTGTCAAATCATCAATTCTATCACACTCATATATTTTCCAATCATACTATCCGATCAATCCCAATCGTATCTTTCAAGAGTAGTTTAAATATGCATTTATAACAACATACAATCCTATCCAATCATTCCTCTATTCATTTGGAAAATCTTTCCGGGACTCATCAAGACTCCAAGGTTCTAAATCAACAATTTAAGGTAAACAACATATTTAAGAAAATTAACAAAACTTATTTAACAACTCATATCAATCAACTTATACCAACATGTAGCACATCACTTTCTTAACTCAACAACATCAACATAATAAAAAATTAGTTAATAGTTGAAAGAAAGACCCATTTGGACATAACTCTATCAATAACTCTATTATTATGAATCTTTAATCTCAAAGAAGATGTAGGGCACATGGGTGGACTAAACCCATGCTTTGAGTAACCTTACATATCTTGGTGAAGAATTTGAAGGAACCTTGATGTTAGGTCTTCAATGGTAGGCTTGAATCCTTGAAATATTTGAAGGCAATTCTTGTTGGGGATGGATTGAGGAAGAGAGGATGAGGATTAGGGCTTTTTTTGGAGAGGCAATGGACTGAAAAGAATGGTCTAAAACATGACCAAGTCAGTGTATATATAATTAAGGAAAATGTCCAATTTGCCCTTCCTAAAAAATTGGAAAAATGGGCTAAAACCCTCCTGGCGCTATAGTAGCGCGCCGCGCCACTGTAGCGCCAAGTTTAATATAGGCTTAAAAACCCTGCAACCTAATAGTGCCGCGTCGCGCTAAGGACCAAACTACTGAGGCTTGTTTCTAGCTCTATAGTGGTGCATCGCGCCCTTGCAGCGCCAAACCTAAATTTTTTGGGTTCTGGAAAATAGGCTTAAAAACCCTGCACACCTAATAGTGGGGAATCGCGCCAAGGACCAAACTACTGAGACTTGTTTTTGGTGCTATAGTAGCGCATTGTGCCACTGTGGCACCATGCCCAGGTTTTTCTCAGTTATAGTCCAGGCCTGAAATTCCTGCAGCACTAGTCCGTCGTAAGATAGTGATAACTTTCGACTTCAAACTCCAAAAAATACAATCTTTGTGGCGTTGGAAAGAAGACTCAAATACCTTTAATTTAATATGTCAAGCGTCACCCAGTTCATTATATTCAAAAAGATAAGGTCGTTTGAAGTTGACCCTTATACAAACTCATTCGGTAACTTAGCCAAGACGAGTTCTTTGGACTTGGCTTGCTTTTAGGGATCCCTTATGACCCTAAATCACATCCAACACTCTCCAATTTCTTAGGAATTGATCCTAACTCATGTATGCACTTTACAATCATCTAGTATGATCCTATACGTACACGAAGAAGGTCCGAATCTTAGTGAAATTTTTTGGGAGTGTTATATTATCTCCCTCTTGGGATCATTTGTCCTCAAATGATGAGTAAACCAAGGATGGACTTGAGGTACAAATCACAGTCAGAATTCAGTCATTCAACCAATCAAATTCTCAAATAATTTACTATCCGAACTCAAAATGCACATACGAATTCAAATCAAGAAAATGGACATTACCTCCAACATTCTCATCGATAGGCATGAATAGATGCAGATAATTAGCTTTCATGTCTTCCTCCACTTCCCATGTGGCTTCCTCAACCAATTGATTTCTTCACAAGACTTTGACTGAGGCAATCTCCTTGTTCCTCAATTTGCGAATTTGGCGATCAAGAATTTGGACCGGAACCTCTTCATAGGACAAACTATCCTTAAATCCAGTACTATCAATGGGGACTATCAATGAAGGATTGCCCAAGCACTTCTTCAACATCGAAACATAAAATATCGGGTGAATAGAGGCTAGCTCCGAGGGTAACTCTAACTCATAAGTAACACTCTCAATCCTCCTCACAATCTGGAAAGGACCAACGTATCGAGGACTAAGCTTTCCCTTCCTTCCAAACCTTATGACGCCCTTCATGGGTGACACTTTCAAGTACACCCAATCATCCACCTCAAACTCTAAGTCTCTCCTCCTCTTATCGGTGTAAGAGTTTTGACGGCTTTGGGCTGTCTTTAGCCTATCTTGAATAACTCTCACCTTCTTCATAGCTTGGTAAACAAAATCAGGCCCATTTAACTCAACTTCACCAACCTCAAACTACTCAATCGGTGATCTACACCTCCTCCCATAAAATGCTTCATAAGGAGCCATTTGAATGCTTGCATGATAACTATTATTATATGAAAACTCTATGAGAGAAAAGTGATAATCCCAATTTCCTTTGAAGTCAAGTACGCATGTCCTCAACATATCCTCCAATGTCTGGATGGTGCGCTCCGCTTGGCCATCTATCTGGGGATGAAAGGTCGTACTAAGATTCACCTTTGAACCCAGTCCCTTCTAAAAGGATCTCCAAAATTGGAAAGTGAATTGAGCTCCTCTATCCGAGATGATAGACAAGGAGACCCCATATAATCTGATGATCTCCTGGATGTATAATTTTGCATAATCTTCTGCGGTGTTAGTAGTCTTAACTGCCAAGAAGTGAGCTAATTTCATCATTCTATCCACAAATACCCAAATCGAATCATGTTATTTTTGAGACCTTAACAAACCTATAATAAAGTCCATATTGATCATCTCCCACTTCCATTACAGAATTTCTATGTTTTGAGCTAACCCACATGGCCTTTGATGCTCAACTTTAACCTGTTGGCAATTCGGGCACTTAGAAATAAATTCTGCAATATCTCTCTTCATTCCACTCCACCAATAAACTTCCCTCAAGTCATGATACATCTTTGTAGAGCCAAGATGAATATAGTATACGGAACTATGCGCTTCGTCCATAATCTTTTCTCGAACATCATCAACATCTAGGACACACAATCTATTTTGGTACCTCAACACACCATCTCCCCCTTTGGTAAAAACCATCACCTCTTGTTTGTGAACAACTTCCTTTAATTGGAGAAGGATGGGATCTTAGTCTTGCTTTTCTTTTACCTCTGCCATGAGTAAGGATACAGACACATCCCAAACATTAACTCCACCTTTATTATTCTTTTCAAGATGAACTCCTAATAGAGCTAATCTATGCACCTCTTTAGCCAATTCTTTCCTTCCCTCCTCTATATGGGCAGTGCTACTCATAGAAAACCTATGAAGAGCATCAATAACAATATTAGCTTTACCTGGATGGTAGAGGATGCTCATATCATAGTCCTTGAGCAGCTCGATCCATCTTCTTTGTCTCAGGTTAAGTTCTTTCTAGCTGAATACATATTGTAAACTCTTATGATACACATCGATGTGCACTCCATACAAGTAGTGGCGCTAAATTTTAAGAGCAAATACCATAGTTTCCAGCTCAAGGTCATGAGTTGGGTAATTTCTCTCATGAATCTTAAGCTGTCTTGAAGCATAGGCTATCACTTTTCCCCTCTGCATCAACACACAACCCAAACCCACTTTAGACACATCGCAAAAGATCACAAAATCCTCTATTCCATCAGGCAAAGTCAAAATAGGAGCAGTAGTTAGCTTGATCTTCACTTTCTGGAAGCTCTCCTCACAAGCATCGGACCACTGGAACTTAGCCTTCTTTTGGGTCAGCTTGGTCAATAGTGATGATATGGATGAGAACCCCTCTACGAACCTTCGATAATAGCCAGCCAAACCTAAGAAGCTTCTTATCTCTATTGGGGATGTGGGTCTAGGCCAATTTTTCACTACCTTAATCTTCTAAACATCAACCTGAATGCCATCTCCAGATATAATATGGCCTAGAAAAGCCACTAATGCAAGACAAAATTCATATTTGGAGAACTTTGTATATAATACCCGGTCTTTCAAAGTTTGCAAGATGACTTTAAGATGATAGGCGTTCTCCTCCTCATTCTTGGAGTAAACCAAAATATCATCAATGAATATAATCACAAATATATCAAGATATGGCTTAAATACTCAATTTATGAGATCCATAAAAGGTGCAGGGGCATGGTGCAGGGGTATTATTCAACCCAAAGGACATAACCAAGAACTCAAAATGTCCATAACGGGTCTGAAAAGCTATCTTTGGGATATCACACTCCCTCACATTCAACTGATGGTAGCCCGATCTTAGGTCTATCTTTGAGAAACAAGTGGCACCCTGAAGTGGATCAAATAAATCATCTATTCTAGGGAGAGGGTATTTGTTCTTTATGGTGACCTTATTTAGTTGCATGTAATCAATACACATTCTAAGGGACCCATCTTTCTTTCACACGAATAGGACGGGAGAACCCTATGGTGAGACACTCGGCCTAACAAATCCCTTATATAACAAGTCCTTCAACTGTTCCTTCAACTCTTTCAACTCAATCGGAGCCATTCTATACGAAGGGATAGAGATAGGCTGGATATCAGGAAGGACATCGATCCCAAAGTCGATCTCCCTATAGGAGGGACTCTGGGTAGATCTTCAAGAAAGACTTCAGGAAATTCGTTGACAATCAGAACCGGCTCAAGGGATGGAAACTCAATATTGTCATCTTTTACTCGGATGATGTGATAAATACACCCTTTTGAGATTAGTTTTCTGGCCCTAAGCTAGGAAATAAACTTACCCTTAGTCACAACAGGATAATCCTTCCACTCTATGATCGCCTCATTCGAGAATTTGAACTTGACAATCTGAGTCCTACAATTAATAGAGGCATAACAAACATAAAGCCAGTCCATGCCAAGGATCACATCAAAATCAACTATGTCCAACTCAATTAAATCAGCCAAGGTATCCCTATGATGGATTGACACAGTGCAATCTCTATAGACTCTCCCAGCTAAGACAATCACCGATAGGAGTAGCTACACTGAAAGGCTCAAGACGACATTCAAGAATTTTATTAAATTTACTAGTCACGTAAGGAGTCACAAAAGATAGTGTGACACCCTGATCCATCAAAACATAACAATCAAGAGAAAAGACTCGAATCATACCCATCACGACATTTGGGGAGTTCTCCTGATCTTAGAGACTACCCATGGCATATAGACGGTTTGTACCTCCACTCGTACCTGAAGTAGTGCCCTTCTGATTACCTCTAATTGGTGGTGCGGTAGTAGAATGCTGGGCCCTTTTGCCCCATGTCGGACACTCCCTTTGAAAATGGACCACTTGGCCACATTTATAACAAACTTATTTCCCTCTTTGCACTCTGCCAAGTGGAGCTTACCATACTTGCCGCATAGTGGTTTTCCCTTCCAACCTTGACTCACTCTAGCTTGGGATTGAGAACCTTGGGATCTAAAATTCTGATGACTTTGTCCCTGCCGATCATACTTGTTGTGCAGCATAGATGCACTTGCGGTGGACGAGGCATAGTTGGAAGACCTCTTTTGGAAGAAGGACCTGTTGCCCTTGTTCTGCCTCTGTTCATTCTCATGTCCAGCTGATTTTGCCTTCTTGCTCAGATGCTCCTCCCTATCTTTCCTCTTCTCATCCTCCACCTATTGAGCATACACCATTAATCTCAAAATATCCATGTTGGAGATCAACAATGTCGCTTTACACTCTTTCTTCACATGTCTTCCCAATCCGGAGACAAATTTTCTCATCTTTGACCTCATATCTGGGATCATCTCTGGAGCATATCTGGACAGCTGGATGAACCTTAGACTGTACTCTTTAATGGTCATACCTTCTTATTTCAAATTAACAAACTCTTCTACTTTTGCTTCCCTCAATTCTCTGGGAAAGAAGTGGTCAAGAAAGGCTCCCTCAAATTCATCCCAAATAGCAGGCTCAACATCTTTACCTCTACTTTGTTCCCACTGGTTATACAAGATGTTTACCACATCCTTGAGCTGATAAGACACCAACTCAAACCTCTCGATCTCCGTAGCATGCATTGCTTTCAGGATCTTCCACATATCATTAATGAAATTCTAGGGGTCTTCATCAACCTTGAAACCCGTGAATACCAGCGGATTCATTCTCAGAAAATCTCTAATCCTCGTGGAAGCAGACAGCTCTTGAGAACTAGAGCTAAGAGTTGGCGAACTCTAGTTACCATTGCAGGCAGCCACTAATTAAGTGAGCATTGCAATCGCTCCTCGAAAATCTGCCTGCGAAGTGGGTGCAGGCAGAGTAGTAGGCACTTGAGGTGCCTCTGCATACCTTGCAGGTCGGCTCCTAGCCCTCGATGGGCGTACTTCTGACTATTGCATCTCTGTGTTATCAGCATTTATCTGGCTGGTAGTACATTTAGGAGGCATTATCTGCAATGTATAAACACATGAATTAGAAAGGAAGTCTTATAGAGTTTAACCTTATCGTATGAGTTCAGAGTATGAAAGAAGTAAAATAAATTCTTAATATTTTATAGCCTCTTGATTATAAGTGTGGTGCACAGCATACCCATAAGAAAGACTCTACTAGACGCGACTTCATAGACTCCCTAGGACTCTTGAACTTGGCTCTAATACCATGTTTGTCATGTCCCGAGAGGTACCCTAGATATGGCCAACACTCGAAAGCCATTTCTGGCCTTCAAGCGAACCATATGGTCCATTCATACTTTCATTCATTCACATTCTACCAGCAGAAGACTCAATCATAAGTATACTATTCATAATTTAGGGCCAAAGGCCAAACTAATATCCAATCAATAACTACCTAGAATAAAACTAGTCAAAACGAACAATCTAACATTTCCACACTCTAGTCTACCTCTATCAACAATCCAGGAGGTCCCAATGACAAGTCCATGGCTACCAAAAATCAAAATAAGGGAAACAAATTAAAGCTATAAAGATAATCTCAGTATCCTTCGGAAATTGGGAGGACTCACCAACTAGCTGGAAGTGAATATATCTTCAATGGTGCATCGGTTGATGATCTTCGGTACCTGTCTCTACATCATAAAATGATGTATGCCAAATAGTGTCAGTACAGGAATGTATGAGTATGTAAAATGGCCGAATGAAATAAACATCAAGGAAGAATCAAATCAACTTGGAATCTCAACTCAGGAGAAAGAGCAACTCAATCAAGTTTCCTAAGTATAAACAAAATTATGGTTTAGACGGGACCAATCACATATAATTCAACCCAATCTAACTCAGAGTACTATCAAGACCTATATGGGAGTTTCTCTTATCCAACAACCATCACTTATGAGCTAGTGATAGTACAATAAGCTGACGTTGTTGCCACGTCCATTCATACCTTGCCAGGGTATGAATGAATCAACCAATCAAGGATCCATATCCAACTAAGTCCTATCATGTCTGGACAATAATTTGGAAAGCATCCGACTTTAATGGTTCAATCACCTCCTACATTTGGCGACGTAGTTATTGGATCCGAGTTATTAGGTATTCTTACCTAATTCGGTGCTCGATACTCCTCTTAAGACTCAATGCTCATAAAACTCCATCCAATCAACTCAATCTAATCATATCGACAAGTCTCATTTGAAACCTTGTCAAATCATCAATTTTATCACACTCATATATTTTCCAATCATACTATCTGATCAATCCCAATCGTATCTTTCAAGAGTAGTTTAAATATGCATTTATAACAACATACAATCCTATCCAATCATTCCTCTATTCATTTGGCAAATCTTTCCGGGACTCATCAAGACTCCAAGGTTCTAAATCAACAATTTAAGGTAAACAACATATTTAAGAAAATTAACAAAACTTATTTAACAACTCATATCAATCAACTTATACCAACATGTAGCACATCACTTTCTTAACTCAACAACATCAACATAATAAAAAATTAGTTAATAGTTGAAAGAAAGACCCATTTGGACATAACTCTATCAATAACTCTATTATTATGAATCTTTAATCTCAAAGAAGATGTAGGGCACATGGGTGGACTCAACCCATGCTTTGAGTAACCTTACATACCTTGGTAAAGACTTTGAAGGAACCTTGATGTTAGGTTTTTAATGGGAGGCTTGAATCCTTGAAATATTTGAAGGCAATTCTTGTTGGGGATGAATTGAGGAAGAGAGGATGAGGATTAGGGCTTTTTTTAGAGAGGCAATGGACTGAAAAGAATGGTCTAAAACATGACCAAGTCAGTGTATATATAATTAAGGAAAATGTCCAATTTGCCCTTCCTAAAAAATTAGAAAAATGGGCTAAAACCCTCCTGGCGCTATAGTAGCGCGCCGCGCCATTGTAGCGCCAAGTTTAATATAGGCTTAAAAACCCTGCAACCTAATAGTGCCGCGTCGCGCTAAGGACCAAACTACTGAGGCTTGTTTCTGGCTCTATAGTGGTGCATCGCGCCCTTGCAGCGCCAAACCTAAATTTTTTGGGTTCTGGAAAATAGGCTTAAAAACCCTGCACACCTAATAGTGGGGCATCGCGCCAAGGACCAAACTACTGAGGCTTGTTTTTGGTGCTATAGTAGCGCATTGTGCCACTGTGGCACTATGCCCAGGTTTTTCTCAGTTATAGTCCAGGCCTGAAATTCCTGCAGCACTAGTCCGTCGTAAGATAGTGATAACTTTCGACTCCAAACTCCAAAAAATACAATCTTTGTGGCGTTGGAAAGGAGACTCAAATACCTTTAATTTAATATGTCAAGCGTCACCCAGTTCATTATATTCAAAAAGATAAGGTCGTTGGAAGTTGACCCTTATACAAACTCATTCGGTAACTTAGCCAAGACGAGTTCTTTGGACTTGGCTTGGTTTTAGGGATCCCTTATGACCCTAAATCACATCCAACACTCTCCAATTTCTTAGGAATTGATCCTAACTCATGTATGCACTTTACAATCGTCTAGCATGATCCTATACGTACACGAAGAATGTTCTGAATCTTAGTGAAATTTTTTTGGGGGTGTTACAAACGATCATACTTTAAATCATAATTCATGCAATATGAATAATGATCATAAAACTCATAAAATACCATACTTTAATTTGATAGAATCCCTTGAGAAATTGATTGGGCTTCATAAATCAATACGACATACCTTAAGTGAGAACACCAATTAATTTGAAAGAACTTGAGAGTTTTAATGGAGAGGTTGAGTGAATTTACTTGAAGTCTTCAATGGATTCTTTGAAAGTCTTTTATAGAGAGAGAAATATTTGAGTAGGTGAATTGTAAAAAAATGAATAGAATTAGGGGTTTAGGTTAATTTATAGAGTTGAATTAGGTCCTAAAAATGTCTAGGTTCATTAGCTAAAAATTTAGGAAAAAGTCTAAAGTGCCCTTACTAAAAACTAAATTCAGCCAAAAAATACATTGCCAGGTCCGCGACGCGGAGGCAAGCAAGTCTGCAATGCGGACTTGTCGCGGACCTTACTGGTTTCCACAATTCTTTGAGAAATTTATCTTTCAATCTACGAGTTCTAAAAATCCACCGAGACTATTTTCCTACAAGTTTTGACCCTCTGATCGATATTCTGAACTCGAATTTTCTAAAAAGATTAAGGATAATGCATTATTGAGCGGCCTATTCCCAAGGCATTCTTAAGGTAGTTGTGAGCATTTTGAGGGATATTACAATATCTTCCCCTTGAGAACATTCGTCCTCGAATGAGATTCAACTAATATAGGAAAGACATGGAAAAAGGATTTAGAAACCCAACATGGACATGAGGATACTTTGAAAAATGCATAGAACATGTAAACTTCATACTTAACATAAAACATAGTCTTTGAGAAAAATCATTTTCATTAATCATGCATGCATATGAATGACATATAGAACTAAAACGTAGGAATTTAATCGATTTGATCATGAACAACTTAGTACCTTTAGGCTCGAGTGAAAGGAAAGAGATACAGATAACGCTTCATCATGTATGATTCCACTTCCCACGTAGCACTCTCTACTTGTTGATTCCTTCATAAAACTTTGACGGATACGTCTTTATTTCTTAACCTCTTCACTTGCCGGTCTAAAATCTCAATCGGGATCTCCTCATAAGTCAAACTCTCTTCAATATTCACATTCTCTATTGGTACAATAGAATTAGGATCGCCCACAAACTTTCTCAATATTGACAAATATACCTTAGGCTACTACACCTCTATAGGAAAATTCATCCCAAGAGTACTACTCCTTACTACCCGTATTCAACAAACCTCAAAACCTAATAAAAAAACACACAATGCATCGTACATTCACCCATATGCCATCAAAACTACATTCAAGTCTAGTTCTATAATAACTCTAATACACTTACTTGAAACCCTTAACAAGAAGTCATCAATAGACTACTACAATCATTCACATATCTACAACCACACATTCAAGCCTACCATTCTAACCACTTTATGGCTCTCTTGAAGTCAATATCACTTAATAATTTTTGTGTCTACCATAGCATCTCTATATCCTACCTAGCATTCATTCCTACCAAAGGTCACACCAATATACTCTTACCTATCTATTGTACATAACGAGGTTTCGTCTAGCTCATCCTCCATATCTATAACCTTAAGTGGACCAACCATACCATAATTATCACAATACGGAATACCCACTCTTCCCCTAATCATCCCTAACTCATCCATCGAGAGCTATGAACTCTACTCACTATCATTTCTCTTAGGCTATCAACATTGGGACACACAACCGCCTTTGGTAATGAAATACTCCATCTCCCTCTTGTGATAGAACCTCTATCTTCTCATCAACCATCAATTTCTCATGTACTACCCATCATATTTCCTAACCATCTTAAGAAAGAACACCACCTTCATTAGCATCACTCAAACTTACCCCTAAATACCGAGTCACATAAGGGTATTAACTGAAAAAGGCTCTAGAAAGATTTCAGGACATACATCAAATTTTATAGAAAGGTAAGAAGTAATAAAAGATAATGTAGCATCCAGATCAACTTAAATATAAACATCAAGGTCAAACACCCACACTTACCCATAATCACATCGGGAGACTCCTCAACCTCTTGCATAGCTTGAAGTGCATAAACCTATTGTGGCGTAGGCTGCCACATTATTGAGCTTTTCCACCTTGAGTAGCTTGCCTTTGAGGACATATTTGTCTCCCTTTGTTAGGGAATTTGGATAACTTGTGCCTCTTTCTACCACATCCAAAACAAACATCTGTTTCGATCAAACACTTACCCCAAACTAGAGCCTTAAAACAAGAATTGAAGCTACCCTTCACTACTGACTTATCACCCTTCCATTATAGAATAAACTCATTTAGGAATTGAAACTTGACTCAATGAGTTCTATAATCTATAGAAGCACAAGATGTATGCAACCAATCTATACTAATCATTACCATTTCAAAAAGGGAATTCACACTTACCGGATGAAGCACCACATAAATTTTGGGGACCCATAGAAGGGTAGGGATGAGATCGCCGACGAATATACTTATAATTCTTAGAAAACTATGGACAATACCTCAACTTATGATCCTTCGCACTATAACCAAAACATACACCCGAACTGGCTAAACAATCTCCTAGATGGTACCTTTTACACTTTTGGCATGCGAGAAAAGCTTGACCACTATAATTGTCACCTTGATATCTAGGGTTAGGGACCCCATCTTTATGATAATTAGGAACTAAAGGGCTATCAAAAGATGATCCATTCTCAATCCTGGCCTTCTTGATCAATCTAGGAACCCCCTTAAGCTTTTCCTCTTTAATTTACTCCACATGAGTCATGAGTCTATAGATATCCATTTCCTTTATTAAAATGTCCCTCTTACATTCTTCAACAACCAAATCTGAAACCCCTGATATAAACTTACTCATTCGAGCTCGAGGGTCGGACACCAAAGTCGAAGCATACTTGGACAAGTTTATGAAATTGAGGGCATACTCCCTCACATTCATACTCCTTTGCTTCAAGTTGATAAATTACATATCCTTCGCCTCCCTCAACTCTAAGGGAAAAAAGCAGTCAAGAAAATCAACTTTGAAATCCTCCCAACCTATAGGGCCTCTTTCAACCCTTTCGGCCTTCCATTGGTCAAATCACACTCAAGCGACACCCCTAAGTTAGTAGGCCACCATCTCCTCCTTCTCTTTCGAAGATATCTCCATAATATCCATAATCTTATATACCTCATAAGCAAAGTCTTGGGGATCCTCATCGTCTTTCGAACCATAAAACTTAGAAGGGTTCATCCTTATGAAGTCTCTAACTCTTGAAGCCGGTGGGATCACATTTGGAGGAGCCATTACTCCTTGATTAGCCACTATGCGAGCTAGCATAGTGATAGTGGTCCAAAACTCATCATTAGGTACTTGATCGGGAAGAGGACCATTAGATTGATGGATTTGTCTTCTCAGAGGCATGTTCTAAAAATTGCAAAGAACAATCGTTAGGAGGGAAGGGCTTAGAGTACCACTCTATCGCATGACATGGAGCATGAAAAAAGTGAGAATTTCCTAAATGCCTTATAGCCTCTACTCCTAAGTGTGGCACGCTTCACATCCATGAATAAGAATCTACTTGATGCAGCATGTTGGACACCCTAGGACACTTGAAAAACCTTGTGCTCTAATACTAAGTTTGTCATGACCCGACCAAGGACCTAGTCATAACATGTCAATCGAAACCCTAAAGGACTCCATCCAAGACTCTTGTACATATCATAAGAATACACAAGGTAAAATAAAAGCAGAAACATCATAAAAGAGTCTAAACTATAAATATAAATGAAGAATGTCACATGACAACATAGAGTCGAAACGTTTGTCCAACTAGATGCCTCTACTCATGAATATGGGCGGGGCTAAGACATGTCCCTAGCTCACTTTCAAAATAAAACATAACTAAAGTCTTTGAAACAATAACCAACTGGATGACTAGTTCCCGATAAATGAGGACTCACCACAAATATTGCAGGATAGAAAAGCTTAACTAGTCACATGGACGAATATGATCTTCAATGTTAACCCCTACATTATGAGATAATATAGGAAAAAAGTATGCATAAGTACTTTGAAATGTACTAAGTATGAGGGCGTGACATATAATGTAAATCATGGAATGCAAAGGTCAAGTAAAACACATGATAAGATGGGACAAGTAAAGTCATGAGAAAATTATATTGACCAAAGCATTTTAAAAGCATAACTTCAAAATCATAACATACTTAAGAGATCATACATATGTGGGATAAGAACCATAATCGACAATAAGACCATGTGAGTTATAACATGAAATCCCGTTGTCTCCCCATACAACACAAAAAAGGGAAATCTACTTGCCAAGGTAGACTCTACCCCGCTAGGCGGGTCATACATACGCTATATATGGATCTTATAGCTAAGCCATGTAGGCAACCTATGGTGGCACATAGTTTATGAGACATGAGGTTGCTACTAGGGTTTTTGGAAGGGCCCCCACCTCAAGTCCACTCGGTGCTAACTCAAATCCCACGGAATACATACATAACATAAAATTATAATTACATATGTGATGGTCATGATCATATGTTTGAAATCATAGAGTAGCTCATTTTTATAACATTCTTGTAATGTGAGAATTGCCCTTTCATCATTACAATCATATTTGTATAATTCATATTGTTAGGCCTTAGGTCACCACATTGAGCCCTAAGTTACCTTTCTATAATTTTCATGAAAATCGTCATTCAAAATATACTTATAGTCCATGATCATAATTAAAATACATAATCATAATTCATACTTAAAAATTCATGATCATAGGTTATACTTGAAAATAAGGTAAGACATGAATGCATAATCAATTGATTTGAAAATTATGAAATTAACTTAAAAACATGCATGATCATAAACTTTGTATCATCCCATACATAATTCATATAGATAATATCATTAGAAAGTATAATTGAAAATACTCATATTTTATATTATGAACCCTAGAAATCAAAATAGGAGAATTCATGGAAAAACTCTTCAATTTAATGCAATAACCATTAATTTATATACTAATGATCATACTTTAAATTATAATTCATTTAATAGGAATAGAGATCATATAACTCATAAAATACCATACTTTAATTTGAAAGAAACCCTTGAGAAATTGATTGGGCTTCATGAATGAAATAATTCATGAATCAATACCACATATTTTAAGTGAGAACACGAATTAATTTGGAAGAACTTAAGAGACTTGATGGAGAGATTGGGTGAATTTACTTGAAGTCTTCAATGGAGTCTTTGAGAGTCTTTTGTAGAGAGATAAATATTTGAGTAGGTGAATTATAGAAGAATTAATAGAATTGGGGGTTTAGATTAATTTATAGTGTTGAATTAGGTACTAAAATCATCTAGGTTCATAAGCTAACAATTTAGGAAAAATTCTAAAGTATCCTTACTAAAAACTAAATTCGGCCAAAAATACATTGCTAGGTCTGCGACGCGGAGGCAAGCAAATCCACTCCGTGGACTTGTCGCGGACCTTACTGGTTTGCGTAGTTCCTTGAGAAGTCTATCTTTAGATATACAGGTCCTAAAAATCCACCTAGACTATTTTCCTACAGGTTTTGACTTCCTAATCGTTATTCAGAACTCGGATTTTCCAAAAAGATTAAGGATAATGCATTAATGAGCGACCTATTCTCAAGGCATTTTTAAGGACTTATGAGCATTTGAGGAGTGTTACAATATTAAATGGCGTACACAGTTGGTTGAGTTTGATGCACAATTATTTTAACCAAAAGGAATAACTTACACTAAAAAATTAATCAAATTCCACACTAGTTAAAAATCATTCATTGTAAAATTAAATTTTGTTATATTTTTCAAGTATATACTGCATTACACCATTATGTCGTCAACTATATCAATTATAATCATAAAATTAATGAATAATTATACCAACATATCTGAAAAGATCAATAGTGTCACACCCCGGGAGGGTACCCTAGGTATGATAGATACTTTAAGACTATTATAAATTCCCAAGTGAATCACTTGGCCTGTTCACATAATCATTCAATCAACTCTCTATCAGCGAAAGACTTAACTCATCAAGATGATCAAATAAATACTTATAAAATAAGGCCAAAGGACAAAAATCTCTCTAATCCAATCAATAAGACTAGTATGAATAAAACGAGCCAAAATACAATCTTAAATCAACAAGTCAACAATATAGTCTATGAAGTTCTATTAACTTTCTAAGTGGTGCCAGTGAAAGGTTCATGGCTACCTCAAATCAAATATAGGTAAAAATCCGAATTCTAAAGCTAGATGATAAAATAGTGGCATCCTGCGAAAGAAGGGAGAATTCATCAATCAACTGCATATGACTAGATCCTCAACAACGCACCTGTTGATGATCTCTAGTACCTATCTCTAATCATAAAATGATGCAGGCCCAAATTGACGTCAGTATATGTAATGTACATGTATGTAATATGGAAGAATAAAATATGAATAAGGTAAAATAATACAGTTCAAATATCGCAATCAGAAAGATAAGGAATTCAATCAGGATGTCATAAGTCAAAACAAAGAGTAAGATTTAGATAGAGACCAACCATATACAATCTAATCTGATCCAATCCAATCAAATCAGAGAACTATCAAGATCTATATGGGAGTTTATCTTATCCGACAACACTCACTTATGAGTAGTGATCGTACAATAAGCATGTTATTGTTGCCACATTGTCTAGTACTTTGCCAGGGTAAAGCACAAATCATCCAATCAAGAATCCAATAAAACAATCAAGTCCTATCTTTTCAGAATATTAACATAAAGGCAAACATCTAAATGTAATGGTTTAATCCTCTCCTACGCTAGCTATGTAGTTATTGGCTTTGAGTTATTACTTACTATTACCAAATTTGGTGCTCGATACTCCTTCTACGACTCAATGTTCATAAGACAATCAATACCAATAAACCAATGAAAAAATCTTATGTGGACCTTTATCAGTTCATCGGCTCTATCAAATCAGTCCTTTCGGACAATCAATCTTCCAATCAAACCAATCAACAAGTCTTACATGGACATTTATCAGTTCATCGGTTCTTTTGGATAATCAATATTCCAATCATTCCCAAATTATTCATTTATGAGTAATTGAGACAGTCATTTATGACAACATTTAGTTGAGACCATTCAATTGAGTTCAATAATGAAGATGGAAAGACTATCAAGTTTCATTAAGACGAGCATCATGCTCATATCCAATCACAATCATAGGTTCACAAGTTCAAGGCTCTAGACTCAATCCTTAACCATATTTATCCAATTTTAGTCAAAATATCATAAGGGTTTATGAAGTAAATAGTCCAAAATCAGTTTTTCAAGAACAAGTTCATTGAAATCATCAATTACACAATATTATGTAAAAATATGTTAAGTTTAAAGAAAATTCTTGAGAAACTCAATCATGGGGACTCAATTCATTCACAATTACACCTATCACAATTTTAGAGACTCAATTCAATCATAAATAAACTTATCACAATTATGGGTCACATGGAGAAATGAAGTTCATGTTTTAGTTTAGCTTACATACCTGGAATAAGTACAGGACAATCCATCTGGCAAGAAATCACTTCAATCTCTTGAACCCTTGCCTTTTCTCCACTCCTTAGCCTTAGGTCTCTAGTTAGAATACGTAGAATGGACTTAGAAATATTTATAAACTATTTTAAGGTAAAAAATGACCTATATCAGTCATGGTTTAAGTATAGGAAGGGTGAAAAAAGATCGGAATGCCCATTCTTAAAAATAAAAATGGACAGAAAAATTTGGCCTATGGGGGAACACGTGCGCGATGTGGACATGTTCCTTCATAGTTCATTTTTTTCAAAAAATTTCAACAGTGGTTTTTGAACCAAGATTAGCCAAGACACGGACTTGGCCCGCACTTCTCTGGAATTGTATATTTGCTCGCAAAAATTATCTTTGATTTGGTTGGCCTAAAATACAATCGAGACCACTTTCCCATATGAGTGTTCCTCCTGATAGATAT
The DNA here is from genome assembly GCF_947179165.1 of Solanum dulcamara. Lineage (NCBI taxonomy): Eukaryota > Viridiplantae > Streptophyta > Magnoliopsida > Solanales > Solanaceae > Solanum > Solanum dulcamara. The sequence continues at coordinate 56,335,848 of NC_077248.1, read as the reverse complement.
TTCAGTCTAGAATTGACCAAAAAAAGTGAAAGATGATGTGTTGTATGGGCGTTGTTTAGTCTAAAGGTATTTTGGTGATTTTATTGGGTGTAACATTATCTCCCCCTTAGAATCATTCGTCCTCGAATGAAGAAATATTAGAAATGGACTCGAGGCATGAATAAAAACTAAGACTCAATAAAAATTCCAATAAATCAAATCAAATAATCTAGACAATCAACTATTCAACTCAAGAATAGACAAATCAGTTCAAGTAAGTAGTAGAGACATTACCTTCAATATTCTCACCATTAGGCACAAATAGATGCGGGTATTTAGATTTCATATCATACTCAGCTTCCCACGTGGCTTCCTCAAAAAATTGATTTCTCTATAGGACTTTGACTGAGACCATCTCCTTGGTTCTCAATTTGCGAACCTGACAATCAAGAATTTGAACCAAAATTTCTTCACAGGACATTCTATATTTAACTCCAATACTGTCAATGGGGACTACCAATAACGAGTCTCCCAAATACTTTTTCAATATCGAGATATGAAATATCAGATACATAAAGGCTAACTCAGAAGATAACTTCAACTCATAAATAACACTTCCAATCCTTCTCTCAATCTGGTAAGGAACAATATATTGGTGACTAAGCTTTCCCTTCTTCCTGAACTTCATGACACCCTTCATGGGTAAACACTTTCAGGTACACTCAATCATTAACCTCAAACTCTAAGTTTCTCCATCTCACATCAGTATATGATTTCTGGTGGATTTGGGCGTCTTCAGCCTCTCTCGAATAACCTTCACCTTATCTATAGTTTGGTGAACAAGATCAGGCCCAATCAACTCACTTTCACCAAATTCAAACCATCCAATTGGTGATATACATCTCCTCTCATACAAAGCTTTATAGGGAACCAACTGAATACTTGTATGATAGTTATTATTGTAGGAAAACTTAGTGAGAGGTAAGTGGTAATTCCATTACCTTTGAAGTCAAGTACACATTCTCTCAACATATCCTCCAATGTGTGAATGGTGCACTCTGCTTGGCCATTTGTCTGGAAATGAAAGGTTGTACTAAGAATCACCTTTGAACCCAGTCTTTTCTGAAAGGACCTCCAAAATTGAAAAGTGAATTGGGCTCTTGTATCTTAGATAATAGACATGGGAATCCCATGCAATTTGATAATCTCCTAAATGTACAATCTTGTATAGTCCTGTACGGTGTAGGTAGTCTTAACTACCAAGAAGTGGGCTAATTTGGTTATCCTATCCATAATTACCCAAATCGAATCATGATGTTTAAGGGACCTTGACAAACTTGTAATGAAGTCCATATTTATCATCTCCTACTTCCACTCCGGAATCTCTATATTCTGAGCCAATCCACATGGCCTTTGATGCTCAATTTTAACCTGTTGATAATTCAGGAACTTGAAAACAAATTCAGCAATATATCTCTTCATTCCACTCCACCAATAGACTTCTCTCAAGTCATGGTACATCTTTATAGAACCAGGATGAATGGAGTATCTAGAACTATGATCTTCCGCTATAATCCTTTCTTAGACATCATCAACATTTGAGACACACAATCTATTCTTGTACCCTAACACACAATCTCCCCCTTTGGAGAAAATCACTACCTTCTGTTTATGAATAACTTCTTCCAACTGTAGAAGGATGGGATTTTGGTCTTGCCTTTCTTTCACCTCTACCACAAGGGATGATTCATACCCTTTCTGAACATTAACTCTACCTTCATTATTCTCCTCAAGCTGAACTCCCAATCGAGCCAATCTATGCACCTCTTTAGCTAATGCTTTCTTTCCCTCCTCTATATGACAGTGCGACCCATACACAACTTTCTAAGAGAATTCATAACAACATTAGCTTTACCTGGATGCTAAAGTATGGTCATGTCATAATCCTTGAGCAACTCTAGCCATATCCTCTGCCTTAGGTTGATCTCTCTCTGACTAAAGACATATTGTAGGCTCTTGTGATCGGTGAACACATCAACATGCACTTCATATAAATAATAGTGCATAATTTTAAGAGGAAATACCACAGCTGCTAGTTCAAGGTCATGAGTTGGGTAGTTTCTCTCATGTTTCTTGAGCTGTTTAAAAGCATAAATTATCACTTTTCCCCCTTTGCATCAACACACAACCCAAACCGACTCTAGATATATCATAATAGATTACAAAACCCTTTGTTCCATCAGGCAAAGTCAAAATAGGAGCGATGGTCAATTTGGTCTTTAATTTCTTGAAGCTCTCGTCACAAGCATCAAACTATTGGAACTTAGCCTTATTTTGGGTTAGCTTAATCAATGGAGGTGATATGGATTAGAATCCCTCTACAAACCTTTGATAATAGCTAGTCAAACCCAAGACGCTTCTTATATCAGTTGGGGATATGGGTCTGGTCCAATTTTTCACTACTTCAATCTTCTAGGTATCAACTCGAGTACCATCTCCAAATATAATGTGGCCCAGGAAAGCCACTGATACAAGACAAAATTTACATTGGAGAAATTTGCATACAACTCATTGTCTTTCAGAGTCTGGAGGATAACTCTAAGGTGATAGGTATGCTCTTCCTCATTCTTGGATCAGACCAAAATATCATCAATAAAAACAATCATGAACATATCAAGATACGAATTTAACAATCGATTTATGAGATCCATAAAGGCTATAGGTGCATTAATCAACCCAAAGGACATGATTAAGAACTCAAAATGGTCATAACAGGCCCGAAAGGCTTTTTTAGGATATCATATTCTCTCACTTTCAGCGGATGGTAACCTGATCTGAGGTCTATCTTTGAAAAGCAAAAGACACTCTGAAGTTGGTCAAATAAATCGTCTATCCTGGGGAGAGGATACTTGTTCTTTACTGTGACCTTGTTCAGTTACCGGTAATCAATGCACATTTTAAGGGGTCCATCTTTATTTTGCACGAATAGGAAAGGAGATCCCCAAGGTGAAACACTTGGCCTAATGAAACCCTTATCTAGCAAATCTTTCCATTCTTTCAACTCAGCAGGAAACATTCTATAAAGTGGAATAGAGATAGGCTAATTATCGGGAATAACATCGATCCCAAAGTTAATCTCCCTATTAGGAGGGACTTTGAGAAGATCCTCAGGAAACACTTTAAGAAACTCATTCACAATCGGAATTGACTAAAGAGTAGGACACTTAATACTATCATCCTTGACTCTAACGATGTGATAAATACACCCTTTGAAAATTAACTTTCTAGCCCTAAGGTAGGAAATAAATTTTTCCTTAGGCACAATAGGACTACCCTTCCATTCTAAGATAGAATTATTCGAGAATTTGAATTTAACAATTCGAGTCCTACAATCAACGGAGGTATAACAAGTGTAATGTCAATCCATGCCAAGAATCACAACAAAATCATCCATGTCTAACTCAACTAATTCAACCATGATATCCCTATGATAGATTGAGACAGTACAATTTTTATAGACCCTCTCATCTAAGATAGACTCACCAATAGGAGTAGACACACTGAAAGGTTAGAGAAGACACTCAGGGATTCTATAAAATCTACTAGCCACATAGAAAGTTACAAATGACTAAGTGGAACCCAGATCCATTAAAACATAATAATCAAGGGTAATTACTCGAATCATACCAGTGAAAATATCTGGTGAGTTCTCCTAATCTTGGCAACTAACCATGTCATACAAACGGTTTAAACCCTCACCTACACCATAAGTAGTACCCTTTGGGTTTCCTTGAGGTGGTGGTACTGGTGTAGAAAATTAGGCCTTGTGGGCCCACCTAGGACAGTCTCTCTGAAAGTGACCCACTTAACCACATTTATAGTACCTATCCCCTTCTCCATGGTATTCTTCCATGTGAAGTTTGCCACACTTGCCACATGGTGGCTTACCTCTAGATCCTTGAGCAATACTAGCTTATGACTGGGAACTTTGGGCTCTAAAATTTTATCTCCTATTTATTTTTTATAGCGGGTGCAGGTGAACTAGTAGGTAAGGGAGCTGGCCCACACGACCCTGTCAGAAAATAGCTCTTAGTCCCGTTCCCTTTCTTACCACCTTTATAAATGGATGTCTTAGCCCTCTTTCTCCTAAACTACTCTATGTCCTACAACTTCTCCTCCTCTGTCTGCTGCACATAAGTCATTAACCTACCAATATCCATGTATCCAACTAGCATTTCATCCTTTCCCTCTTTCTTTGTTGAATGGCTCAGTCCAACTACATACAAATTCATCCTACTCCTCATATCAGCAACCATCTCCGGAGCATAGCGGGATAATTGTATGAACTTGAGACTATACTCTTAAACAACTATAAAGCCTAATTTCAAATTTAAAAACTCTTTTATCTTAGCCTCTCTCAGCTCTCTTAGGAAGAAATGGCCCAAAAAGCTTCCTTATACATCACCCAAGTCAGAACTAGTGCACCCTCTACTCTATTCTTTCTCAACAGATCAAACCATAGTTTAGCCACCCTTTTGAGCTAGTAGGCAGCCAACTAAACTCTATCAACGTCGTCCATGTGCATCACCTGAAACACTTTCTACAGCTCATCAATGTAGTTCTATGGGTCCACATTCGGTGTAGACCCTATGAACTTAGGTGGGTTCATTCTCAGAAATTCACGGACCTTAGATGTGTCTGGAGCATCTTGTATATCTACTACCTATCTAGCAACTGGCACAATCACTGCCTAAGCTAAAGTTTGAATGTCCTACCGAAGCTTAGCATTTGTGATGTCAGCTTGTGGTGGTTGCTCTACTGGTATAAATGGGTTTCCTTGTACCTTAGGAACATGTTATCCAGGTTGGTTAACATTTTGCCTAGTTGGGGGTCCTCTGCCCTAGCTCATCCTGCATCTCTTCTTTGAGGCATGATCTGAAATCAAAACGTGAATGCACGAATTAGAAATGAACTTACATAGAGTTAAACTATATCACGCAACTCTAAATATGAAGAAGTGAAACAATTCCTAATGTCCTATAGCCTCTAGATTATAAATGTGGTGCATAACATACTCATAAGCAAGACTCTACTAAACACGTCTTCATAGACTCTCTAATATTCTTAAACTCTATGCTCTGATACCAATTTTGTCATGTCCTGAAAGGGTACCCTAGGTATTTCCGATACTTAGAGATTATTGCTAATCCCTAAGTAAACCTTTTGGCATGTTCACACAATCATTCAATAAAATCTCTATCAGTATAGACTTGACTTATCAAGATAATCAAATAAATACTTATGGAATAAGTCCAAAGGCCAAACATCTGTCTAATCCAATCAACAAAACTAGTATGAATGAAACTGGCTAAAAGACAAACTCAAATCAATAAGTCGATAATCTAGTATATGAAGTCTTTATCACTATCTAAGTGGTGTCAATGATAGGTTCATGGCTACCTCAAATCAAATAAAGATAAAATTATAAACTTTAAAGCTAGATGATAAAAGAGGGGAATACTCTGAAAGTAGGGAGGACTCACCAATAAGCTGGATACGACTAGATCCTCAATGACGCGCCTGTTGATGATCTCTAGTATCTGTCTCTTCATCATAAAATGATGCATTCCCAAAAGAACTTCAGTACGTGAAATGTACAAGTATGTTATATGGAAGAATAAAACTTATATAAGGTAGAATAATACTAGTTCAGATATCATAATCAGAAAGATAAGGAATCTAATCAGGATGTCATAAGTGTAAACCAAGAGAAAGGTTTAGACAGAGACCAATCATATATAATCCAATCATATATAATCCAATCTCACCCAATCCAATCAAATTAAATTAGAGAATTATCAAGACCTATATAGTAGTTTCTCTTATCCGATAACAATCACTTATGAGATAATAATCATACAACAAGCCCGTTGTTGTTTCCACAATCGTATAGTACTTTGTCAGGGTAAAGGACAAATCATCCAATCAAGTATTCAATCAAAAAATAAAGTCCTATCTTTTTAGGAAATTAAAATAAAGGGAAACATCCGACTTTAATGGTTCAATCCTCTCATATGCTAGCTATTTAGTTATTGGGTTCGAGTTATTACTTAGTCTTACCCAATTCGGTGCTTGATACTCCTTCCAAGACTCAGTACTCAAAAGACAATCAATCTCAATCAATCAATGAACAAGTCTCATGTGAACCTTTATCAATTCATCGATTCTATCAAATCAGCCATTTTTGACAATCAATCTTCCAATCAAACCAATCAACTAGTCTCATATGGACCTTTATCAGTTCATCTGTTCTATCCAATCAATCATTTCGACAATAAATCTTCCAATCATTCATTTATGATTAGTTGGGACAATCATTAATGACAACATTTAGTTGAGACCATTCAATTGAGTTCAATAATGAAGATGTAAAGACTATCAAGTTTCATCAATACTATCATCATGCTCACATCCAATCACAATCATACATTCATAAGTTTAAGGCTCTAGACTCAATCCATAATGATATCCATCCAATATTAGTCAAAATATCATGAGGATTTATGAAGTAAATAGTCAGAAATTATTTGTTCAAGAAAACATTCATAGAAATCATCAATTACGCAATATTATCTAAAAATATGTTAAGTTTAAAGAAAATGTTTGAGAAACTCAATCGTTGGGACTCAATTCATTCACAATTCCACCTATCACAATCGTGGAGAGTCAATTCATTCACAAATCAAGCTATCACAATAATGGGGCACATGGAAGAAGAAATTACATGCTTTATTTTAGTCTTACATACCTAGAATGAGTACATAACAATTAATCTGGCAAGAAATTGCTTCAATCTCTTGAACCCTAGCCATTTCTCTACTCCTTAGGTGTAACAACCCGTTAGGTAATTTCAAAAACGAGCCCTTCCTTTTCCATAAAAGACCCTTTTCATATATTTGAATAGAAAATTTTGGACTATTCGGTAACTTCGGTTAATTAGTTGATGGGTAATTTTAAAGAACTAATTTAATTAATGGGCTAAAGTGGTAATTTATTTAACACCGTATACCATTTATATCATCATATTAAAATAAATTAGGGGTATTTTGTACTTCTAATACATAAGAGCTTTGAAAAATAAAAAAAATAAAAAAGGCGAGGGGAACTTACCTTCGACGACAGAACGAGAACTAAGAGACACGAACTCCTTCAGGTTACTGGCTAAACTCTTTTGTTTTTGATCCTAAATATTTGTTGCTGGTTTAGGTAGTACATGTTAGCAATCCTAGGACAAATATTAATGGTATGTGTTAGGTGATTTGAAAGTTAGAATTTTCTTCCAATATAGTCGTATAGTTTAATAAGGTAAGTTCTTATATGTAGTGCATAGTTAAAAAAATGAATTAATAGTGATATGATGATTGCATAGTGATTATTATAGGAATATAGGTTATAGATTGGGTTACGTGCTGCAGTTGTGCTCGCCTGCACTTTAGTTTCAATTAGTATGTTTTAATTCATTCTTATAATTATCATCATTATAATTCAAGTTCTGATATATTGAGATAAGTAATTAAATAATAGGGTATTGTATTACACAAATATAATTAGAGTTATGTTATTGAGGGAATTAAGGTTTAACCCTAGTTTTGAAATTCAGAAAAATATGAGAATTGCCATGTTAAGTGGCATCAAGATTAGGAATGTGCTTATGGATTTGTTTAAATTTTTGGGTCTAGGCTAGACATATGGTAATAAGGGTGTTGTTAGTTTCAAAATCTTATTGTGATTATTTATTTGACTAGATTACGTTCATTTGGAGGCCCAACAAAAAGGGAAGGCTCAAGTCCTTGAGTAATTGCTTGATTAATTAAGGCAAGTGAATTTCTAAACCTCAGTTTAAGCTTATAGATGCTTGTATTTCCGTGTCATATATACTAGGGAGTAATGGGAATTGGACTGGGTTCTTGACTGTATGATTGACCTTAAAAATGGAGATGAGGGGTATAAAATGGTGATCTAATGACATGTATTGGTGGAATTGATATGTTGTGATTTTGGACATGTGAAATGACTATGTTGATGTGAGATAGGAAAAATATTATTGTTGTCATGTTATTATCGTGAATTATATGAACATGAATTGATTGCATTAGTTCTGACATATTGTGTTGAGACTGAAAATAATATAAAACAAAAGGGGTCGGGCCACACGCTCCGTGTCAGGTATTATGAAATAAAGGGGTCGGGCCACACGCTCCGTGGCAGGTATTATAAAATAAAGGGGTCGGGCCACAGACTCCGTGGTAAGATATATATATTGAGGGGATGGGTCATAAGCTCTGTGGCAGGTTACATGGATAGAAATATCCCCCATGGGTTCCGGACTGTGATTCAGCGGATGTGTACCGATAGGACAGACATGCATCATTTCATTGCATTGCATTTTGTTGATATTTGTGAATTTGTGTTTATCCCCATATTGCTCTGTGTGTGCTGAACTTGACTTGGTATGATTCATTGATGAGATTATTGATGAGTATTTCTGGACTGTATTACTGTTGTTATTGTACAAGTGTAGAGTTGGACTGATTTTATGCAGGTTATAGTTAAGGAGGTTCGGTTGAAAGGAAAGGAGTACTTGTATCTATTAAGTTTGGCTTAGTTTTAGTTATCTACTTGCTAAGTACCGTATTGTTTGGTACTCACCCCTTGCTTCCACACTTGTGTAGGTTGTGAGCCCGGACCTGCTTGATCTTCTAGCATTTTTTACTACATCCGAGGCTATCATTCCGATTGTCGAGGTAGCTGTTACATTCATATAGCGGACACCTCTTGCTCTTTTCTTATGTTTTAGTCCTATTCTAGAGACAAAGACATTGTGACTGTATTTCTTTTCGTACTTCGATAACAAATTAGTGGCTTGTACACATGACAACCAATCTTGGGGGATGTTGAGTTTCTTTTATGTGTTTTTGCTTAAGTTAAATTTTGATTCTTTTCTTTTTCTTCTGCATCTACTTTTCATTGGGTATTAGGCTGACTTATCTCGGTAGATTGAGATGAGTGCCATCACACTCGGATTCGGGTCGTGACAAAGATGGTATAAGAGCCCCAGGTTCATAGGACTTACGTGTAGACAAGCCAAGTCTAAGTAGTCTTAAGGATCGGTACGGAGACATCTGTACTTATCTTTGAGATGCTATGAGGACTTTTAGGAAATTTTCCCTTTCTTCTTTCACTTTGTATCGTGCCTGTTATGTTGGTATTGAATTTTCGCGTGTCCTTTCTAACAGATGGCCAGGACCATAACTACGGCTAGAGGTAGAGGAAGGGAGGCACTTCCCGAGGTTGATGTTGGGACCCCAACTAGGGGTAGAGATAGAGGCCGAACTAGAGGCCATAGTCGGGGTGTGGCGGCAGGCAGAGGTCATGCCCGAGGGGCGGCGCCAGCTAGAGGTCCTGCTAGAGAGGCTTCTCTTGATCCACAGATTGATGCTAGAGGAGAATGGGTCCCTCAAGAGTCTGCTACTGCACCATTGCTTCAGACCACTTTATACGAGTATTGGATGCGCTCGAAGGATTTAATCAGAGTGTGAGGGTGAACGGTACACCTGAGGGTTCTCAGACTAGAGCAGGAGCTCAGACCCCACGGCAGCATCAGATTCCAATTGTTCAGGGTCTAGTAGACCAGCCACCTGTGGGCCCTAAAGCAGATGAGGATGGAGTACAGGTAGAAGGATCCCAGGTTGCACTTGTGGTCATGTTTACTGATGACAAGCAACGCCGACATGAGAGGTTCTGAAAAATGGACCCCCCACAGTTTCAGGGTGGGAAGACTAAAGATGCACATGAGTTCTTGACCATATGCCGAGAGTTGTTAGAGGCAGTAGGATTAGCTGAGACTCACGGAGTTCGTTATACTACACTACAGTTACGTGGACTAGCCAGAGAGTGGTGGAGAGTTTATACAAGTTCCAGACCAATTGGGTCACCCCAGATGACTTGGGATGAGTTTGCTAGTGCCTTTTATGACCGTTTCATCCCCTGGAGTGTGAAGAAAGAGAGCCGATTACGGTTTGATAATTTGAGGCAGGAGAGTCTTACAGTTGCTGAGTATGAGACTCATTTCTACCAGTTGTCTAGACATACCACGGCTGTTCTTTCTAATGAGACAGAGCGGATTCACAGATTTGTCCGAGGACTAAACTATACCATTCATACAACAGTTTTTTGACCCGCCCGTGAGGGTGCCTCCTTCCAGTCCATCGTGGGTGCCGCCAAGGAGGCGGAGTTGATAGAGAGAGGAGTTTGGGGACCCCAAGAGGGCCCGTGCTTCTGGTCAGTTTTTGGGTACCTCATCTGGAGGTAGAGGGTCTTATAGAGAAGGTGGTTCCTTCCAGCGTAGAGGACCAGTTCATGCATCTATGCTGGCTTCTGAGGATGGTCAGACACCTCGTGGGTCCTACAGTACAGGTCAGAGTTACCAGGGGTCACAATAGAGGTCGTTTAACCGGGGTGGTTATACAAATTCTTCAGGTTCATCGCAAAGGTTTTATCATGGGAGAGCATGTTATACTTGTGGTGATCCAGATCATCTTTCATGGCAATATACATCCCAGGGTAGAAGAGGAACCCATCCTAGTTCTTCAGTTTCAGTTAGAGGAACAACACCGCCGGTCAGAGGTCGAGGTAGAGCCCAAACTAATAGAGGTGGTCGCACTCCTAGTAGAGGTACGGGTGGTACTATAATCCCTCAGGGAGGAGGCAGAGGTATTGGGAAGACCGGAGGTGGTAGAGGAGCTCAGTATTATGCTTTTCTAGGGAGACCCGAGGCTGAGGCTTCCGACGTAGTTATCACAGGTATTGTCCCAGTTTGCCATCGACCTGCATCTATATTATTTGATCTAGGGTCTACATTTTCCTATGTGTCTACCTATTTTGCATCTGATTTTGATTTGATATGTGATCGTATGTCCGTGCCTATTCATGTTTCTACACTCGTGGGTGAACTCTTAGTGGTGGATCGAGTATATTGATCATGTCTTATTTTCTTGGACGGGTATGATACTTGGGTAGATATGATTATTCTGGGGATGGTAGATTTTGATGTGATATTGGGTATGGATTAGCTTTCTCCCTATCGTGCTATTCTCGATTGTTATGCTAAAACTGTTACCTTAGCGATACCTGGTGCCCCGCGGATTAAGTGGAAGGGTACTAGTGGCTCCTATCCCAGTAAGGTTATCTCATATATTCGTGTTCAAAGGTTGATTGATAGAGGGTGTATATCTTATTTGGCCTTTATTCGGGATACCAGTATTGAGTCACCTCTTATAGAGACTATTCCAGTGGTTAAGGAGTTTTTTGATGTGTTCCCTACTGATCTTCCTGGTATTCCTCCGGATAGGAATATTTATTTTTCTATTGACTTAGAGCCTGGCACTAAACCCATTTCTATTCCTCCATATCACATGGCTCCAGTTGAATTGAAGGAGTTGAAGGATCAGTTGCAAGACTTGTTGAGTAAGGGGTTTATTCGCCCTAGTGTGTCTCCTTGGGGTGCACCGGTTCTGTTTGTAAAGAAGAAAGATGGGACTATGAGGATGTGTATCAATTACAGACAGTTGAACAAGGTAACTATTAAAAATAAGTATCCTCTTCCCCGTATTGATGATTTATTTGATCAGCTACAGGGAGCGACATTGTTTTCCAAAATAGACTTGAGGTCTAGTTATCATCAGTTAAAGATTAGGGCGTCAGATATCCCTAAGACAACTTTTCGGACTCGTTATGGTTACTACGAGTTTTTGGTGATGTCATTTGGGTTGACGAATGCCCCTGCAACATTCATGGAGTTGATGAATGGAGTGTTTCACCCATACTTAGATTCTTTTGTCATAGTATTCATTGATGACATCTTGGTATATTCTAAGACTAAGGCAGATCATGTCCGTCATTTAAGGTTGGTACTTCAGAAGTTGAGGGAAGAAAAGTTGTATGCAAAGTTCTCCAAGTGTGAATTTTGGCTTGATTCTGTTATATTCTTAGGACACGTGGTGTCCAAAGAAGGGATTATAGTGGATCCAGCTAAGATTGAGGCAGTTAGAGGTTGGACAAGGCCTACTTCTCCTACTAAGATTCGTAGTTTTGTAGGGTTACCCGGTTATTATAAATGGTTCTTGCAGGGCTTCTCCACTATTGCAGTTCCACTGACTAGATTGACTCAGAAGGCTGTGGATTTTCATTGGTCCGACGAGTGTGAAGCAAACTTCCAAAAGCTAAAGACTTTATTAACTTCGGCTCCTATTTTGACGTTACCCGAGGAAGGTGTGGGATTTACTGTATACTGTGACGCTTCTAGTGTTGGTCTAGGCGGTGTGTTGATGTAGAAGGGGAAGTGGTTGCTTATGCCTCAAGACAGTTGAAGGCCCATGAGAAAAACTATCCTACTCATGATTTGGAGTTAGCGGCTGTGGTTTTCGTGCTTAAGTTATGGCATCATTACCTATACGGTGTGCATTGCGAGGTTTTCACCGATCATAGGAGTCTTCAGTATATATTCAGTCAGAGGGATCTAAACTTGAGGCAACGTAGATGGCTTGAGTTGCTGAAGGACTACAACATGACTATTTTGTATCACCTAGGAAAAGCCAATGTGGTGGCAGATGCCTTGAGTAGTAAGTCCTCTAGTATGGGGAGTCTTGCCGCGATCCGAGTTGACGAGCGACGATTGGCTAGAGATGTTCAGAGGCTGGCTAATAGCCTTCTCCGGTTGCAGATTTCAAAGGATGGTGGTGTTCTTGCCTTTGTGGAGGAACGTTCTTCCTTGGTTGAGCAGATTCGGGAAAGACAGTTTGAGGATGAGAAGTTATGTATCATTCGATACAAGGTGTTAAGAGGTGAAGCTAAGGAGGCAGTACTTGATTCAAAAGGAGTATTGAGGATTGGTGGAAAAGTTTGTGTGCCTAAGGTAGGTGACCTGACTAGATTTACTTTGGAAGAGGCCCATTGTTCTAGGCATTCCATCCATCTAGGAGCAGCCAAGATGTATCATGATTTGGGCTAACACTATTGGTGGTGTGGGATGAAGAAGGATATCGCAGAGTTCGTGTCCAAGTGTTTGACTTGCCAGCAGGTAAAGTGTGAGAACCAGCGACCTGGGGTGTGAGTTAGAGGTTTCCTATTCCCACTTGGAAGTGGGAAATGATCACCATAGACTTTGTTGTAGGTTTACCTCCCACCGTAGGTGGTTATGATTCTATATGGGTGGTTGTTGACAGACTGACAAAGTCTGCCCATTTTATTCCGGTTAAGGTGAGGTACACAGCGGATAAGCTAGACTAGTTGTATATTAGCCATATTGTTCGGCTTCATGGTGTCCCAGTATCTATTATTTTGGATCGAGGTTCAGTATTTACTTCGCACTTTTGGCAGGCATTACAACATAGTTTGGGTACTCGACTTGATATGAGTACTGCTTTTCACCCACAGACCGATGGTCAGTCTGAGCAGACGATCCAAGTGTTGGAGGACATGATCCGAGCTTGTGTTATTGATTTTGGTGCTAGGTGGGATCAACACTTGCCCCTAGCGGAGTTTTCCTACAACAACAGCTATCACTCCAGTATCCAGATGACTCCATTTGAGGCTTTGTATGGTAGGCAGTGTCGATCCCCTATTGGATGGTTTAACTTAACTGAGATGGACTCCTTAGACACAGACTTGCTTAGAGATGCTATGGAGAAGGTTTGTAGGATTCAGGGTAGACTCTTGACAGCCCAGAGTAGGCAGAAAAGTTATGCAAATCGGAGAGTTCGACCATTGGAGTTCATAGTAGGTGATCACGTTTGGATTCGAGTGTCGCCCATGAAGGGTGTGATGCGGTTTGGGAGAAAGGGAAAGCTCAGCCCTCGATTTATTGGCCCATTTTAGATTTTGGCGCGAGTTGGAGAGGTGGCTTATAGATTGGCCTTACTACCTGGCTTATCGACTGTGCATAACGTGTTCCATGTTTCCATGCTCCAGAAGTATGTTCCGGATGAGTCTCATGTGTTATCACTCGATTCAGTGGAGTTAGATCCAGACCTGACATTTAAGGAGGAGCCTATAGCCATTCTAGATAGGCAAGTTCATAAGCTTAGAACCAAGGAGATAGCTTCAGTAAAGGTACAATGGAAGCACCGTTCAGTCGGAGAGGCAACTTGGGAAACAGAGGCTGATATGCGTGCTAGATATCCCAGCTTTTCGAAGCTTCAGGTACTTTCTTCTACTTTATGTTCGAGGACGAACATGATTTTTAGTGGTGGATAATGTAATGACCCGTTAGGTAATTTCAAAAACGAGCCCTTCCTTTTCCATAAAAGACCCTTTTCATATATTTTAATAGAGAATTTTGGACTATTTGGTAACTTCGGTTAATTAGTTGATGGGTAATTTTAAAGAACTAATTTAATTAATGGGCTAAAGTGGTAATTTATTTAACACCGTATACCATTTATATCATCATATTAAAATAAATTAGGGGTATTTGCTACTTCTAATACATAAGAGCTTTGAAAAAAAAATAAAAAAATGGGCGAGGGGAACTTACCTTCGGCGGCAGAACGAGAACTAAGAGACACGAACTCCTTTAGGTTACTGGCTAAACTCTTTTGTTTTTGATCCTAAATATTTGTTGTTGGGTTAGGTAGTACATGTTAGCAATCCTAGGATAAATATTAATGATATGTGTTAGGTGATTTGAAAGTTAGAATTTTCTTCCAACATAGTCATATAGTTTAATAAGGTAAGTTCTTATATGTAGTGCATAGTAAAAAAATGAATTAATAGTGATATGATGATTGCATAGTGATTATTATAGGAATATAGGTTATAGATTGGGTTACGTGTTGCAGTTGTGCTCGCCTGCACCTTAGTTTCAATTAGTATGTTTTAATTCATTCTTATAATTATCATCATTATAATTCAAGTTCTGATATATTGAGATAAGTAATTAAATAATAGGGTATTGGATTACACAAATATAACTAGAGTTATGTTATTGGGGGAATTAAGGTTTAACCCTAGTTTTGAAATTCAGAAAAATATGGGAATTGACATGTTAAGTAGCATCAAGATTAGGAATGTGCTTATGGATTTGCTTAAATTTTTGGGTCTAGGCTAGACATATGGTAATAAGAGTGTTGTTAGTTTCAAAATCTTATTGTGATTATTTATTTGACTAGATTACGTTGATTTGGAGGCCCAACGAAAAGGGAAGGCTCAAGTCCCTGAGTAATTGCTTTATTAATTAAGGCAAGTGAATTTCTAAACCTCAGTTTAAGCTTATAGATGCTTGTATTTCCATGTCATATATACTAGGGAGTAATGAGAATTGGATTGGGTTCTTGACTGTATGATTGACCTTAAAAATGGAGATGAGGGGTATAAAATGGTGATCTAATGACATGTATTGGTGGAATTGATATGTTGTGATTTTGGACTTGTGAAATGACTATGTTGATGTGAGATAGGAAAAATATTGTTGTTGTCATTTTATTGTTGTGAATTATATGAACATGAATTGATTGCATTGGTTATGACATATTGTGTTGAGACTGAAAATGATATGAAACAAAAGGGGTCGGGCCACATGCTCCGTGACAGGTATTATGAAATAAAGGGGTCGGGCCACACGCTCCGTGGTAGGCATTATGAAATAAAGGGGTCGGGCCACACGCTCTGTGGCAAGATATATATATTGAGGGGATGGGCCACACGCTCCGTGGCAGGTTACATGGACAGAAATGTCCCCCATGGGTTCTGGACTGTTATTCAGCGGATGTGTACCGATAGGATAGACATGCATCATTTCATTGCATTGCATTTTGTTGATATTTATGAATTTGTGTTTATCCCCATATTGCTCTGTGTGTGCTGAACTTGACTTGGTATGATTCATTGATGAGACTATTGATGAGTATTTCTGGACTGTATTTCTGTTGTTATTGTACAAGTATAGAGTTGGACTGATTTTATGCAGGTTGTAGTTAAGGAGGTTCGGTTGGAAGGAAAGGAGTACTTGTATCTATTAAGTTTGGCTTAGTTTTAGTTATCCACTTGCTGAGTACCGTGTTGTTTGGTACTCACCCCTTGCTTCCACACTTGTGTAGGTTGTGAGCCCGGATCTGCTTGATCTTCTAGCATTTTCTACTACATCCGAGGCTATCATTCTGAGTGTCGAGGTAGCTGTTACATTCATCTAGCGGACACCTCTTGCTCTTTTCTTATGTTTTAGTCCTATTCTAGAGACAAAGACATTGTGACTGTATTTCTTTTCGTACTTCGATAACAAATTAGTGGCTTGTACACGTTACAACCAATCTTGGGGGATGTTGAGTTTCTTTTACGTGTTTTCGCTTAAGTTAAATTTTGATTCTTTTCTTTTTCTTCTGCATCTACTTTTCGTTGGGTATTAGGCTGACTTATCTCGGTAGATTGAGATGAGTGCCATCACACTCGGATTTGGGTTGTGTCATTAGGTTAGGTCTCTAGTTAGAATACGTAGAATGGACTTAGAAATATTTATAAACAATTTTAAGGTCAAAAACAACCTATATCAGTCATGGTTTAAGTATAGAAAGGATGGAAAAAAGACTGAAATGACCATCCTTAAAAATAAAAATGGGCAGAAAAATTTGTCTTGTAGGGGAACAAGTGCAGAAAAATTTGGCTTTTGGGGGGAACAAGTGCAGAAAAATTTGGTTCAATGGTGATTTTTGAACTACACAGACTTGGTGCACACTTCTCTAGTGTTACATTTTTGCCCCAAAAAATTATGTTTTGATTTAGTTGGCCAAAAATTCAACCGACACCATTTTCTGATATGATTTTCCCTCTAATCGATATTTCAGCCTCAAATTGACCAAAAATGTTAAGAATGATGCGTTGTATGAGCGTTCTTTAGTCTAGGGGTATTTTGGTAATTTTACCGAATGTAACTAATAGTGTTAGTTAAAATTAATATGTAAAAAATTATATTACAAACTATTGTATCTATGGTGTTGTTTTACATGAAACCATCAATATATCAAATAATTACACTACAAATACTATAATGACCCCTCCTATCGTTATGAGTAAACTAATGGTGAAGAAATTGGATAAGAAAACTTTTGGGGAAGTGACTTGTAAATTTTAAGTTGGGTTAGTCTCAAACGAAATCTGAGTAAGGTGAGGTGTAGGACAATCCAAAAAAGGTTTGGATAAAATATCTAAGCTTGGGTTGGAGTTTCTATTAGCTAAGACGTTAAGAAATCTGTAAGACTTTTCAGAAGTGAATTTGAATAAGTAAAACTCCTGGTATCGAACTTGGCATGAAGAGGTTAGTTTAAAACATAAAGGTCCGAAAGTGTATTGCAAAATGGGAACTTTTTAGAGTAATTCTGAATTTTTGTTCCATGCAGGCCGCTACAATGGGTGGGATTCCACTACGGCAGGGATGTTATAGTGAGTTGGAGACTGCTATTGTTACACCCCACATTCTTGAACTCGAAAGGTTCCTACAGTTACTTAGAAGCTATCATGTAAGCCACCTAAGTTACGACGCTATTAAACAACTCCAAGGAGGGAGAGTGTGACACCCCACAGTAGGGAAGATTGGAGATAAGGTCAAGAGAAGTCGGAGGAAGTTGGAGGCCAAGCAATGAGTCGTAGGACTTGATTTGCTTACGTATGCCTCTAAGTTATAAGTTTTACTTACCTAAAGCTATTTGAGTACATACCAAGCTTTCATAGCATGAATGACATAGGCTCTTAAACTAAGACGAGATTACGAACCCACGAGGAAGAGAAAAACATTTCGCGGGGCAGCCAATAGAAGGGTGACACGTGGAAGCCCTAAGCAAACAGGTGACCCACCTACTTGGGGTCAAGTAGGTGACCCACCTGCTTGGGGGAGGTGGACCCTGCTGCCACGTGGCAGTACCCCATTGGCCGCATGGTTGAGGTAGCCCAATGAGGGCCTGACACGTGTCACCCTTAGGGGATGACACATGTCACCTCATATATATATGAATATGTAATACTTCAGTTGTTAATTTATCCAAAACAGCAGCTATACTTAGGGAAAAAAACGTGAGAAGAGAGAAAAGAGAGGCAGCCTTGGTTCTTGAAGATTAAAGGTGAGTTTCTCAACTTTCTTCCGTGAATTAATTATATACAGTGTATATTAAGTACGTGGATACGTATATATATGTTTTAAGACGTTCATGGAACTAAAACTCCAGCGTTGCAACTGAAATTTGGAAGGAAAAAAGGGGAGAAAACGTGAAAAGGAGCAAGGGAGAGGGCTACAGATTTGACCCTTATTGGGTAAGCTTACGGGTTTCGTTCCGTGAATTAATTATTTGACGTGTACCTAAGTTGTATATTGGTGTTTTATAACCTAAAAATTCAATTTGGGGCATCGAGGAAGTACCACAAGCAGCCCGCTCAATTTCAGCACATTGAAGAAGTTCCGAGGCACAATTTCGGCTAGTTTTAGCCAATTTCGGGAAAGGTAAGTTCTTCCCCTCCAATTTGAAGTTTATGATGTTAAATTAGTGTGTATTATAAAACTTAGGATCTGCTGGAAGTTTGGTAAAAGGCTTCAAAAGTTCGACGTTCGAAATAAGCGAAATTGGAATCGCTATAGTTAATTGTAATCGAATAATGCCTCATGCTTATGGTAAGTGACTGCTGGTAGTGTGATGAGTTGTTAGGGTGCTGTAATGTGTGTTGATAAGGGAGTGGTTGGCTGCTGGTTGCATCCACACGACCCTCCGCTTTGTAATTAAATAATTCGCGAAAGAAAGATTAAAAACTCTAGTTTTGGTATCTTAGTTTCGAGTGAATTGTTGAGGGTTTATATTGTGTAATGTTGTCATAATATGTATATTTTTTGGCTGCTGGTTGTATTGTTGGTTATCTGCAGGTGCTAAGGACATGGTTGTGTATTCGGATAGGGCACGTTATAGGGGAGGTGCTGTCCGTTTTTCGTTAACTTCTTAACTGGTTAAGGAACTAGTCGAGGATGCGAGCGAGGGGACGAGCTCGATGAATACTCGTAGGTAGTATAAGTTGCTGAAAAGTCTAAGGTTGTTAATACTTGCCTTACTTCCGTATTAAATAGGTTTCGAGGACAATGATGTGGACACGATTATGGGGAATCCATAAGAGGTTGGTAAAGCCTATTCTTTCTCTTCTTTTGGCATGTCGTAGAGGTAAGTAAACAAGGATGTTATCTATGAAGTAATTCCATTTCTAAGTGTATTTTATTCACTTATGGGTAATGAACTTTTATAACAGTTAAGCTACTTTCCTTGAGCCTTACCTATACTAAGGACTTAATGAATATACGGGCTCCTAGATCTAAGGACTATATGAAAACATGTATTCTGGAGTCCTTAAGCAGTTAGCATTATCTTAGTACGTGTCTAAGGAACCCGAAACACTAACTAGTATAGCCCCTAATGGCATTTAAAGGGCATTTAAGGTGATTACATTACAATCCTGATTCTCAGACAATAGCTTAATTTTCTTCTACGGTTGAGTCTTCGATAATGATTTAAATTGCATATAGTTGCTCATTACTCTAATCGTGTATACTGTGACCCATCTTTCCCAGAGTACTGGGCAAGGATATGTTCTCGTGCGTAGCTCACTGCATTATTCCTCGAGTCCCTCACTAGAGGGCCGGGATACGTGTGTATATATATAATGATGCGTGGTAATAAGGTGGTGATGGCACTGGGCTGTGACGATATTACAGATGTAACCACTGGACCCCTCATAGGGTCGGCTATACGATATAATGTAAACATGCATACTTTGATACTTCACAGGGTACAGGTATAAGTTTTCATATGATATGTTATCCCCTGCTTAACTGTTTCAGATATGTGTTCAGTTGTGCTATATTATGTTTTACATACTCAGTACATATGTCGTACTGACCCCCTTCTCCGGAGGGTTGCGTTCATGCTCGCAGGTACAGGTACACAGTTTGGGGATCCGACAGCATAGAGGTTCCACTCAGCAGTCCATAAGTGCTCTATTGTGCTGGAGCCTGATTTTGGTACTAAACGTGGTGTATATATTCGTTTGGTTACAGGTACGGCAGGGGCCCTGTCCTGCCTTATGTTACTATTTTCTTACTCTTAGAGGTATGTGGATACGTATGTGGGTTGTGCCTATATATGAGTGGTGTATGAGCCGTATATAGGTTGTATATAAGTTATATATGAGTGGGATCTGTGTTATATATATGTATGTACAGCTGTACTGATATGACTTGTGATTTAGGGCGTTCCTTGTATTGTGGCAGCCTTGTCTGCTTGCGTATATGTGTGTTATGGAACATCCCTATATATAGTACTACAGCCTCATCGGCTTGTATGTTTTCGTACATATTGATGCATTTTGGGTATAAATAGGAGACAAGTTATGTATAGGTGGCAGGGGTATGCGTGTGTGTCCGGTTTGGGCACCCGTCACGGCCTACGGGGTTGGGTCGTGACAGAAGTGGTATCAAAGCAGTTCTTCCTTGGAGTGTCCACAGACTGTGTCTAGTAGAGGCTTGTTTATCGGTGTGTTGTGCACCACATCTATAAACATGACGCTACAGGACATTTAGTATGTTACTTTCTTTCTTATCATAGATCGTGCGATAGAGTTATGTTTTAGGATGATCCTTCACTAACCTACCTTTATGTTTGTAGTGATGCCTCCACGGAAAGCAACCACTGCCCAGAAAGGCAAGTCAGCAGCTGGGGAAACTAGTCAGACCCCAAGAATTACTAGGGCCCGTGCCCAGTCTATGCCAAGGATTGTACTTCAGTCGGCGAGCTCTACTACACCGCTACCCTCAGAGGAGTTTAGGGCAGCAGCAGCTGCAGATCCTGAACCTCCAGTACAAGAGCCTCTAGTCCCACAGCAGGGGGCGGAAGACAGAGCTATGCTAGAGGCAGTGCAGTTACTGACTGGACTGATGGCAGGACAGGCCCAGAGGCATGGCCCAGATGATGCAAATAGACAAGATAGCTTGAGGGTTCGTGACTTCCTAGCCTGCAATCCCCCAGAATTTCACGGATCAAGACCTTTAGAGGACCCTCAAGAGTTCACTAGACAGATGCAGCGTATACTGCGAATCATTAGGGCCTCGAAGACTGAGTCAGTGGAATTAGCCTCCTATCGGCTGCGTGATGTGGCTGCTAACTGACACGAGTCTTGGGAGTTATCGAGGGGAGAGGGTGCTCCTCCAGCTGAATGGGATGAATTTACAGAAGCCCTTCTTTGACACTTCCTGCCTCCAGAAATGAATGAGCTAGGGTTGATAAATATTTGCAGTTAAAGTAGAACGGCAGGAGTATTCACGACTATAGCCTTGAGTTTGACTCATTGGAGAGGTATGCCCCCACAGTTATGGCAGACAGGGTGCATCGGTACATCATGGGCTTAGACCTTTATTTGGTTGATAGTTGTATGGCCATGGCTTCTCAGCCATTCATGGATTGCCTGGTTACAAGTATATGCCCAAGGGGTAGAAGAGCAACATAGAAGGCGTCAGCCTGACAGATGGTTTGATAGAAGTCAGCCTAAGAGGGCTAAGTCAGTTGGTTATCCCGGGGAATTTTGCCGCGGGCGATTCCAGCAGTTTGGTAGATACCCCTCCCAGCCAGCTCGAAGTGTACCTCCACAGTTTCCAGGTGGAAGAGTTGAGAGCACCAGATATTTGGGGCCTGGTCAAAGCTCCAGAGCTTCAGGTACACAGGTGGACCAGAGTTCTCGACAGTCAAGACCACTAGTACCACAGTGTCCACATTGTAATAGACTTCATTTTGGGGAATGTCGCCGAAGTACAGGTGCCTATTTTTCTTGTGGCCTCCAAGGCCATATTGAGAGGGAATGTCTGTTTAAAAGTACTCCAGGTGGTATAGCTCAGCCAACTGGGTCGATTGAGGGT
The DNA here is from genome assembly GCF_947179165.1 of Solanum dulcamara. Lineage (NCBI taxonomy): Eukaryota > Viridiplantae > Streptophyta > Magnoliopsida > Solanales > Solanaceae > Solanum > Solanum dulcamara. The sequence continues at coordinate 56,313,884 of NC_077248.1, read as the reverse complement.
TTTTTTTCTTCTGTGGCTATGCGCCCGATGGGGCGGGGTATGTAGATACTGGCAGGCCGTGGTAGAGGTCGTGGTGGAGCTTCTAGTTCTGGCGGCCCTTCTAATCGTATATATGCTTTGGCTAGTAGACAAGATCAAGAAGCGTCGCCAAACGTAGTCACAGGTACATTATCAATCTTTGCTCGGGACGTATATGCGTTGATGGATCCCGGCTCTACTTTATCATATATATCTCCTTTTGTTGCTAATAGAATTGGGATTAAGCCTGAATTAATAGAAGCATTTGAGGTGGCTACACCAGTAGGAGACTCTCTTGTGGTAAAACAAGTATATAGAAATTTCCCGGTTAATGTATATAGTCATCGTACCTTGGCTGATTTGATAGAATTGGATATGGTGGAATTTGATGTTATTATAGGTATGGATTGGTTAGCTTCTTGTCGTGCCAATGTAGACTGTAGAAATAAAGTAGTTCGATTCCAGTTTCCGGGTGAATCAATTGTTGAGTGGGCAGGAAACACGGCGTCGCCGAAGGATAAATTTATTTCATACCTTAAGGCAAGGAAAATGATCAGGAAGGGGTGTATTTATCATTTAGTCTGCTTTCACGATCTGGAAGCATAGGTCCCAACTCTTCAGTCGGTACCCGTGGTTAATGAATATCCGGATGTGTTTCCACATTAACTTCCAGGTCTTCCTCCCAAATGGGAGATAGAGTTCACGATAGACATGCCACCAGATACTCAGCCTATTTCTATTCCCCCATATAGAATGGCACCCGCGGAATTAAAGGAGCTAAAGGAGCTAAAGGAGCAACTGAAGGACTTGCTAGAAAAAGGCTTCATTAGGCCCAGTACATCCCCATGGGGAGCGCCAGTATTATTTGTTAAGAAGAAAGATGGATCGCTGCGAATGTGCATTGACTATAGGCAGCTGAACAAGGTAACAATTAAGAACAGATATCCCCTCCCTAGGATTGATGATTTGTTTGACCAGTTGCAGGGTGCTAAATGCTTTTCGAAGATAGACCTGCGGTCAGGCTACCATTAGGTACGGGTAAGAGAAGCGGATATCCCAAAGACCGCATTCAGAACCCGATATGGACATTATGAGTTCAAAGTGATGTCTTTTGGGTTGACAAATGCTCCAGCGGTGTTTATGGACTTGATGAACCGAGTGTTCAAACCATTTCTAGATTTTTTCGTGATCGTATTTATTGATGATATTTTGGTCTATTCACGATCAGAAAAGAAACATGCGGATCATTTGCGGGCAGTACTGGGAATACTCCAACACCAGTAATTATACGCTAAATTTTCTAAATGTGAATTTTGGTTAACTTCAGTGGCTTTTCTGGGGCATATTATTGGGATCGATGGTATTTGCGTAGATACACAGAAGATTGAGGCCATGAAGGCATGGCCAAGACCTACAACTCCTACGGAGGTACGTAGGTTTCTGGGGTTAGCAGGATATTACAGAAGGTTTGTAGAAGGGTTTGCTTCCATTTTGGTGCCTTTAACAAGGCTGACTCAAAAGGCGGCTAAGTTCCAGTGGACTGATGTTTGTGAACAGAGCTTTTAGTTGTTAAAAGATAAATTGACTATGGCTTCTATTCTAACCCTTCCCGAAGGACCCAATGGTCTTGTTATTTATTGTGATGTTTCCGGTATCGGACTTGGATGTGTGTTGATGCAATAGGGTAAAGTTATAGCTTATGCCTCCCAGCAGCTCAGGAAACATGAAAAGTATTATCCAACTCATGACTTAGAATTAGCAGCGGTGATTCATGCCTTGAAAATATGGAGGCACTATTTATATGGTGTACATGTGGATATCTATACAGATCACAAAAGCCTCCAGTATATCTTCAAACAGAAGGAATTAAACTTACAGCAGAGAAGGTGGTTGGAATTGCTGAAAGATTATGATGTCGACATCTTATACCACCCTAGGAAAGCGAATCTAGTGGCAGATGCGCTCAACCGTAAATCAATGGGTAGCTTATCATAGGTATGACCGGGACAGAAGGAAATGATCCGTGAGATCTGCCAGCTTGCCAGTCTTGGAGTCTGCTTAGTTGATTCGGGTGATGACGGGGTTTCTGTTCGAGGAATTGCTGAATCCTCCATCATGGAGGAAGTAAAGCAATGTCAATACCAGGACCCTGTTCTAACGAAGTATAGAGATGAAATTCTCCAAAACAAAAAGACTCCATTTGACTTTACGGCCGGTGGGATATTACGAAACCAAGGCAGAGTCTGTGTACCGAAGGTTGCAGGACTACGACAGCAAGTACTGGGAGAGGCACATTACGCTCACTATACTATTCATCCGGGGTCAACCAAGATGTATCATGACCTCAGATGTCTGTATTGGTGGGACGGTATGAAAAGGGATATAGCAGAGTTCGTAGCCCAATGCCCAAACTGCCAACAAGTTAAAGTTGAACAACAGAAACCGGGTGGGCTACTACAGGAGATGGAGATTCCCACTTGGAAATGGGAAGTGATTAATATGGACTTCATTATAGGTTTGCCTCAGACTCTTCGAAAGCAGGATTCCATATGGGTTATCGTGGATAGGCTGACTAAATCAACCCACTTCCTTCCAGTCCGGACCACTTACTCAGCCGAGGACTATGCAAAGTTGTACATTAAGGAAATAGTACGACTTCATGGAGTTCCCACATCTATTATTTCAGACAGAGGAGCTCAGTTCACAACCCACTTTTGGAAGTCATTCCAGGGAGGCTTGGGGACACAGGTAAGCTTTAGTACAAAATTTCATCCTCAAACTGATGGGTAAGCGGAGCGTAAGATTCAAACGTTAGAGGATATGTTGTGGGCCTGCATAATTGACTTCAAAGGTAGTTGGGATGATCATGTACCACTTATTGAGTTTGCCTACAATAACAGTTATCACTCTAGCATCTAGATGGCGCCGTATGAGGCTTTATACGGCAGGAAGTGTAGGTCGCCTATCGGTTGGTTTGAGGTTGGCGAAACACAACTAATAGGCCCAGACATGGTCCAACAGGCAGTAAATAAAATAAAACTTATTCGGGAAAGATTATTAGAAGCCGAGAGTCGATAAAAATCATATGCAGATAATCGACGTCGACCCTTGGAATTTCAAGTAGGTGATTGGGTGTTCTTAGAAGTATCGCCCATGAAAGGGGTAATGAGGTTCGGCAAGAAAGGGAAGTTGAGTCCGAGATACATTGGCCCTTACCTGATTCTTCGCCGAATAGGCAAAGTGGCATACGAACTAAACTTACCAGCGGATCTAGAAGTTGTACATCCAGTCTTTCACGTGTCAATGCTTCGTAAATATGTGGGTGATCCATCCCGGGTACATCCCGTAGACGATATCCAGGTCATAGAGGAGTTAGCCTATGAAGACCAACCTATCGCCATCCTGGGTCGGCAAATCAGAAGACTATGGACTAAGGACGTAGCTTCTGTCAAGGTGTTGTGGAGAAATAGGTATCGGGAAGAAATGACCTTGGAAGCTGAAGAGGACATGAAAAACAAATATCCGTACTTGATCTTGACATCTACAGGTAACCCCAACTCTTAGAACTAGTATATTAATTATTTAGATGAAAATGTATGTTATCATAGTAGAAGGAAACCTCCCTATAATCGGCATAAAGTCTTAAGAGAAGTTTTATTCAACATTCGGGGACGAATGTTCTAAAGGGGGGAAGGATGTTACACCCCACATTCTTGAACTCGAAAGGTTCTTACAGTTACTTAGAAGCTATCACGTAAGCCGCCTAAGTTACGACTCTATTAAACAACTCCAAGGAGGGAGAGTATGACACCCCACAGTAGGGAAGATTGGAGATAAGGTCAAGAGAAGTCGGAGGAAGTTGGAGGCCAAGCGATGAGTCGTAGGACTTGATTTGCTTACGTACACATCTAACTTAGAAGTTTTACTTACCTAAAGCTATTTGAGTACATACCAAGATTTCATATCATGAATGGCATAGGCTCTTAAACTAAGACGAGATTACGAACCCACGAGGAAGAGAAAAACATTTCGTGGGGCAGCCAATAGGAGGGTGACACGTGGCAGCCCTAAGCAAGCAGGTGACCCACCTACTTGGGGTCAAGTAGGTGACCCACCTGCTTGGGGGAGGTGGACCCTGCTGCCATGTGGCAGCACCCCATTGGCCGCATGGTTGAGGTGGCCCAATGAGGGCCTGACACATTTCACCTCATATATATATATATATGAATATGTAATACTTCAGTTGTTAATTTATCCAAAACAGCAACTATACTTAGAGAAAAAAACGTGAGAAGAGAGAAAAGAGAGGCAGCCTTGGTTCTTGAAGATTAAAGGTGAGTTTCTCAACTTTCTTCCGTGAATTAATTAGTGGATACGTATATATGTGTTTTAAGACGTTCATGGAACTAAAACTCCAGCGTTGCAACTGAAATTTGGAAGGAAAAAAGGGGAGAAGTGAAAAGGGGCAAGGGAGAGGGCTACGGATTTGACCCTTGTTGGGTAAGCTTCCGGGTTTCGTTCCGTGAATTAATTATTTGACGTGTCCCTAAGTTGTATATTGGTTTTTTATAACCTAAAAATTCAATTTGGGGCAGCAAGGAAGTACCACAAGCAGCCCGCTCAATTTCAGCACGTTGACGAAGTTCCGAGGCACAATTTCGGCTAGTTTTAGCCAATTTCGGGAAAGGTAAGTTATTCTCCTCTAATTTGAAGTTTATGATGTTACATTAGAGTGTATTATACACCTTAGGATCTGCTGTAAGTTGGGGGAAAGGCTTCAAAAGTTCGACGTTCGAAATAAGCAAAATTGGAATCGCTATAGTTAATTGTAATCGAATAATGCCTCGTGCTTGTGGTATGTGACTTCTGGTCGTGTGATGAGTTGTTAGGGTGCTGGAATGTGTGTTTCTAAGGGCGTGGGTGGCTTCTGGTTGCATCCACACGACCCTCTGCTTTGCAATTAAAGAATTCGCGAAAGAAAGATTAAAAACTCTAGTTTTGGTATCTTAGTTTCGAGTGAATTATTGAGGGTTTATATTGTGTAATGTTGTCGTAATATGTATATTTTTGGGCTGATTGTTGTATTATTGGTTAGATGCAGTTGCTAAGGACATGGTTGTGTATTCGTATAGGGCACGTTATAGGGGAGGTGCTGTCCGATTTTCGTTAACTTCTTAACTGGTTAAGGAACTAGTCGAGGATGCGAGCGAGGGGACGAGCTCGATGAATACTCGTAGGTAGTCTAAGTTGCTGAAAATTCTAAGGTTGTTAATACTTGCCTTACTTCCGTGTTAAATAGGTTTCGAGGACAACGACGTGGACACGACTACGGGGAATCCATAAGAGGTAGGTAAAGCCTATTCTTTCTCTTCTTTTGGCATGTCGTAGAGGTAAGTAAACAATGATGTGATATCTGAAGTAATTCCATTTCTAAGTGTCTTTTATTCACTTCTAGGTAATGAACTTTTATAACAGTTAAGCTACTTTCCTTGAGCCTTACCTATACTAAGGACTTAATGAATATATGGGCTCCTAGTTGTAAGGACTATATGAAAACATGTATTCTGGAGTCCTTAAGCAGTTAGCATTATCTTAGTACGTGTCTAAGGACCCCGAAACACTAACTAGTATAGCCCCTAATGGCATTTAAAGGAAATTTAAGGTGATTACATTACAATCCTGATTCTCAGATAATAGCTTAATTTTCTTCTACGGTTGAGTCTTCGATAATGATTTAAATTGCATATAGTTGCTCATTACTCAACTCGTGTATATTGTAACCAATCTTTCCCTGAGTCCCGGGCCAGGATATGTTCTCGTGCGCAACTCACTGCATTATTCCTTGAGTACCTCACTAGAGGGCCAGGATACGTGTGTATATATATAATGATGCGTGGTAATAAGGTGGTGATGGCACTGGGCTATGATGATATTACAGATGTATCCACCGGACCCCTGATAGGGTCAGCTATACGATATAATGTAGACATGCATACTTTGATACTTCACAAGGTACAGGTATAAGTTTTCATATGATATGTTATCCCCTGCTTCGCTGTTTCAGATATGTGTTCAGTTGTGCTATATTATGTTTTACATACTCAGTATATATATCATACTGACCCCCTTCTCCGAGGGGCTGTGTTCATGCCCACAGGTACAGGTACACAGTTTGAGGATCCGCCAGCATAGGGGTTCCACTCAGCAGTCCAGAAGTGCTCTATTGTGCTGGAGCCTGATTTTGGTACTAAACATGGTGTATATATTCGTTTGGTTACGGGTACGGAAGGGGCCCTATCCTGCCTTATGTTACTATTTTCTTACTCTTAGAGGTCTGTGGATACGTATATGGGTTGTGCCTGTATATGAGTGGTGTATGAGCTGTATATAGGTTGTATATAAGCTGTATATGAGTGGGATCTAAGTTATATATATGTATGTACAGCTATACTGATATGACCTGTGATTTAGGGCGTTCCCTGTATTGTGGAAGCCTTGTCGGCTTGCGTATATGTGTGTTATGGAACGATCCTATATATAGTACTACAGCCCTATTGGCTTGTATGTTTTCGTACATATTGATGCATTTTGGGTATAAACAGGAGACAGGTTATGTATAGGTGTCAGGGGTACGCGTGTGTGTCCGGTTCGGGCACCCGTCACGGCCTACGGGGTTGGGTCGTGACAGCTATAGTATGGTTAAGTCATTAAAATCACAAACAATTTAAAATTGCTCATTATTTGAAAACTCAATTTGAAAAAGTGCGAAGATCACCTTAGGCAATTTTCACCTATTTTCCATTGTATTCATCGGTAAAGGTAAGTTAATTACTCCCGTAAATTAGTAGTTCGATTCTTACGCCTTAGAATCAGTGGTGGTAATCTTAGAGGAGGGTTTTGACTTGAATTAATAGTGGAAAAGACCTAATTTGGGTGGGATGATCATGAAATTAGCCTAGGTCTAAAATTAAGTTATAATCTAGACATATTTAGTCTATTGTTCATTGATTATGTTATTTTGCATTTGTTTTAGATCGAAAATAAGATAAGATTCACAAAGGAGTCAAAGTTTGCGATCAAACTTTAGCTACAACTGCTTAGCAACCAGGTAGGATAGACTTAATTGAGTAGTTAGACCTATATCTATTTTATGATATTCTTGTAGAATGGCGGTAAATTTCATTCTTAGCCCTTCAAGCACAAAGTCTAGATGGCGAGAAAGATAATTATTTGTTGTTGTTTAGAACATGAATATATTGTGTAGGTGGTGATTATCATATGACTAGAGGTTTTTTTCTAGTTTATGATTGTTAATATTTAAGGATCCTTGTTGAGGTGAGTTGATGATACTATAAAGATTAAGCGCAATAGAATTGCTACGTTATAGCATAATTTTGGAACTTGTTGTAGTCAAGGGGGAGCATAATGAAAGAAAAGGGTGTTAATTCATGAAAATGGGGAAGAGAATTAAACTTTTGAAAATGAATGTGTACTCATAATGGGGTCCAACTTCGAGCTTTATATATATATGTGTGTGTACGCGTGCGCGCGCGCGCTTGATGTTCCATATGTAAAGTTTGTATAACTCATGTTTAAGGAATAAATGATGAATGTGAATGATATTAGTTGTCAATCTCATGTAATGAACTTTTTTAAGTTGCTTGTGGATTTACAAGTATGATTGTTTCATTATGTGTGTGATTGTGTATCATATTCGTGATTGTTGATTGGCTTAGATACCACGTTTGATACAAATTATTCGCTGGTTAGGATACCACGTCTGATATAGGATATTCGATTGGCTTGAGTACAACACCTAATACAGAATATGTCTTGATTGACTTGGATACCATGTCTGGTATATATTATGATTGGCTCTGATACCATGCCTGATACAATATATCTATTGGTTGGGTTGGCTCCCATACTTGCTAGAGGTTACTATATGGTTGGCTCGAGTAGCAAGCCTGGTACATATGATTATTTTGTATGTTTGTTCCAGGAGTGAACCATCTTTTCTTATTGCAACAATGTTGGGTATGCTTGTGGTGATTGTTAAGTTAAGGTGAGGACTATGAGTCTTGTTTATGTTATTGGTTGTATTTATGATTATATATTGGCCAATGAATGACCAGATTGTTGTGTTTAAATGCTGGAATAATTCTAATATAGATCGAAATTGCATGTTTAACACCATATACCATGTCTTAGAGGATCACTGAGTGGTCCAGGTTACTTAAAAGGTGAGTGGGACTCAAGTATAGATAAACGTGACAATCTATATATGTCTCATGTGGTGGTTAGGTTAGATTGACGTCCGGGGATCTTAGTTTGAGTTGATTTACTTGAACAACATCTGATCAGGTACGCCTAGAAAGCCTTAGGGTGGCATAAACGATAGGCTCGAGGAAATCTTTAGACTGATAAGAGGGTTTAATGTTTAATTGTAGATTTATAAGTAGAATGAGGTAGAAAATTAGGATCAACGTGTATTATTGGTGGGTATTACACCCAAAATAGTAAGAGGGTGAGGATAAAGACTTAGGTGGTGTGCTTTTATATTGCATGATTTCTTTTGGCACTAGCATGATATTATATGGTGGATTTAGATCAACTGATGATGTCTATCAGTACGTTTTGTTTGTATTTATATTACTCTTGTGATATCATTTGGTATAGTATGGTTGTAGGATTAGTGATGTTTCTTAGGTGAAGGGGAAAATGATCTCCGACAACTTTTACTCCTCTTTGCCTATGGTGGAAGATGTGTCCATTTTCTTATGTGTAATATTTCATAATTTTAGAAGCTTTTGTACTTGTTTAAACTAGTTTCTTGGGAAGGTTTTTCGATTAATTGTAAAAATGTCTTATACTTGAGTTTCCCTGACTGTTTCAAATTATTAAAGAGATTTCTTATGTTTTATTAATTTTTGCTTTGCCCGCTTTTAAATTGGATGGTAAGAATTCTCCTATCTAATGTTAGAGTAGGTGTCTGCACGGCTCGGTGGATTGGGTCATGACAAAAACACATTCCATTAAAAAAAATCCTCAATCTTAATTGCACAATTGTAATTGGCCTTTGCATTATAAATGACTCATTCAATCTTGAAATCCACATACTTTCATGAGATACATTCAAAGTAAAGTTAAAAATACACTAAACATCAGTCTTAAACATATTTATCAATTCCAAAACTTGATAAAAATATAAATCATCAGATTTAAAATTTATATATTTTAGTTTTTTTTTAAAATAAGTATATTAAATAGTGTACATTTTGGGTTAAATATTGATCCATTCTTTGACCATAATGAATAACTTACACCAAAGTATAATCAAATTTTAATTTTATTAGAAATCATTACACTTAAAACATCGTTTTACAATTGCAGTTTAAAAAATGTATATATTTAATGGTGTAGTGTGCAGTTATTTTTAATCACATTGAATAACTTACACCAAAAACTAATCAAATTTCGTACAAATTAAAATCATGCATTGTAAAATTGATTTTTATAATATATTCCAACTACATACTTCCTTATACCAAAAGTCATCAACTATATACCAATTATTACCATTAAATTAACAAATAGCTATACCAAGATATATAAAAAAAATCACCAGTGTTAGTAAAAAATCCATTCGTAAAATAATTAAATTACAAAGTATTATATTTGTGGTGTTGTTTTTCAAAGAAACACCAACATAGCAAATAATAATACCAAAATATTTATATACAAAATATGATTTTACACCACAAAAACATGTCAGTCTATTATTTGTTTTTTTCAAACAATTCTATTTCAATCGGGAGCACAAAACATTCAAACATAAATTAAATGGATAAAAAAATGAACTTCACAACTATAACGAAATTTATGGATTCGAATGAATTTTTAAATATAATTCCTTGTTGAGTCCTATCTTTCGCCGTGTTAGATTAAAACTGATATTGTTAGTTTCAGTCATGAAATCATTTTTTCAAATGATCAATTACGCTTGAACAGATTAAGGTATTGTGGTTATACAAGCGAAGTGTATTAAATGCAAATTGTCGCTAATTGTGGAAGTTTAAAACTGGTCGAGAGAAATGTAAGAAAGAAAATATCTGTTCTATTTATTAACCATATCTTTTATTTTTTTAATAGGAATTAAGATGTTGTTTTCGTTAATCTAATTTATTGTGTTTTGTAAGGATACTTGTCACGGCCTAATTTCTCAAGTTATGATGACACCTACAATAACCCCCCAAGTAGGTTAGCCAGCCCGTAATCTAGAACAACTAGAAATAGGTTTAAGGGTAGAAACTAAACAAGAATAATCAATTCAAATATAAACAAGACAATTTAGCAGAAGACAACACCAAAATGAATATATAGACAAAACATCCCTCCCAGAACCTAGAAGTCACAAATACAAAGTTGTCTAAAAAAAAGTTGTCACGGTCCAATTTCTCAAGTCATGATGGCACCCACTATAACCCGCCAGTAGGTAAGCCAACCCGTACTCTCAAAACGACAAGTAATGGGTTTGAGGACAGAAACTAAACAAGAATGGAAAATTCCAAAATAAACAGAATAGATATGAGGAAGCATACCAAAACAAGATATATACAACTAAGATCCCTCCCAGAACCTGGAGGTCACAAGTACAGAGCTACTATAAAATAAAAGATGAGTACAAGTCCCAAAAGTGGACCAAAAATAAATACAATAACTGGCTAGTCTCAAAAAGCAAAAGACGGGTCATCCATGCTGAAGGAGACAAAAATAATCTCAAAATGTCAAGTGTTCACCCTAGTCTCTGAAGCTGACTGCAGCAAGCTCAATCTATCCGTGACGGTAACTGGTGCTCGATCCTGCATCACAAAGGTAGATGCAGAGTGTAGTATAAATACCAAGATAACAGGTACCTAGTAGGCAACATAGGATGACTGAGCAGGAAATGTAAAATCAATATGTAAAAGAGGAACAAGCCTAAATAGTAATCATAATAAGAATCTAAAGTGACGAAGGTACTATCTAAGAGAACTACATATAACTATACCCCACTGGGCCCCATTAAGACTAGTTGGGATATTCGTGCGCAAGTTTAAGTAAAGACTCGGATGAACCCCTATAAGCCTGACGGGTACGCAGAATAGCTACAACTACCTGGGCTAGGAACCAAGAATCTGTGATGCTAATAACTGAAGAACTATGTCATTTGCCAACCAAGAACCGATGAACCAAGAATGCTTGAGGGACCGAGGTCGGGACTGGCTACCTAGATGCTCGCTCGAGTTCTCAATGTAGTCAAGGTCAGGCCTAGAACTTGGATGCTTGCCTAAGTTGTCAATGTAGTCAAGGTTGGGCCTAGAACTCGGATGTTCGCCATACTAGCAAGTCGGCAAAGGCCTACTCCCCGATGGATAAGGCTATTCATAAGAGCAAAGTTACCGCCTAGCTAAGGACAAACTACCAGACACTAGCCTGCTACACCATTCTATAAGAATCTAAGTCTTCCAAAGCGACGCTGGGGCATCTAAAGAAGGTTTCACAACCTATACTAAGGCCAACATGATCCGCAATACCAACATCATAGGAATTCAACTCTTGTTACAATACTAACCATTAACGGAAAAGATCATATGCTTTCAATTACCTGAAAAAACCCAATATGAGCCTAAAACATGATTTCTAATACCTAAGATATAAAAATAAGCTAACCTAATCCAAATTCCATCAATCTAAACGTACTTTCACACATTCCATCTCAATCAAAAGAAAAAAAAGTTGTAGCCTACCTATACGCTGAGCACGCACACTCCAAATCACTATGCCAAAACTTTTCCTTTTCGAGCAGCCTTTAAATGTTGTCATACTGTCAGAAACAGAATCAAAACATCGTTACATTCGTTTAGACACTAATTTTATGATTTTTGGAGACAAACAAATTTCAGTCTAAAACAGAATTGACCCTAAAAACTACTCCAAAATAGCACCCCAAGCTCAAAAATAAAATTGAAGCATAGTCCGGGGTGGGGAAACAACAGAAATGAGCATGCAATGAAATTCTCACATTTCAAGCTAAAAGAATGAATATGGAAGCATCTATAACCTGTAATTTATCAAAACTGAAGCCCCCACGACCCAAACCAAGCATACTACAATGTTCCTTGCGGAAAAATCCTCAATTTAGCCTTAAGAATCAGTAAAAATGGAGCTAAAATGGCTGAGATATAATCCTCCAAAATTCATTAAAAAATCTAATCCAAATATGAAATGGAAGCAGCTAAGATATCAAATTTACTTCAAAAAAGCTCCTAAACAAGTTTACGATCTTACCAATGGATTCCCAACACAATTTTATTGAATTTAGACTAATTGGTCACCAAATTGTCTAGAAATGGAGGAGAAATCAATGTTTAAAACATTCAAGTATGGGTGAGTTTGTACTTGGTCTTTTATTAAAACACCAAGGACTTGACCTTCGTGAATGTGACCTAAGTGGCTCACGAACGTGGAGTTCAAGAAGATTGGCCTTTATGAACATGGCTAGAGGCCCACGAATGCGGAGGCAAAAGGTACAAACCTCCATGAATGCATCCATGACCTCGTGAACGCGGGGAAGAAAATCGTGGGTCTCCGCGAACACGGCTAAGGGCCCGCAATCGCGGAGAACAATTTCTCCTGCACCAGATATCAGTTGAAATGCTCATTTTCAAAAATTTCAAATACTCTAAAGGGGTACTCAAAATTCATTTGGAATTTCGTGCGTGCAAATGATATATGCCACCCCATCAAATTTGATGTTCCAGACTCAATAGTGCAGTCTAAATTTTCGTACAAGGTTTTTATGACTAAAAGTCGATCCCACACCCAAGTTCTATTTTGACCCTAATTCCACCATGGGCTTTGGGAAGCGAACATAGGGTCATTCTAGACCAAACTCGATATTTTAGAGCTAACCACACTATCAAAATTTTTATCCGAGCGCATTTTCCAAGAATACTGACCAAAGTCAACCATGAGCCAAATTTCAAAGGTAATAGTACTATCACGATCCAAGCCTAGGACCCATATGTGACACAATGAATGAGACACCCAAAGGTATCTCACTCAATCCTCTTAGCATTCATTAATCATTTCATTGGTAATGATATACAAATCAAGCAGAAACATAAGGGTTATGGGGTCTAAGGGGATTCACATTAATAAGAATCAAAGACAACATAACATCATTTACTATGTCCAACAATACCTTCTACATTAAGACTTGGCGGGGGCTAAGACATGCCCGTAGCTCACCCTCAAATTTAAGTCAAAAATACCAAACTTAATTTAAATGTCTAAACATAACATAAGCTAGATAAGATAGAACTGTCGTTCCAGAAATATGAGAACTCACCAAAGTGGTAGAATTCAATGCTCAACTTAGCCATGGGGAGGAGAGTGTGGAGCGATGCCGATCCCTACATAGTGATATCATGTAGGTAAAAGTATGCGTTAATACTTTGAATGTACTAAGTTCGTGAGTATGCTATGAAATGAAGAACATAAGTGAGAGACATGTATGGGCATTATGCATAAGTGAATGGATGCATGAGAAATCACCATGTGAATCCTTAAAATATTCATTTTGTGGGGAAGCGACCATAAACCAACATTAAGAACATGTGAGCTAGTACATGGATTCCAACATATCCCCCTATGTTGGCACGAGAAAACTACATACTAGGTAGAACTCCAATCAATTTTAAACATTATTTAACTTTAACTTTAATGGCTAATCATGGATTCGCTAGCCTAAAATAGCCGACAAAGGCCCCTATGGTGGCACATAATTAATGGAACATGAGACTTTATTTAAAGGACCCCTTCGGTCGAGCCCCCATCTACATGCTAGATTCGGTGCTAGGTCAAGTCCCACGGAATAACATTTAAACATTAATATAATATATGCATTTATAACTTTAACAATAAAACATCAATCGGTGGAATAGCTCATTCAAATCTTTCATTTGATTCAATGCCAGAATTGCCCTTTCACATTGAAAACTTACTTTGGTTAAGAAGCCCTTCATCAATCAATCATTTCATAAAGACTCCCTTCCATAAGTATTAGTTCATAACATTCATTTGGAGTCAAACTTCATTTCAACTTTGCTTTATCATAAGAAACTAGGTGGGTTCATTTCGTAAAAATCTTTCAATGCCTTTAAAGAATTCTTGCATGCATGAGAATAATGGAAATGCATAAAATACACATTGTTAAAGAAACCCACCATATATGTAATATCCCGGGTGTGATAAATATAGAGTATGACATAATAAGATGAATAATTACACTTGGTGAATCCATTGGTAGGTTAAGGTTGATTTTCATTGAGGTCAAAACAATCTTTTCCCTATTTTTATAGGGGAAATGAGTCTAGATGGTTTTTGGGATAGGTTCCTAATCTATTTAATTCCCAAAGCTCTTGATTTTCCTTATTCATTCACTAATCACCCATCCTAAAAATCTTCTCTCTACAGAAAGAGCTCTATGGATCTTCATTGAAGACCTAACAAGAATCGTCTTAAATTCTCCATTGATCTTTAATTTATTCTTCAAGTTTTCTTCAAAATTTGTATTCAAGGTATGTGGGATTCATCCATGGGTACCTTTCACCCATGGAGATAAAAGAATTTCTTAAATCTTCCATGAGTTTCAATTAAAACTTTGAATATTCTTAATTACAACTTCAATTACATGAGCTATGATGTATTTTGTGAATTCAAATATATTTTTGGTAAATATTTATTGGTAATTGCTTGGGATTGGTAGATATTTCATATATATTCATAATATTATTAACTAGGGTTTAGGATCTCATTATAGGGATGAAAACCGATGAAAAACATGGGAATTTGCTGAGAAAATCCTGGGTCAGCGCGCCTCTATCGTGTTAGGGATGTGCCTCTGTAGTTTCCCCCCTTGCGCGATGTGCCATTATAGCACCTGCAAAGCGCCCAATGTTTTAAACCTTGACGTGACACGCCATTGTAGCACCATCACCCAGTTTTCCAGAAATTGCATTCCCCAATACATATATGATAAAATTTTCTTCTTTTTTTGCTAATTCTTACCTCTCATCAATTGCTCTTCCAAGTGCATGAATTTCATCTCATTTATGATTTAAATCTCTCAACCAAACATGAATTACTCTTCCGTTACATGAATTTAGTTTCAAGCATGACCATTCAAGTATGATTTTCAAGTATGTTTCAAATTATGTATCTTCATGCAAATTAGGAAAAAGGTGACTTAAGGCCTAATGATATGAATTAGTATGCATGATTTGTAATGTCGAAGGAAAATACCCGCATTGCACTTATGTTATGAAAATGAGCTACTCTATAATTTGAAATATATGATCATGAATATGATATATATTCATTACTATTTCTATGCTATGTTTGTATTCCATAGAATTTAACTTAGCACTGAGTGGACTTAAGGTGGGGGCCCTACCAAAAGCCCTAATAGCAACCTCATGTCTCTTAAACTACGTGCCACCATAGGTTGCCTTTATGGCCTAGCTACTGGATCCACATGTAGCATATATATGGCCCGCCTAGAGGCGTAGAGTATACCTTGGCAAGTAGATTCCCCTTTTCTTAGTTGTATAGGGAGACAATGAATTCTAAGTTATAGCTTGCATGGTCTTAATGTCTATTACAATTCCTATTCCTCATATGTTTAATGACTATTATTCTACTTTATGATCTTTAACTATGTCCTTTAAATGCTTTGATCTTCGCGGTATTTCTCATGACTTTACTTAACCTTTTTATCACGTATATCTTTACCATTGTATCTTATGATTTATACTGCATGTCATACCCTCATACTTAGTATATTCCAACGTACTAATGCATACCTTTTGCTTACATTATCTCATAATGTAGGGGTTGAGGTTGAAGAACATATCCATCCACATGGCAAGTTAAGCTTTTCTATTCGGCAGTGTATGTGGTGAGTCGTCATCCATCGAGGACTAATCATCGAGTTTCTTGTTATTTTCAAAGACTTATTCTATATTTCATATTGAGGGTGATCTATGGACATGCATTAGCCTCCACCCATGTTTATGAGTAGAGACATCTAGTTGGACAAATATTTCGAGTCTATGTTGTCATATGACATTCTTCATTTTCTATTCATGGATTAGACTCTCTTATAATGTTTCCTCTTTTACTTTACCTTATGTATTCTTATGATATGTACAAGAGGCTTGGTCGGATCATGACAAACTTGGTATTAGAGTACAAGGTTCAAGTGTCCTAGGGAGTCCAACATGCCCCATCAAGTAGAGTCTTATTCATGTTCGTGAAGCACGCCATATCTATGAATAAGAGGCTATGAGATATTTTAGGAATTCTCATTTTTTTCATAATATATGTCGTGCTATAAAGTTACCATAAGACTTCTTTTCCCTAATGGTCTTTCTTTGTAATTTTCAGAAGAATGGCTCCAAGAAGACCACCATTTCCAAGGGGAAATAATGTTAATTAAGCCCAAGCTCCCCCGGCTTCTCAAGATAATGGTCCTCTACCGAACCTAGTGACTAATGCAGAGTTCTAAAATGCCATTACTATGCTAGACCAAGTGGTGACCAACCAAGGAATTACGGCCCCTTCTAATGTTCCTACTTCGGCCTCTAGGGTAGGGACTTTGCATGAATGAATTCTCTGGAGTTTCATGGCTCAAAAGTGGATGAGGATCCTCAAGAGTTCATTGATGAGGTCTACAAGATAATGAGTATTATGGGGGTGACTTAGAAATAAAAATGGAGTTGGCAGCTTACCAACTTAATGGTGTTGCTCAAGTTTGGTACACTCAGTGGAAGTTGGAAAGGGTGGATGAAGGTCCTATTGAATGGGAAGCTTTCAAAATTACTTTCCTTGATCACTTTTTCCCTCTTGAGTTAAGGGAGGATAAAGTGTTAGAGTTCATAAATCTTCGACCAGGCAATATGGGGATAAAGGACTATGACCTCAAGTTTACTAAGTTATCTAAATATGCTCCTTCATTGGTTGCCGACCCACATGCTCGAATGAGTCAATTCATATCGGGGGTGTCTGACTTGGTTTTTATAGAATATTGTACTTCTATGCTTATTAAGGAGATGGACATATCTCGGATCATGACTTTTGCTGAAAAAATTGAAGGAGAAAAGATCAAGGAGATAAGGATGAGAGAATTTAAGAGGGCTCGGTATGAAAGTGGGTTCTCCAATGCTAGGACCGGCGTTAATAGTGGACACTCTCAACAAGGCCAAAGCTCAAGGAAGAAGTTTGCTAAGGATAGGGTATCATACCCTAAAGCTCAAGGAGAAGGAGGTGTGAACGCTAGTCTCCCTTCTTTTCCTAAGTGTGCAAAGTGTGGAAAGAATCATGGAGGAAAATGCTTGATGAAATGGGTGCTTGTTATATATATGGAAAGATGGGCCATAAGAAATCCAAGTGCCCTTATGTTGCTAACACGGTGGAGAAGGTCATCTTCTAGGAGGCCAAATGCAACAAGGCACCCAAGTTCAACCAAAGGGTGGTCAACGCAACAACCGATTTTATGCCCTTCATACTAGGCAAGATGTTGATGAGACTCCCAATGTGGTCACGGGTATGTTATGGGTCTTTAACTTTGATGTTTATATATTGCTTGATCTGGTTGTCAACTTGTCTTTTGTTACTCCTTATCTTGATATATGATTTGATGTGTGCTCCAAAGTTTTATTAGAACCTTTTTCAATCTATACTCTCATTGGTGATTCGATATTAGCCAAAAGAGCTTATAGAAATTGTCCTGTATGGGTCTTGCACACAGTTATTCCATCTGATCTTGTTTAACTTGACATGACTGATTTTTCCATCAACCTTGGCATGGATTAGTTACATGGTGCTTATGCATCCATATGTTGTAGGACTCGTGTTGTTAAGTTTCACCTTCCTGATGTGCCTATTCTTGAATGGAAGGGTAATGATTCAGTGGTTAAGCGTCGATTTATCTCATGAATTAAGGCCCGAAAAATGATTTCCAATGGGTGTATTTATCATATTGTGCGAGTAAGGGACGTCGATTCCAAAACTCCTACTCTTGAGTCGGTCCCTATAGTTAATGAGTTTTTTGATGTGTTTCTCGATGATTTTCCCGATATTCCTCCCAAAAGGGAAATTGACTTTGGCATAGATCTCCTTTCCGATACCTAATCTATCTCTATTCCTTCTTACCGTATGGCTCTTGCAGAACTTAAGGAGTTGAAAAAGCAATTGAAGGATTTATTGGATAAGGGTTTTATAAGACTAAGCATTTAACCATGGGGTGCTCCCATATTATTCGTTAAGAAGAAAGATCGGTCAGTCTGAATGTGTATAGACTACCGATAATTGAATAAGGTCAACATAAAGAACAAGTATCCAATTTCAAGGATAGATAACTTGTTTCATCAATTACAAGGATCAAGCTATTTTTCTAAGATTGACCTCCATTTTAGTTATCATCAATTGTGGGTAAGGGAGTGTGATATTCCCAAAATGGCTTCTCAGACAAGGTATGGTCATTTTGAATTTGTAGTAATGTCGTTTGGCTTGACTAATGCTCCTGCTATATTCATGGATTTGATGAATCGTATTTCAAGCCATACTTGGACATGTTTGTAGTGGTGTTCATTAATGACATCTTGATTTATTCTCGGAATGAGGAAAATCATATGGGTAACTTGAGGATTGTGTTGCAAACATTGAGAGAAAACAATTATTTGCTAAATTTAGTAAGTGTGAATTTTGGCTAAGGGAAGTTGAATCTCTTGGCCATGTGGTGTCCGGTGATGGTATTTAAGTAGATCCAAAGAAAATAGAGGCGATTAAGAATTGGTCAAGACCATTATCTCCTTCGGACATTAGAGGCTTTTTGGGCTTAGCCGGATACTATAGAAGGTTCGTTGAAGGGTTTTCATCTATTGCTTTGCCTTTAAGTAAGTTGACACAAAAGAAGGCAAATTTTCAATGGTCAGATGAATGTGAGAAGAGTTTTCAAATATTGAAGAATCATCTCACGTCGGCTCCTATTTTGACATTGCTCGAATGTTCGGATGGGTTTGCTGTTTATTATAATACTTCACATGTTGGTATGGGTTGTGTCTTGATGTAGCATGGTAAAGTTAAAGTCTATTCCTCTAAGCAACTTAAAGTGTATGAAAGGAATTATCCAACCCATGATCTTGAACTTGCGACATTTGTGTTTGCTTTAAAAATCTAGTGCCATTATCTTTATGGTGTGCATGTTGATATGTTTACCGACCACAAAGCTTGCCATATTTGTTTAGACAAAGGGACTTGAACTTTAGGCAAAAAGAGGTGGCTTGAACTCCTAAAGGACTATGACATGAGTGTACTGTATCATTCCGGTAAGGCAAATGTTGTAGCCGACAGTCTTAGTCGTTTGCCTATAGATAGTGTTGCATATATTGAGGAAGGTAAGAGGGAATTGGTTAAAGAGGTCCATAGATTGACACGTTTAGGTGTGTGTATGGTTGATTCCAATGATGGAGGTGTTCTTATACATAATGGTTTGGAATCGTCTCTTACGGTAGACATTAAGGCCAAATAAGACAATGATCCAATTTTTGTTGAATTAAAGAAGTCAGTTACCGAAAAATCCATTGAGTCTTTCTCCCTAGGGGAATATGGGGTATTACATTACCAAGGTCATTTATGTGTTCCAAATGTTGATATACTAAGAGAGTTGATATTGAATAAGGCTCATAGTTCTAAGTATTCAATTTAATCAGGATCCACCAAGATGTATCGTGATTTGAGGGAAGTTTATTGGTGGAATGGTATGAAAAAGGACATAGCAGAGTTCATAGCTAAGTTTCCTAATTGACAACAAGTGAGAGTTGAACATCAAAGACTAGGAGTCTAGCTCAAGACATTGAAATCCCTACTTGGAAGTGGGAAGATGTGAATATGAACTTTATCACGAGTTTGCCTCGTACAAAAAGATAACATGATTCTATTTGGGTTGTTGTGGACCGAATAACTAAATCGGCATATTTCCTACCTGTCAAGACTTCTTATAGTGACAAAAACTATGCTAAGTTGTAAATTTGTGAACTTGTGAAACTTCATGGTGTTCCTTTGTCGATTACATCGGATAGAGGTACTCAATTCAATTCACATTTTCGGAAATCATTTTTTAGAAAGGTCTTAGTACTAGAGTCAAGCTAAGTACTTCTTTCCATCCTCAAACTGATGCACAAGCTGAAAGAACGATTCAAACTTGGGAAGATATGTTGAGGGCATGTGTGATTGATTTTAAAGGAAGCTGGGATGAGCATTTGCCATTGATTGAGTTTTCCTACAATAATAGTTATCACTCTAGCATTCAAATGGCTCCTTTTGAAGCCTTGTATGGGAGAAGATGTAGGTCTCTGATGGGGTGGTTTGAAGTAGGTGAGATGATATTGATTGGTCCAGATTTGGTAGGTGATACAATGGAGAAAGTAAGTCTCATAAGAGAAAGATTGAATATGGCTTAAAGTCATCAAAAGTTCTATTCGGACACTAGGAGGAGAGAACTTGAATTTGATATGGATGATATGGTGTATTTGAAGGTTTCACCTATGAAAGGGGTAATACAGTTTGGTAAGAAAGGAAAGTTGAGTCCTAGTTATGTAGGACCCTATAAAATATTGAAGCATATTGGTAAAGTTGCATATGAGTTAGACTTCTTACTTAAGTTGGCTTTGGTTCATCCGGTATTTCATGTGTCAATGTTGAGGAAGTTTGCGGGTGATTCAAATTCTATTGTGCCAATGGGGAAGGTGAGTATTGAAGAGAATTTGACTTATGAGGAGATCCCTATTGAGATTTTGGACCGTCAAGTGAAAATATTAAGGAACAAAGAGGTTGCATCAGTTAAAGTCTTATGGATAAATCAAGAAGTCAAAAGTGCTACATGGGAGGAGGAAGCAGATATGAGGAAATGATATCCTCCGATTCATCCTAAGGTACTTAGACATTTATACTCAAATCCTCTAAGAACTCCTACGTTTCAGTTCCATAAATCATTTATATGTATGCATGATTCATGAAAATGATTTTTTTTCTCAAAGACTATGTCTTATGTTAAGTATGAAGTTTACATGTTCTATGCATTTTCAAGTGTCCTCATGTTCATGTTGGGTTGCTAGTCCTTTTTTTATGTTCTTCCTATATTACTCGAATCTCATTCTAGGACGAATGTTCCCAAGGGGGAGATATTGTAATATCCCGAGTGTGAGAAAGATAGAGTATGACATAATAAGATGAATAATTAGCCTTGGTGAATCCATTGGTAGGTTAAGGGAGATTTCCATTGAGGTCAAAATAGTCTTTTCCCTATTTTATAGGGGGAATGAATCTAGATGGTTTTTGGGCTAGGTTCCTAATCTATTTAATTTCCAAAGCTCTTGATTTTCCTTATTCATTCCCAAAGCTCCGGTTAGTGCATCCGGATTTTAGAAATATTGTGTTATTCGGATTTGGCAGCGGCTAGAATAGATCTGTTGACTTGCGTCTAGAACAGAGATATTCGAACTTATTTTTGGTTCCAAATCTGCTCTTAAGGAAGTAGATTTGAGGCCGCCGTCCCTGCTCCTTAAAATACCATTATTCACTCATTTTCTTACTACTTGAGAGTATCTTCTGCCTTGCATTTTTGTTTGATTCTTAGCCAGTCAAAGAAGTATATTTTAGTGATCGAGTTCGACTCCCCAGTTTGCTGCCCTGAAATAGATCTCAAGTTTTTCTGGTGAAGCTCCAGTTTTTCCGGTGAAGCTCTAGTTTTTCCAGCGAAGCCTTTTTTTTCCAAGTGTACAGATCTGTATTTCCGGTGATGAACAACCGCTGCAACTCAACTCAGTATGCCAATGTGAACAGTACTTTGACGTGAGCAGTATTTTTCGACGGCAACCAGATTTATTTCTAGCGAAGTTGGTACCTCCAGTTTTTATATCTTTATATATCTATCCTTTGTTCATATACGTGTAGTTACATTTTTCTGACTTTAAACCCCCGAATAATTTATTAGTTCATACGCGTTTTCGTGGATTTAGATAGTGATGGTAGACTAGGGTTATGTTCTCATTTATGGACAGGGATGAGGGTAAGGAGGGGTAAGTGGGTTAAAAGAGCGTCTAGACTGAGAATAGATTCTTGGAACATTGGGACGTTAATGGGTAAATCCATAGAACTGGTTAAGATTCTAAAGAAGAGGAAGATTAATATAGCCTGTGTCCAGGAGACAAAATATGTCGGCTCTAAAGCTAACAAGGTAGATGGGTATAAGCTTTGGTTTTCTAGTAAATCGAAGTATAGAAATGGGGTAGGCATTTTAATAGACAGTGATTTAAGGAATCAGGTGGTAGAGGTTAGGAGAGTCAATGATAGGTTGATGTCGATTAAAATAGTCGTTGAAGGGATCCCATTGAATGTTATTAGTGCTTATGTGCCGCAAGCGGGCTTACACGAGGAGGATAAGAGGTGCTTTTGGGAGGATTTGGATGAGTTAGTGGGAGGCATACCACCTACTGAGAGACTTGGCATGGGAGGGGATTTCAATGGGCACATCGGGTCTATTTTGGGAGGGTATGATGATGTGCATGAGGGCTTTGGCTTTGGGGACAGAAATGGAGGAGGAATCTCACTTTTGGTTTTCGCAAGAGCTTTCGGGTTGGTGATAGCCAACTCGAGTTTCCAAAAGAAGGAGGACCACTTGGTAACCTTCCGTAGTTCAGTGGCTAAAACTCAGATAGATTTTTTACTCCTTAGGAAGGATGATAAAGGTTTGTGCAAAGACTGTAAGGTCATCCCGATCGACAACCTTACAGCCCGACATAAGCTCTTAGTGATGGATTTAGGGATCAAGATGAAGAGGACGAGGAGGGTCGTGGAAGAATGACCTAGGATCAGATAGGGGAGTTTGACAACGGTTAGTGCCCTAGAAATGGGAGAGAAATTGAAGGATATAGGGGCCTGGGATAGTAGTGGGGATGCGAATGGTATATGGGATAGGGCAGCTAGTTATATTAGGGTTGTAGCAAGGGAAGTGCTAGGAGTCTCGACAGGTAGTCATAGTCGACATCGAGGGGATTGGTGGTGGAATGGAGAAGTGCAAGGGAAAGTGGAAACAAAGAAGGTGGCGTATGCTAAGTTGATGAAGAGAAAAGATGAGGTGGAGAGGTGGACGAATGGAGAACTGTATAACATAGAAAGGAAGGAGGCGAAATCGGTGGTTGCAATAGTAAACATGGTAGCTTTTGAACGCATTTATGCTGAACTAGAAAAGAAAGGTGGGGACAGGAAATTATTCAGGCTAGCCAGGGACCGGGAGAGAAGGGCACGCGATGTGGATCAAGTGAAGTGCATTAAAGACGAGCACAGAAAAGTATTGGTAGAGGAGACCCTTATCAAACAAAGATGGCAGTCATACTTCCATATACTTTTGAATGACAAAGGGGATAGAGAAATTGTATTGGGAGATTTGGAACTTACAGGAAAGAGTCACGATTTTGGGGGTTGTAGGAGTATTACAGTCGACGAGGTTAAAGATGTTGTTCGTAGGATGCGCTGGGGAAGAGCAATCGGACCTGATGAGATCCCTGGAGAATTTTGGAAGAGTGCGGGCTTGGTAGGTTGGAATGGCTGACTAGGTTATTTAATGACATCTTTACGACGGCAACTATGCCCATAGAATGGAGATCGAGTATCATGATCCCTCTATACAAAAACAAGGGGGATAGCCAGAGCTATGACAACTATAGAGGTATCAAGCTTCTAAGCCATACTATGAAAGTGTGGGAAAGAGTGGTGGAGATGTGACAACTATAGAGGTATCAAGCTTCTAAGCCATACTTGATTTAGGACTTTCCAAGTTTCCAGGGTCTTACAAGTACCAAATGGCTCCAAAATCATATTGGTTACCTCAATACTCATGTCCACTACACTATTATTCCAATTTGGCCATTCCAAAGCTGATGAAACTGTCAAAATTCCATTCTGAGGTCGTTTACCTATAGTTATGACCAAAGTAAAATTTTCAAGTTATAAAAGCTCCAAAATAGAGAATCGGGTCTAAAACCCAAACGAACGACAAGGCGACCGAGCTACTAGCGCCAATAGGTCATAAATGACATGGGGTCTCTATAAGAATGCTCTAAATGACAAAATAGTAGCAGTATTAGGAAAATGACCTAGGTGGTAATTACAAGTAGGGCTGTTCAAAACTGTCCGCTACCGATAACCCAACCGCAAAATTGGTTTATTGGCTTATTGGTATTGAGTTATCGGATTAGCGGATGGAGAATGGATTTAAATTTTATAATTAACGGCTTATCGGTGTGGGGGACGGATTACTCAATTTTGTTAATGGGTAAACCGTTAATCCGTTAAGAATTTATTATATTTTATCCCTAAACATATAAAATATGTATAATATTGATAATTTTTATTTGTAAACCTAAAATAAATGTAAACCTAAAATAAAATAAGGGTCAAACCCATTTAATTAAAAAGGCCTAACCAATTTAATTAAATAGACAGGCCCATAATCCATTTAAACTTAAACTGTAGAAGCCCTACTTACTAGTTACTAGTTACTACATCAACTCTTCTACAAACTTCTTCCGCCTACTTTAGGTTTAGGAACTTCCGCCTAAACTTCTTCCGCCTAAATCTGCCTCAGAAATTCTAGTAGCATCCCAGAGTTGATTCTACATGCATGTCTGAAGTTGATTTTTGATGACCATATGCAGATACTTTGAAGGTAGATGCTGCTTGTGGACTGCTATTTTCTTATTATTGTTTCCTTAAGAAATATTTTTGTTAATGAGCAAATTTGATGAAGTGGGTACTAGCAGCTTTACTCCTTTCTTGGGGTGAAATAATGTTTTCTGGACCTGATCTCTTTCATTGTTCTATATTTGGGTTGTCTGACCTTTGATTTGGCAGCATCTAGTAGTCATAAAAATAAAGTCTTGAAATGGGTTGGTGAATAGAAATTAGTTTGTGGTTGTTTCCGACGGTTTGGGGGTGGGGGTGTTGTGTGGAAGGAAGGTGAAATTACTTTGCTGATTCACTTTGCATATGTTATAATGCTGTGATTTTAGTTTATTTTTTTTTGGGTACAATTTGTTCTCTGTTTATCTTAAGGTTTGTTGAGCAAAATGACATATATGTATTTTAGAGGGATGATTCTTTTTGGATAAATTTTTTAGATGGATGATTACTGTTATAAGAACATATGCTTTTGTGCTCAAATTTAATGTGTTCATCACTTCAGCTAGTGAAAATAAGAAGGGAACTTTAGTTGAGTGTGCTCAGCAGGTAAGTCTATTAAGGGCACCACCGATACACCGCCCGATAACCGTCCGATAAGTGTTATTCCGATACCAATCCAACCGATATCTTATAGGTTGGCTAGCGGATTAGTACTTTTAAAAGCCGATAACCGTTAAGTCAAACCGTTAAGCATAATAATCCGTCCAATCCGCCCGATAAGCACCTCTAATTACAAGAGTACAAGGACCAAAATTGGACCACTAAAACAAGAATGTATCAAAAGCAAAAGACTAGTCTATATATATATAGATGGAGACTAGATCAATACAAAACATCGAGTGCTCACCCCCTATCTCCGAATCAGACTGCAGCAGGTTTGAATTAACGCTGGCCACTAGTGCTCAGACCTATATTATGAAAACAAATGTAGAGTATAGCATGAGTACCAAAATAATAGGTACCTAGTAGGAATCATAGACCAACTGAGCTTGAAAAGTAAAGGCAATATGAAAAGAGAAAATACATAAAATAGAGGTTAGGAGTGGAAGTCTAAAGTAAAAAAGTAAACTGTAATGCACACGAGTGTAAAAGGTACTAACTAAAGTAACCACAACTAAACTGCACCTAATTGGGGCCACATAAGCCTAGAAGGTACACTCATGCACAAGTTTAAATAAAAATTAGACCAGACCCTATGCTCGTCGAGTACAAAGATAAACTATAACTACTAAGATCTTAAACCGAGAACCAAGGATCGAAGAATATATACTATACCTAGAACCATAATCCAACCCACCAAAATCTGACAATGAGGAGGTCAAACCTGTCCTAGCAGATGTTCCTCAGAAGTAACCAAGACTGATCGAGCATGGAGGCCGAACCTGCCCTACATGATGCTCCTAAAGTACCCTAAGAATATAGAGGCCGAACCTGCCCTACATGATGCTCCTAAAGTACCCCAAGAATGATCAAGGATAGAGGCCTGACCTGGCCTACTAGATGCTCCCGAGAAGTACCCAAGACTGATCATGTAGCTGAGGTCAGACCTTCCCTAAAGAATGTTCGCTATAAGGATCAGGACGGTCAAGGCTAGAGTATGAGTCTAGATGCTCATCAAGGTGCCAAGTATTGCTACTATAAGTGCTCCAAATCATCAATAGATGCCAAAATCCATAGATCCCCATTCACACCTTAATCAAACAATAAAACCATCTGAATTAAATCTTAAACCAACCCTGAATCGCAGAATGAAAATTTGGTGTCATCGCCGAAACTCGTAAAATCGTAGAATTGGGAAAATATAGTCATAAGGTCATCAAAGCAAAGGTATCTCCTATATAAGACCCAAACTATCAGACCCAAGCCATCTACACCAGTCTACAAGGATCTAAGCCGACCAAATGACATCGAGGCAAAATAAAGGTCTATCGGGTCCAAATCATGTATTTTTAAGGCAAGCACTAGTCACACCTAGGCTAATTCCGAACATGATTCAAATGAATCAATAAACAAGTATACACATACTCCGTAAGGCATAAATAAACAAAAGAGTAGGTAGCATGCTCACAAGTACCATGTAAAACCCCGAAAAGGCCTTAAACATGATTTCTAAATGTATATGCATGATTTGATACTACCCTATCCCAAAATTCAACTAACCAACATACATTCATGGTCCAAAGCTCAATCTAAAGAAGAGTAAATTGTAGCCTGCCTATAGGCTGATCGCGAGCACTCTAAAATCACGGAATCAAAGGTTTCCCTTTTCTAACGGCCTCTTAATATTGCCATGTTATCAACGGTAGGTACATAGCGTTATTAGGGTTGTCTTGACATTAAAATTATCCAATTAAGAGACAGACTAATTTCGGAGTAAAATTTGGAAATATGGGACCCTCTACATAAATTGCATAATTGATTTTGTACAAAGGTCCTAGACACTATATCTAACTTATATTCCAAAAGGGAACACAATTCATTGCTCAAATCAGCCATAACACAAACATGCATCAACAAGCTAAAAATAAGTTCAAGAACAACTAAAGTAGCAGACAAACGAGGGAAAATTACCTTAAGCGAATCCTCTATATCTAATTCTGATCACACCACCGAATTCCCCTCGAAATACCCCGCAAAGAAGCCTTTAGAATCACCCAAACTGCCTTAGAATTGAGAGAGAAATCGTAATTCAACATTATAAGAAATAATTGAATTTTAAACTTAAAAACAAGCCTCAGGTTTCACAAAAATGACCCCAATGCTCGCTTAAGCGACCACCTAAAAGAGGCAGGCATCCCTTTAGCTACACTAGGTCGCTTAAGCAACAAGCCTCTTTCGCGACAAGCCTTTCACCTAAGCGACACCCGCCCAGGAGGGCCTAGTTTCTTTAATGATTGGGTTGTCGCTTTAGCAATAAGGAGTCGCATAAGCGATGGCACAAGACTCAGCTGGTGGAAGGTGGACTTTGTCATGTTCAAGTCTCCAACAGGGTGCTCAAGATTCGTTCGGATCCCTTGTGTGCACAAACAAGATATGCTACCCTATCAAATTCAAAATTCCAGACTTAATGGCATATTCAAAATTCCCATACGATGTTATTTTAATGAAAAGTGCATCCCATAATAAAGTCTTTTTTTAGCCAAATTACACACCAGGCCTTGAGATTAGTCTAAAAGCCTCGAGAAGTGCACGAAAGGTCATTCTAGACTAAACTCTATATTGTAGAACTAACCATGATGACAGAATTTTCATCTGAGTGCATTTTCTAAGAATATTGACCAAAGTCAACCTTAGGCCAAATTCCAAAGGTTAAACTACCAAATGGCCTCAAACCCACACTGATTGCCTTAATACTCATGTCAATTATGCTACCTGAGTAATTTGGTCATTCTAGAGCTGATAGAACTATTAGAATTCCATTTTGAGAACATTTACCTTAAGTAATGACCAAAGTCAACTTTTTAAGTTATAAAAACTCTAAAATAAGGAAATAGACCTAAAATCCAAATGGACGACCAGACGACTGATCAGTCAGTGCCAATAAGTCATAAATGAATTAAGGTTACTATAGAAATGCTCTAAACGACAAAAAGGAGGCATTAAAGCAAAAATGACATAGAGAGTCATTACAATATCCACTACTAAAAAGGACTTTTGTCTACAAAAATAAGAGTCAAGAAGTACCTAAAGGCACAAATAAGCTGGAGAACTGCTCCCGCATCTTTGCTCGGTCTACCAAGTATCCTCCTCAACTAAATGGTGCCTCCAATAGACGTTAAGTACAATAATGGCTCTCGATCACAGTTTCCTGACATCTATGGCTAGAATGGTATTTGGCTCCTCTATAAAGGTTAATTGATTATCCAACTCAACTGAATCATACTGAAGCACATAGGATTTTTCTGGAACATACCGACGCAATATAAAAACATGGAAAACCGAAGGAATAGCTGATAGAGATGGAGGAAAACTTAACTCATAAGTAACCTCACCAACTATCCTCAATATCTTAAAAGTCCCTATATACCTGAGGCTAAGCTTACCTCACCTCCCAAATCTCATCACGTCCTTCTTGGGCTATACTTAGAGAAACACTCGATCACCAACTACAAAACTCAATGGTCGATGCTTGTTATCCGCATAACTCTAATGTCTAATCTGAGCCATCCTAAACCTATCTTGAGTCACCCTCACCTAATCCAAGGCATCCTGAAGCAAGTTTATACCACCCAGACTAGGATTCATAGACTAAACTAACCAACTAGTGAGTGATACGCCTACTAGATAAGACCTTGAACGGGACCATTTGAATGCTAGATTTGTAGCTGTTGTTGTATGAAAACTCCACCAAAGGTAACAAGTGGTCCCACTAACCCCTAAAATCCAAAACATAGGCCCACAACATATCCTCAAGTACCTTGATAGTGTGCTCTAACTGGACATTAGTCTGTGGGTGAAATTTTATGCTAAGATAAACATAGATGTCGGACTCTTCCTTAAAGTTCTTCAAAAGATAGAAGTGAATACTAAGCCCTAGTCTGAGATTATAAAAATATGCACACTATAAAGATGAACTACCGCCCGAATGTAGATGTGGAACAACCTATCGACACTAAAGGAAGTGTGAACTGAGAGAAAGTGTGCCAACTTGGTCAATCGATCTACAATTAATCAAATACTATCAATGCCTCTAGAGGTCCGAGGAAAACAAACAATGAAGTCTATAGTGATAGGCTCCCACTTCTACTCCAGAATGGGTAATCACTGAAACTCACCACCAGGCCTCATATGCTCGGCCTTCACCTACTGGCAACAAAGGCAATGTGACACATAATATGATGTATCTCTCCTTATACATCTTAGTTATGCCCAGATTGATGGAATATCAGCAATTATAAGCCTTGCTAAGAATAAGTTAAATCAAACCCCTAACTCTCAAAACACATAATTAGCCATCAAATCTCAAAACTCCATCTGAATCTAGAGTAGTCTGACCAGCATTACCTGCCAACACCCTATCTTTGAGTACCACTTACTACTCATGCTCAAATAGATGACCCTAAATCTGATCTAGCAAAGATAGTTGAACCCTTACATGGGTTATTACTCATTTGGAATTTGAGATATCAAGTCGAATCATCTAGTTAGCTAAGGACTGGATCTCTAAGATAATGGTCGCTCAAAAATAGAAAGGAATTCTAGACTACCTATACTTTCTACCTTTCGGTTCATGGCGTCAACTACTACATTCATCTTGCCCGGATGGTAGAGAATAGAAATATCATTGTCCTTCAGGAGCACAATCAACCGATGCTACCTCAAATTAATGTCCCTCTAGCTCATAATATACCGAAGGATCATGTATTCAGTATAGATCTCATAATGAACTCTATATAGGTAGTGTCTCTAGATCTTAAGTGCAAAAACTACCGCTGCCAACTCTAAGTCATAAGTGGGGTAGTTGTGCTCATACAACTTAAGTTGCCTTAATGCATAAGAAATTATCCCGCCCAACTACATTAGAACACAATTCAAATCAACACTGAATACGTCATCATAAACTATGAAGCCCTCACCCTCAACTAGAAGAGTCTATATAGGAGCAGTGGTAAGCAACTCTTTGAGCCTCAAAAATTTCCTCTCACACTCCTCTGACCAAATAAATTGGACATCCTGACTAGTCAACCAAGTCAACGGGGCTACAATAGTGGAAAAGCCCTCAACAAAGCATTTGTAGTAACTCGCTAATCCGATGAAACTGTGAACCTCAGTAAAAAAAATAGGCCTGTCCTAATTATGAATACCCTCAATCTTTGTTGAATCAACCATAATACCCTCCTTGGACATCACGTGTCCCAAGAATGCTACAAACTAGAGCCAAAACTTGCACTTTAAGAACTTGGCACAAAGCCGCTGATCTCTCAAAGTCTGGAGCACTGTCCTTAAATGCTTATTATGCTCACTCTGGCTCTATAAGTATACCAATATGTCATCCATGAAGACAATGATGAAAGAATCAAGGTATGGCCTGAACGCTCGAGTCATCAAGTCCATAAAGGCAGAAGGGGCATTAGTCAATCTAAAAGACATCACAAGGAACTCATAATGGCCATAACGAGTCCTAAATGCGGTCTTAGGGATATTCGGTGCACTACTCCTCGGCTGATGGTAATCAAATCTCAAGTCTATCTTAGAAAACACTGCAACACCCTAAAGCTTATCAAACAGGTCATCAATATGATACATGTGGTAACGATTCTTCACCTTCACCTTGTTCAACTGCCTGTAGTCAATACATATCCTCATAGTCCCATCTTTTTTCTTCACAAATAGAATAGGAGCATCCCATAGCAACACACTCAGATAGATGAATCTCTTACCTAGGAGGTCCTCAAGATAAACATTGAGGTCCTTAAGCTCTCCAGGTGCAATCCAATAAGGTGGAATAGAAATAGGTTGAATACCTGGCTATAAATCTATGGAAAAATCTACATCACACTTTGGGGGAAGGCCAGGTAGGTCCGTAGGGAACATATCAACAAAGTCTCTAACCACAGAAGCTGAGTCAACTGAAGGGCTATCTTTACAAGCATCATGCACATAGGTCAAGTAAGCTAGACATCGCGAAGCGACCAATCGTTGAGCAAGTATAAAAGAGATAATCCATGTTGGTATGTGACTATAGGCACCCTACCACAACAAGAGGAATGCCAAGCATGGCTAAGGTAACGGTCTTGGTGTAGCAATAGAAGACCGCATGGTAAGGGGATAACTAGTCCATGCCCAAAATCATATTAAAATCTAGTATATGTAGAAAAATAAGGTCAATGCTAGCAACATAACCCTTGATGGTCACTAGGAAAGACCGAAACACCTCATCTACTACTAAATACTCACCCACTGAGGTCAAAACATGAATAGTCTCTATCAAGGATTCAAACCTCATACCCAATCGAGGAGCATAATATATATAAATATACGTGGATCCTAATTCAAATAAGCATGTAGCAGGCTGGTGGCATAATAGAAGTGTACCTATAATGACATTGTTGGATGCCTCTGCCTTCTCCCTCACTGCAATTACATAGAAATGGTCCTGTGTACCTTTGCCCAGTGCATCTGACTTGCCTCCTCGTGCTCCACCTCTAGCACCCTATCAACCACCCTAACGATCCTAATCTAGAGATCCGCCTCTAACTGGAAGAGGCACTATTGTTAGTGGTCTAGCTACTAGAGGAGCTGGAAAAATAGCGCATCTCCCTTACTAAGGGCACTCGAAACCAATGATAAAGTGACCCGCAATCATAAAACCTAAAAGTGGAATGACCTATAATAACCCAACTATGGTAGGAAGGGAGCGAGTCTGATACCCTCGAGCTCTGGCCAATTCTATGACCACCCAATTGACGTTGGCTGCCCTTAGAAGCAGGTAATGCTATTTGAATAGGCTAGCTAGACAGATCCTGCTAAAATTTATGGCAGGACCTATCATATAAGTCCCTACCCCCAGTTTGGGACATACTGTAGCTTCCTTAGTAGCGAGGCCTCTTATCGCTGCCCCTTTAGGCCTAGGGATGAATATGCTCCATAGACCGGGCATGGTCGACTACATCTAAAAATGAATAACCTGTTGAAGCTTGATGCTCTGTATCAACCCTCAATCTATACCTCAGTCCACGTACAAAGTAACGAATGATCTCCTCCTCCGTGGGTAGAATCATAGTGGCATAGCAGGATAACTCATTAAACCTCATCTCATACTCTGATACGGTCGTGAAGCCTTGCTCCAACTTGGTAAACTAATCACGAAGCTTGTCCCTGATTCTCCTTTTTATGTAACAGGCTAAGAAAGCCTCCAAAAACTCATCCCAAGGCAGAGGAGGTGACCCATCTGGCCTAAACTATAAGTATGAGCGCCACCACTTCCTAGCGGCCCTGTAGAACTAATGTGTGGTGAAGTCAGTCCTTTTGACTCCATGAGGCCTAACGACTAAAGTTGCTCTTGTCAAGTAGTCAAGAACTCATGGGCATCCTCTCAAATTGCTCCAGTAAATGTAGGTGGTGAAAGCCTCTGAAATACCCTTAGCATCTTCTGTTCGCGAAGTGGTATGACCTTGTCATCTATAACTGGTTGTACGGCCACACACACAGGTAGTGGCTATCCCTCAAGGGCAACTGCAGTAGGCTGACCCTGTGGTATTGGGGATAGAGCTGGTGCCTTTTTCATCTCACTGATAGCTGGAAAAATCTAAGTGAGTATGGCATCAATCTCTGATCCTATAGCTGGTGTGGGTAGTGATTAGGCTAGTCCTAGCCTCGCTAACTGTAAAGGTACATGTGATGCCTACTACTCCTCCTCAGGCTCAAGAGCCTCCTCTCTATAAAAGTCTAGTGCCGCAACCCTTGCACGACCTCTAGGTTGGCCTCTACCCCTAGTTGGGGCTCTATTTATGAGCTCGGGTGTATCACCCCCAGTCATCGTGCCTCGCGTGCGAGCCATCCTGCGAAAGGGTGAAACACATAAGATTCCAAGAAACCAATAAGTCACATGCGGCACAAAACTGAGACAAAAGAGAAAAATTTATGTAGCCTCCCGAAGATAAGTCATAAACATCTCTACACCAATCCGCAGGACTCTACTAGATTTTAGCTCTGTACAAGTAAGACCGATAAACCTGGGGATCTGATACCAACTTATCAGGACCCGATTTCT
The DNA here is from genome assembly GCF_947179165.1 of Solanum dulcamara. Lineage (NCBI taxonomy): Eukaryota > Viridiplantae > Streptophyta > Magnoliopsida > Solanales > Solanaceae > Solanum > Solanum dulcamara. The sequence goes on along the minus strand of NC_077248.1, from coordinate 56,280,307 downwards.
CAGGTCATGATGGTACATACTATAACTCCTAAGTAGGTAAGCCAACCCATAACCCAAAAGAAATAATAATAGGTTTAAGTGTAGAAACTAAACAAGAATAAGTAATTCAAATATAAAATAGGATAATTTAGTGGAAGACAACACCAAAACGAATATATACACAAAAGCTCCCTACGAAAACCTTGAAGTCACAAGAACAGAGTTGTCTAATAGAAGAGTACATATCCAAAAAGTGGATCATTGAAATAAGACTGTCTCAAAAGCAAAACACTACTCTCTCTCTCTCTCTCTCTCTCTCTCTATATATATATATATATATATATATATATATATAGATAGATAGATGGAGACTCGACAAAATATCAAGTGCTCAGCCCCTGTCTCTAGATCAGACTACAACAGGCTCGAATCAATGCTGGCCACTCATGCTCAGACCTACTTCATGAAAATATATGTAGAGTGTAGTATGAGTACCAAGAAAATAGGTATCCAATAGGCATCATAGGTCGACTTAGGTTGAAAAGTAAAGGCAAGATGAAAGGAGGGAATAGATAGAATAAAGATGAAGAGCGGAAGTCTAAAGTAAAGAAGTTAATTGTAATGCACATGAGTGTAAAAGGAACTAACTAAAGTAACTACAACTAAACTATACCTAATTGGGGCCCAAAAGGTATACTCGTGAGAAAGTTTAAAGAAAAACCCTACCAGACCCCCATAAGCCCATCGTATACATAAAAAAACTATAACTACTGAGGTTTGAAATCGAGAACCAAGAACTAAAGAATTAGACGCAGAACCACAATCCAACCAAGCAAAATCTCACAATAAAGTCGCCAGACCTTCCCTACCGAATGCCCCTAGAAGTAACCAAGACTGATCGAGTACGGAGGCCAGACCTGCCCAGCCAGATGTCACCAGAAGTACCCAAGACTGATCATGTACCTGAGGTCGGACCTGCCCTACAGAATGCTCGTTATAAGGATTAAGAGAGTCGAGGACAGAATATGATTCTGGATGCTCATCAAGGTGCCAACTATAGCTACTGCAATTTCTCTCAATCATTAATAGATGCCAAACTCCATGGATCGACTTCCACACTTTACTCAACCAATAAAACCATCTGAACTGAAGCTCGAACCAACCTTGAATCACGGAATGAAAAATTGGTGTTGCCGCCAAAACTCGTAAAGTAGCAAAATCTAGAAAAATAGGGTTATAAGGCCACCAAAGAAATGGTATCACCTACCTAAGGCCCAAACTATCAAATTCAATTCTGCTACACCAGTCTAAAAGGATCTAAGCCCGCTGAACGACGTCGGGACAAAACTAAAGCATATCGAGTCAAATCATACATTTCTAAGGAAACCACTAGTCACACCTAGGCTAAGGCCAAAAATAATTCAAATGATTCAATAAAAAAGTATACACATAATCCATAAGGCATGAATAAACAACAAAGTTGGTAGCATTCTCACAAGCAACTGGTAAAACCCCCAAAAGGCTAAAAATATTATTTCTAAACGTATAAGCATGATTCGATAATACCCAATCACAAATTCCAACTAAACAACATATATTCACATTCAAAGCTCAATCTAAAGTAGAGGAAATCATAACCTACCTATAGGCTGATCATAAGCGCTCCAAAATCACAGAATTGAAGCTTTCCCCTTTCTAATAGCCTCTAAATGCTGTCACGCTATCAACAATAGGTACATAACATTATTAGGGTCATTTTGACTTTAGAATTATTGAATTCAGAGATGGGCCAATTTTGGAGTCAAAATTGGGAATATGGGACTTGCTCTGTAAATTACGAAATTGACTTCGTACAAAGATCCTAGGCGCTACCCCTAAAGTATATTCCAAAAAGGAACATAATTCATTTCTCAAATCAGCGACAACACAAACATTCATCAACAAGCTTAAAATAAGTTCAAGAACATATATTGTAGAAGAAAAATAACGGGAAAATACCTGAAATGAAGCCTCTATACATAAGTTTGATCACACCACTGAATTCCTCTTGGAAAACCCTGCAAATTAGCCTTTTCAATCACCCAAATATCCATAGAATTAAGGGAGAAATCATAATTCAAAGTTAGAAATAACAAAATTTTGAACTTACAAATAAGCCTCAGATGTCGCAAAAGCGACCCTTATGATCGCTTAAGCGACCACCTCAAAGAGGCGGGCATCGCTTTCGCAATACCAAGTCGCTTTCCTGATTGCCTTGTCTCTTTAGATATAAGAAGTTGCATAAGTAATGGCACCAGACCAAGCTGGTCCAAGGTGGACTTTGGCATGTCCAAGTCTCTGATGGGGTGCTCGGGATTCATTTAGAACCCCATGCGTACAAATGAGTTATGCTACCCTACCAAATTCAATGTTTCGGACTAAATGGTACATTTAAAATTTCCATATGAGGTCATTTTAAGAAAAAGTAGGTCTCATACCCAAGTTTTATTTTTAGCCAAACTCTACAATGGGTGTCAGAATTAGACCGGAAGCCTCAGAAAGCGTACGAAGGGTTTTTCTAGACCAAACTTGGTATTTCAGAACTAACTGCGCTGATGAAATTTTCATCCGAGTGCATTTTTCAAGAATGTCTACCAAAGTCTACCTTAGGCCAAATTTCAAAAGCTAAAGCGTCAAATGGCCTCAAGCCCGCACTGATTATCTCGATACTCGTGCCGACCATGCTAATAGCCTAATTTGGCCATTCTGGAGCTGACAGAACTATCAAAATTTCGTTCTAAGATTATTTACCTGAAGTAATGACTGAAGACAACTTTTTAAGTTTAAAAACTCCAAAACAGGGAAACGGGCCTAAAATCCAAATGAATGATCAGACTATCGAACAATTAGTGTCAGTAAGTCATAAATAACCTGGGGTCGCTACAAGAATGCTCTAAATGATGAAAAAAAGGCATTAAAGCAAAAATGACTTAGACAATTCTTCTTCTATATTTGAAAAACATAAAACTATTGTTATATAAACATAATGATTTTCCTTAAATTATATATTTATGTTTTCCCTCATTTATTTTTTCATATTCTCTTACATAAGAAGTAGCAAACACCTTATTTTTCACGTTTATTGTTTTGGTATTTTGTGCTCAATGGGTATATTGGTAATTGTATTTATAATAATCCAATCTTATTTACTATTTCATGGTTCATTTTTTGATATTTTGTGCTTAATAATGTTTTGATAGTTATATTATAATAATTCAATTTTAACTGAATATGTCAATTCACTTTCTGCTTTGCCTCTGATGCTCTTCATTTGTTAGTTGGGCAATATGTTGAGTTGCATATGTAAATAACCTAGATTAGGGTTATTAATATAGGCCAATTTGAATTTATATAAATAGTAAATAAATATATATTTGTATACTGAATTTAAAATAAAGAATGAATTAAAGAACACAACCATTTGGACTCTTACTAAACCGCTTTCTTTTGTTTGTTAAATAAGGATAGAACTCATGAGTTTAAAATGTAACAAAAATAAAAGATTAAATTTTCCCCTCTTCATTCTTCTATTCCTATAAAGTTCTAATGAAGATTCTTGTAAAGATTTTCTTTTCGAAAAATATTGAAAGAATCAATTGGATAGTTCGATACAACAACCTGAGCAAATTAAGGTAGCCAAAGGGATAAGGATACTAGTTCTAGATATTGGGTAGATAAAACTTTCAAAAGAAAGGAGAAGTCAGACAAGGATACTAAGTTGAACAATGCCATACTCAGGGATGTGAAGGAGAATGAAACAGAGAACGATGAGTCCCAAAAAAATAACAATATTGAAGACAACTTGAGTAGTTCTATGATTGGGGCTATAAAATAGTCTTGGAGGAAAGAGTCGAAAAGGAGGAAATTACAGAAATGGTTGTTATGGCGGAGTCAGATGATACTGAATTGTTCATTAGCCATACTTTGTGCACCAATTCTAGATTAGAAAGAGATGACACTAGTGTTGACAAGGTTCTAGAGTCATTCTCAAAACCTATGGAGACCTTGCAGGAAAACAACTTAGTAGTGAATGAACAAAAACGCCACCTGAACACTGAAGGAAGCAATGTAGAGACAAGTGTGACATCAGCCCTACAAATTATTCTAGTGCAACATCCTATGCCATTACAAATGATTTTAGAACAACATGTAGGGAGATTACCTTGGTGGCTAGTCAAGATAATCAACAGATAGTTGATTATGAGAACCTATCTCCTATGAAGGTGTTGCATACTATTGTGTCACACACTTATGAGACCACTAGTAGTGAGAAGAACATGCAGGATCAAGCAAGTAAAGAAGAGCTAGATGAAGATAGTAATAATGTACTCCTAGACCAGGTGGCCAGAAAAGCAGGTATATCTCTGAAATCACTAGTAAAGAGTGCCAGAAAAGCTAGGAAAATAGGCACTAGGATCAAACAATCCAACAAGGGCAGATCCATAGAGAGGTACCTCTAAATCTAGTTTTAAATGATTAAAACATTCTTTTGGAATATCAGGCCGTCAATACCCAAGAGGCATTTCATAGGGTTCAAAGGTTACATAGACATCATAAGTTTTTCTTGATTGTTTTGATGAAGCCATTTCAAGACTCAAGGAATATTCAGAGATATAAAAGAAGACTTGGTATGAAGTAGGCTCATTTAAACATAAATGGAAACTTTTGGTATTTTGTAGATGACAATATTTAAGTATTGGTTAATTCAGAACAACAAATCACTCTCAAATTACTTTTCCAGGAGAACGGGAAGTATCTAGTTACAACCCTAGTTTATTCTAAATGTGATGCTATAGAGAGATTGTAGTTGTGGGATAGTATTTATGATTTGGCCAATAATATGGCAAATCCATGGTTGGTTGGAAGTGATTTTAATGTGGTTATAAATGATGAAGAAAAAATTGGAGGGCTTCCAGTCTATCCACCAAAATATGAAGACTTTGCATTTTTTTAAACTTATCTAGGCATGGCAGAGCTAATGAGGAATGCATTTTCAAAAGATAGGATAGGATGTTAATGAATCACTAATTTTAGGATACTTTTGGGCAACGGGAAGTAGTTCATTTGTCAAGAAGTGGATCAGATCATGCTCCTTTATTACTTTCTTGTGGAGACAATTCTCAAAACTTGCCTAAACCTTTCAGATTTTTGAAGTTCTAGACTAAAAATAACACCTTTCAAGAGGTAGTTAAAGTACATTGGGTTGCAGATGCAACCAATGAAATTTTTATTAGTTTAAAACAAAAGATAAGAAGTGTTAAAACTACCTTATCAAGTTGTAGCAAAGCTTGTTATGGAGACATTTTTAAATAACTCACTATCAGGGAAGAGATTGTCAGAATTAAGAAGGAATTATTTGAAGAATTCCCAACCGAAGAGAACAGGGAAGTGTTACAACATGCTCAAGAAGAAATGAAGAAATACTTACATTATGAGAAGGATTTTTGGAGGCAAAAGGCAGGGCTTAGGTAGTTTTTGAAGGAGATAGAAATACTAGGTATTTTCATAACCTGATTAATGGCAGAAGGAAGAAATTGCAGATTAAAATGATTTAAAACTAAGAAGGGAAATAGTTGGAAGGAGATTAGCTAGTAGTAAAAGCATTTAACTATTATCAAAAACAATTTTCCCATGAGGAGAGTTCAGTGGAGGATCCTATGTTTATAAATATTTCAGACCTGGTAACACAAGAAGATAATATTTCCCTAAATGCCATTCCTACTGAAGTGGAAGTAAAGAAAGTAGTTTTTGGGCTTGATGGAGATAGTGTGAGTGGCCCAGATGGCCTCTCATGAAGCTTTTACCAGACTTGTTGGGAGATTGTAGGATACGATATTATTAAAGTGGTAAAAGCATTCTATGATGGTCACACTCTTCCTAAGTCTATAACTCATACTAATATTGTATTGCTACCAAAAAAAAGAGGGAGTAATTTTTCTGAAATGAGACCCATTAGCCTCAGCAATTTCCTAAATAAGGTCATTTTCAGAATCATGCATGACAGACTTGAAGCTATTCTGCCATCACTAATTTTTAAGAATCATTCTGGTTTTGTGAAATGAAGAAATATCACAGAAAATGTGCTCTTGGCTCAGGAGATTATCACTGATATTAGAAAAATGGGTAAACTTGCCAATATAGCTATAAGGCTAGATATGAAAAAAGCTTATGATAGAGTGTCGTGGTAGCTCCTCATTGTATTATTAAGGAAGATGGGATTTTCAGAAGTATTCGTAGATAAAATTTAGAGGTTGTTGTCTAATAATTGGTACTCTATCCTTCTAAATGGACAAGCTCATGGTTTTTTTCATTCAACCAAAGAAGTTAAGCAAGGTGGCCCTCTGTCCCCTGCTTTATTTATCTTATCATCAGAAGTGCTATCTAGGTCTTTGAATACTCTATATGAAGATACATCCTTTAGAGGGTTTGGAATGCCAAAGTGGAGTTCTGACCTCAACCACTTAGCATATGCTGATGACACCATCATATTTGTATTTGCTGATGAGTATTCTCTGAAGTTACTGATGAATAACTTAAACGAGTATGAAGGGATATTAGGTCAAAAAATCAATAAGGAGAAGAGCTTTTTCTACATGCACAACAAGATCTCAGGCTACATTGTCGATCAAGTCTCACAGATAATTTAATAGAGGTCAATTTCCTTTATTCTATCTTGGGTGTCCCATCTCTCATGCTAGAAAAAGGAGGTCTTTCTATAATGATATTATTAAAAAGGTAAAGAACGAGTTTCATACTTGGAAAGGAAAAATTCTTTCTTATGGTGGTAAGGTTGTGCTAATTGCAAATGTACTTATGATTATGCCAATTTATCTCCTTTCACCTGTTAACACACCCAAGTATGTTATTCATGACCTTCACAAATTATTTCCTAGATTCTTCTAGAATAACAAGAATGAAGGTCGAAGCAAGCACTGCATATCCTAGGAGAATATGTACTTACCTAAGCAAGAAGGTGGCCTAGGATTCAGGTCTCTATTTGATGTCTCAAAAGCTTTATTTGCTAAACTTTGGTAGAATTTCAAAACTTCCAAGTCTCTTTGGGCCAATTATATGTGGAATCAGTGTTTTGAAAAGCGAGAAGCGGAAAAAAGCGACGGGGGCTCGCTTCACAGAAGCGAGAAACGTGAAGCGAAGCGCATGCTTTTTTCAGAAAAAGCGCTATTTAATATAAAAATATAAAATATAAAATATGCATAGATAAATAATCAAGAACTCAAAAGACTTAGATTAAAAAGTAACTAGATAGTCAATAATCCTTATAAGTAACAACATATAAAGCAAATGCATAACCAAATCACAAAGAGAGCAAAATCCTATTCTTCAACAAGATCCTCAAACTCTTGAAGTGCCATCAACAAGGGTTCTACTTCTACTTGGTCCTCATCTTCTTCCTCATCGGAGGACTCATCAACAAGAGTTCTACTTCTATTTGATTTTGAACATGAACTTGAACCTGTAGCTACTCTTTTTTCCTTGCCCCTTAAAGTACTCCCCCTAAAACCATAAATATTCTCCTCCACACCACTAGCCGTAGCAACATCACCATAAGTGAGACCTTCTCCTTCATATACTTCTTCATCTTTATGATTTTAGGGTGCTCCAGTTAACCATTCATTTGCATCATCAATATTATCCAACAAAATTGGATCAATGGTATTGTGAGCATTGTAGCGACGTACCAACGTTCTATTATATTTGATGAACACTAGATCATTCAGGCGTTTTAACTCAAGTCTGTTTCTCTTTTTTGTATGAATCTGCATAGAATATGTAGAAAGTAATTAATGGGAGGACTTTGGACAACTAAGATACCATTTAATTTAGTAATAACGTAATATAGGTTTTCACATGTTCATACACGCTCCAATTTCTCTCACAACCGGATGAGCTACAAGTTAAACTTTGCACTCTAATATCAAATTATTGCAAGTTTGGGACATTATGACCATATTGCATCCACCATTCAACTGTAGAAGAATTATTTTAAAAGTTAATATGTAATAACTTAAAAGTTAAAGCTCTAATAGTTAAATGTTGAAATGCTCACCTGGTGACCTTAAGGTTCTAGCTCTAATGGCCGACTCAATTCCAAGTAGCCCATCAGCTTTCATGTACACACCAAGCTCATCCCCTATTTTGTCTTGCAAAGTTTTATCTAGGATTATCCTCTCAACACATGCATGATATCCCAACCACACTTCTTCAGTTAAAGTCTTCATCTCATTATTTTTATAATAGAGCCCCGAGTTCAAAATATGTCCAGCTGCATGTAAAGGTTGATGAAGTTGATCCGTCCACCTTGCATCAATGATTTTGAAAATATTCATATATTTTCTGTCATCATAATTGAATGCATTTTCAATACTTTCTTTGGCCCTATCCATGGCTTCATAAATGTAGCCCATTGGTGGTTTTTTCTCCCCATCCACCATACGAAGTACATTAATTAAAGGACCACCAACTCTAAGTGCTTGAACAGTGTCATTCCAAAAATATGGACTGATGATGTGTCTCGCAACTTCTTTCCCAAGAGTTTCCTTTGCATAGACACTCTCATTCCATTTAGTGGACATAAACAAGGTTCTCAGATTTTTCTTTTGCATATAAAAACTATGCAATGTCAAAAAAGCTGTTGTGAATCTTATCTTAGCAGGTTTTACCAAGTTTCTTTGCTTTGTGTATCTCCTCATCATATTCAACAACAGTTCCCTTTGACTGATATAAGAATGTATCTTAACAGCCTTACCAAAAACTATTCAAAAAAATTTAATAGTTAATAAGTAAGAAAACTAACATGAAGATTAAAGAAATACATTAAATATCAAGATTTAAGTTCACCTGTAGAATACGGGGCCTCTTTGAAAATGTCACCAAACATCAAGTTGATACAATGATCAGCACAAGGAGTCCAGAAAATATGCGGGAACACTCCCTTCAACATGTCACCCGTTTTTTTGTTCTCACTTGCGTTATCGGTCACAACTTGTACCACATTTTCCTTGCCTATTTTTAAGATAGTCTTCTCAAACAAGTTAAACATCTTATTAGAATCAGTAGAAGAGTCACTAGCATCATGAGATTCAAGAAACACACTCCCTTTTGGAGAATTCACCAAAACATTGATGATCATTTTCCCATTCCTTGCTATCCATTTATCCATCATAATGGAACAACCATACGTTTTTCATTGAACATTATGATCTTCTACAATTTTGTTTGTCTTTTCCACCTCTTTTTTTAAACAAGGAACTCTTACCTCATGATAGGTAGGGGGCTTCATTCCAGGGCCATATTGGCTTACGACCTCAATGAATTCACCAAAACTTTCGGTGTATTTAACACAATTGAAAGGCAATCGTGCATCATACATCCACCTAGCAAAAGCAGATACAGCACGATCCCGTTAAATCTTGCTAGAAGCCTCTACATCAATAGGTCTACCTTTTCTCTTTTCATTTGGTTTTTGTGAGAAATAGAGATTAAGAGGACCTTTGACATTGCTAGCGGTGGATGACCCACTTTCACTAGTTGAAGGTTTCTTCTTTGAGGGAGGTCCCATTGGCATATTCACTTCAACTTCATCATCCATTTCATCATTATCAACAAGATTAACCATGGATGCTTCAGGATTCATTTGAGTTTTAAATTCATTGTTTTTTGTAAAATACTCCTTTATTTCTTCCTTCACACTATTCGGGACCTTTGGACACACTTTAACATCTTTATAACCACCAATAAGATGCTTCTTGTGACGAAATATTCCGCCATTATATGTCATATCACAAAAAACACATTTGATTTTTGTGTTACTTCCCATGGCAATTCCATATGCCCAAGCTATATCCTTTTTTAGTACCATTAAGAAAATACAACTTACTACAAAGAAAAAATAGAATAATAATTCAGTCACACAAGTCAAATTGTCAAAACAATAATAGAGCAGTTGACAGATGGCAGCAAAATTAAAAAAAAAATATTAAAGCTGCTGGCCTACTGCAGTGGGTTTTAAGTCAAAAATTGGTCATGAAAGTGGTCTATATGGGCTCTACTTTTTGATAAATTCCCTTTATACAGTTAATTAAACATCCAATAACCATTCTCTACTTCATATCACCAGCCCACTAGCCTAATAAAATAGCTGCAGCAGTATTAAAAAAAATAAAGCAGCTGCAGTGGGTAATAAAGCAGCCCTTGTTTTGTGTAATAAAGCAGCCCTTGTTTTGTGTAATAAAATCACTATAAAAAAATCAACCAAATTTTTCAGCTCAACAAATTAATTAATATTATATGATAAAATGATTTATGAGAAAAAGAAAATCATGATACAGATATAAAAAACAGAGCATAGCTTAACAAAATAGAGGTCCACTGAGAATCCAAATCAAAAAAAAGGGCCAAAACATACCAGCAGCTGCGCAGAACTGCATTGCTGGATAGAAACAAAAAAGAAGATGAGAAGAAGTGATGAAGAGAAAAAGAGAAGAACATCATAGCGGCAGAAGTTGAATAGAAATAAAAAGAGAAAGAGAAAGAGAAGAAGAGAAGAAGAGAAGAGAAGAAGAGAAGAAAAACTAACCTGGTTGAAGTTTGAACTGACGAAGTCTCGAAGAAGTCACAGGAGCTTGGAATAATTAATGGTAAGTTTACAAATTTTTTCTTTTAAAATAAACCCTAGTGCCGCTTTTAACAAATGAAGCACGCGCTTTTCTGTTTTCGCTTCGCTTCACGATATTGAAGTGCTAGTGCCTCGCCTCGCTTCACTTCACGCTTAAAGCGGGCGCTTTAGCTCTTTTTCACAACACTATCTGGAATAAGTATTGCAAAAAATAGGGTCATCAAATAGTAAACTGGAAGGCGGTTCACAATTATGGAAAGTAATGTTAGAAGCTAGAGACAATGTAGATGAAGAAATAGGCTGGGAACCTAAGTTTGGACACTCTAATGTCTGGTTTGACAACTGGACCAAATTAGAAGCATTGTACTTTGTGATACCTCTTACTGTTCCTATTGATAGATTTGTGGAAGATGTTAGTGAACTTATGTTCAATGGTAGGTGGAATAAAGATAAGTTGCATTCAATCTTTCCCATAGGTATTGTAGATCATACTAAGCAGGAATTGGTTATGATAGAGAAGACAAGAGATTGGGATAAACCCTGGTGGATGCTAACTAGTTTTGGTAAATTTACTATTAGTAGTGCTTTGAATATTCTGAGACAGAAGGAGGAAGAACTACTTGTTTTCTACAATATATGGAGTAAAGGTATACCATTCAAGGTATACCTATCTTTTCAAGGTATACCTATCTTATATTTTTCTGATTTTGATGAAAAGATAAGATTATCCGAGAAATATAGGTCTGCGGAGGAAAAATGATTGAGATTGAAGAAGTCTTCTTTGGTAGTTTATTCTATAGCACCTGGTGAGAGCTCTGAGGTGTATTTTGGCATTCCCCAAATCTTAGTCCAATGAAGTATTTGAAGGGTGATTTTTGATAAAGATGATACATGCTACATCATAAATCAAGACACTAGTTCTGGAATTTACCAACTGGAAGATGAATCTTAAACCTATGCTTCTCCATTGTTGAGTGACGTGGTCTCGATATCTTCACCTTAGGAAGAAGATGAAGTGTTTCTCACTTTCCCTTCTGTTGTTTCTTTCCTCTTTTTTCCTTTTTTGCTTTGTTTTTTTTATTTCCTCTAGACTGATATGGTCCTTTTGTGTTGTTTTAACTCATTTTAGCTAATAAAAGATGACCCAGTTGGGTCTTTCATTAAAAAAAAAGAAATAATTGCATTAAAAAGAAATATTTATATACATATAATTGCACTATTAAACTAGTAAAACAGATTTAATGGTCATATAAATTGTGTATTTTGCTAAAATTCTTCAATACCTTTTAGTACTTCAATATTTATGTACTTATTCAATCTTTTTTCTAATCACACTCTGTACAAATCAAATCCAATCTCTGATCCATAAATCTTTGCTTTAAGAGGTTACATGTCTTCCAATGTTGGATCAATATTTTTAGGGGAAAAATTCAAATATGCCATCGAATTTTGAGAAAAATGATCATTTATGACATTCATTAAAAGTTTGGTTCATTAATGCTATTGCCATTTGAGAAAAGGTTCATCCATGCTATTATTTCTTAACTCCGATTTTTCAAACCAATTTCTACATGTGGTCAAGTATAATTCATCCACATCATTAGTTTTTTTTTTTAAGAAGTCAACCTAACTTAAGAAGACCCCAAACAACTTTTAATACTTTCCAATTAGAGTTTTTGACCAAATATACTCTTTTTGCTCCTTGTTCTTCAAGAACACCAGGAACACATGAAGAACGCTAAGAACTCGAAAATTTCTAACTTATTCAATTATTCATGAGATCACCTCAAATGTCAACAATAGCATTCTTCCAAGCTAGATACCAAAACTTAATATCTTTTGAGCACGAATTTAACCTAACTCAACGCGACCCATTATAAATTTCTTCAAAGTTTTAAAATTTCAACATATTTTAATGGTCAAATTTTCTCCACAACTCCACATCACTTGAAATTTTGAACATAGACTGAAAAAATACTAGGGAACAAGAATCTAATTTCAAAAGCAAAAATAACGACATGAATCGAAACATATTTTTGAAATTTTGGGACTGATTTTCATATTATTTGGAATATCCCCCTCAATATTAATTACGTATTCTCCAAATAATTTTTCAAAACTTTAATAAATAGAGAATAAATAGTAAACATTTTATGAAGCAACTATTAAAAATATATTGATCATTTGATATGACCTAAATCCCCACCATCAACAAGCAGGAATGTTGACGGAGAGGAGTCTGCTTATTGTCTTTACTTATTTCTTAGTAAGTAATATACTATTAATTATCACTAGTCTGTGTTTGTACTTGAGTTCGATAACATTAATTCTAATATATAATTCATTTAACTACACAACTGTAGTATTATAAATTTGAATTTCCAAGAGAGTAATATTGTTTTAGTCTCAAATACTTATCATCCTTATGAAAAATTGTCACAACCCCAACCCGCTGTGACTGGAACCCACACTAACCCTCTGGTTGGAGAACCATTTCAACAACCCAACAATTAGAAAATGCAGTAAACAAACAAGATAAGGATGCAGAAGCAGTATTAATTAAAGATATAAGCCTGAGTCCACATAAACTCAGGAAGGTCTAGGAGATAACTTAAAACATACGGAAAACATTCTAGGAACTGAAAGTCATTCGTACCAAAACTCTAAAGAACTAACAAGTTTAGAACGGGAGTACTATTCCTATAAGAAAGTCATTAAAGAATTAACCAATGTATGAACATCTAAGTTCTGGAAGAAGGACTAAAAATAATAGAGTGTCCATGGTAGCCTGAAAGAATTAGATCACCCTTGAACTCGAACAACTTCTCATTCTTCTAAACAAAGTCTCTCTGCAACCGACTGAATATGACATGTACTTAAGAAAAATAGAGCAAGTATAGTATTAATACACAAAATCAACAGTGTACTAGTAGAATCATGCGGCTAGCCAGTAAACGAGTCATGGCAAGTAAACCAAACATAGTAATCACATATATATATATAGAATAACTTAACCATTTTCATCTCAATCAGTACTCAACAAGATCACAGTTTATCAATTCCAATATCATGCAATTTTCACACAGGGGTCCTCTCATGGAACCTGCAAACACTTAATTTATGTCGGAACATGACACCCGATCCAAGTCTTATGTTGGAATGTAATATTTGATTCAAGTGTGTGTCAGAACATGAGACTCAATCCAATTATATATCAAAGCGTGACACCTAATCCAAATATACAAAGAAATCACAATTTACCATCAATGATCAAGACCCTTCAAGGGACGTGGTGCATACCACTGGCCATGAAGAGGAGCTCTCCATTCGTGAATAAGGCAGCCACCAAGCAAAATCCATCAAAATGGACAAGTCAAACTCCACGGACCTCACCACAGGTCTGGTGCTCACCATTGGCTGTGAAGGGTGCTGTGGTGGGGTGGCCAGCCACAAAAGTCCAAGGAAATTACCAAGGAAGACCACCACGAGCCATGGTTCTCACTAGTGGGCGTGGTGGTTCCCGTCAAGATCAATTCGAGCCCAACAAGACTTTGGTTTCCTAGATTGTTTAGTATTAGATTTCAACTTCTATAAATACCCTATTTTGTTCTAGGTTTAAGGAGAATTTGAGAAACATTTTTCATACATGGTTCCTACTATTTAGAGGTTAAATTACATGACCAAAATCCATTGATTCATCATCCACACGCAACTGGACAGATTTGGAAGAAGAGCACACAACCTAAATTCTTTGAGTTCTAGTTTTGGTGATTTGATTCTAAATCTTATTCTTCAATTGTGAGTTTGATTCATTTTTATTTGTAAGACTTATAATACATGTTTCATTTATTGTTTGTTGAGTTAATCATTATAATCATGCAAGGTTAATCTCACAACTAGGATTGTGGGAACCATGATGACTTAACTAGGATAGGCAAACGTAGGATTGATATTCATGATTTGTTTTGCATGTATTATGATTTCTTTATTCAAAAGTCTTTTTTAGTGAGTGCACGCATTAAGAAATTTCCCATATTCATTTCTTTTCCGAGAGGAAGGTAGTGATTAGGAAAAGACTATCACAACAGTAATTCGAAGAGTCTGACTTCAAAAAAAGGGATAAACTTCGTCTAAGTTAGTTGAGATTGGGAGGAGATAGTACTCTGAGATCCAGGTGAGGATTAGTAAAGTATACATTCTGAGACTGGGAGAATATGTATGTGATATGTTTAAGAAGGGCTGGGAGGTGAATTAGATGTTACCTAACTTGCTAGATTTTGCATGCAAAACATTGAATGATATCATGAATACGATTCGTCTATTAAGTCATATGTCATGGCAATCATATTTCTACTCTAGTCTTTATATTTTTACAACTTTAATCATGTTTACTTGTCACCGCATTGTTACTTGTTCTTAAATTACAACCAAACCGCCTTACTTTTACTTTATGCATCTTTATTTTCAAGAAGTAGCCACTATAACTGAATAGTGATATCTAATAGAATTGTTTCAACCTATTCCCTATAGGTTCAACCCCGACTCTTAGTTGGGTAAAATATAATGCTAACAATCGTCTATATCTCTTTCGAGAGGTATAATTGAATGTTATCAAAATGGTATCGTTGCTGGGGAATGTGACTTTGAAATATTCTAGTAGTTGTTAATTCAGTTTGTAGTTCTATTTCCTAATTTTACTTTTGGTTTCTTATTTTTGGTTTTTAAAGGGAACAGATAGTGAATGCCAAACACTCATAGTGTGGGTGAACCACTCCTTCCCTACGATTCCGAACTACAAAGATCCATTCAAAATATGAATGTGAAAGAGTGTGAGGCGCAAAGGCTGAGAGAACTTGAAGATAATCAAGTCAGAAAGGATGTCTTAATTGATAATGATGTTGATATAGATGGCACAGGAACTACTGGAGCTATAGTTCTCCCACCACTACCTCAAGGTGTTAAGTTCACTATCACTAACACCATGTTGCAGATGTTGAACCTAAAAGGATCATTTAGTGAAACAGCGAGAGATGATGCCAACCAACACTTGATGAACTTTATTGCCACCTACAAGTCATCTAAAATCCCTAGGGTGAGCCAATATGCCATACGACTGCGTCTATTTCCATTATATCTATTTGGTGGAGCAATAAAGTGGTTAAACGACCTTCTACATGACTCTATCATGACCTGGAAGGAGCTGATGGATGTATGTTTTGAGAGGTTCTTCCCACCATCTAAGAAGTTGAAAATCAAGAATGAGATTGGTGCTCACAAATAGCTACCTACTGAAGTAGTGCATAAGACTTGGGAGAGATTTAGGCAAAAGATGAAGTATTCCAAATCACAACCTGACTGATGAGCACTTGAAAGAGTCTACAAGTCTTAAAACTTTGTGACCAAGTCATTCATAGATGTGGCTTATTATCACGACCCAATCTCATAGGTCGTGATGGGTGTCCGAACTAGACACACGCGTGTACCCCTGGCAATTATAAGAAATATGTATCCTATTCGACTCATAGTGTACCAACAGGTAAGAAAATATACAAGCCGATAAGGTTGTCGTAACCTATAGGGTTATTCCATAATACACATACACGCGAGCCGACAAGGCCGCCATGACACAGGAACACCCCAAATCATAAGTCATATAAGCACAATTGTACATACATACATATATGACTCATATACTACCCACATACATATACAACCCACATACATATCTACAGACCTCTAAGAGTAAAAAAACAGTCACATAAGGCAGGACAGGACCCCCGTCGTACCTGTGAACAAAAAATATATATACATCAGGGTTTAGTACCAAAATCTAGGCTCCAGCACAATGGAGCACCTCTGGACCGCTGAGTGGGACTCCTACACTGGCGGATCCCCAAATTATGTACCTGTACCTGTGGGCATGAACGCAGCCTCCCGAAGAAAGGGGGGTTGGTGTGACATATGTACTGAGTAGGTAAAACATAACATAGCATAACTGGAAGAATATCTAACACAGAGAAATAGGGGAATAAAATATCATATAAGAAACCTCTGTACTTGTACCCCTGTGAATCATAAAAGCATGCATGCCCAAATTATACAATATAGCCGGCCCTTTCAGAGGTACGGTAAATCATATCTGTAGGACCATCATAGGCCCGATGCCATCACCACCTTATTACAACACATCATCATCATATATATATACATACGTACCCGGCCCTCTAGTGAGGGACTCGGTGAGTTGTTCATATCATTGCAGTATCATGTTTTCATATAGCATACCCTGCCCTTTAATGAGGGACTCGGTAACAATTCAATGAACTTTGCACGATTACATACACGGCCCGGGACTCGGTGAAAGAAGTGTTACAGTATACACGAGTGGAGTAGTGAGTAACTATATTAATGACTCGACCGTATAAGAAGAATAAGCTAGCGTCTGAGGATCAGAGTAGTAATGTGATCACCTCAAGTGTCCTCTAGTTGCCATTCGGGGCTACATCAATTAGAATCTCGGGGATCCTAGACATGTACTAAAGTAATACTAGCCACTTATGAAATCGGAAGCACTTATCATCCTATAGTCTTTAAGACTAGGCGTCTGTACATTCATTACTTCCTTAACATATAGAAAGTTCTAGGAAAGTAGTTCAACATCCAGAAGTGAATAAGAGACACTTCGAAATGAAATTATTTCAGAGATCATGTCACCTTTTTCTTGCCTCTAAGACATGCCAAAAGAAGAGAAAGAATAGGCTTTACATACCTCTTACGGGTTACTCTTTATCCTGTTCACCTCATCGTCCTTTGAACCTAGGTAACAAGAAATAAATACGAGTATTAAAAACCTTAGACTTTTCAGCGCCTTAGGTTATATACGAGTATTCATAGAACTCATCCCCTCGCTTGCATTCTCGACTAGTTCCTTAACTAGTTAAGAAGTTAACGGAAATCGGACAGCACCTCCCCTATAATGTGCCCTATACGAATCCCCAATTACGTCCTTAATACCTACAGCCAACCAAAACCATAACCATCAGCTCATATATATATATAACATGAAAACATTATGCAATATAAACTCCAAACGACTCGCTCGAAACTACGATACCAAAATAAGGTTTCTAGTTTCCATTTTGCAAAACCTTTAACCGTATGAAGTGGGGTCGAGTGGATGCAACCAGCATCTCCCCAAACTATTTTAAAACCCATTTAGTCCCTGCAACACACACCACACAACCAGCAGCCGCCTTCAAACACACAACGCCTCACTTCAACTATAATTTAACTACGACGACTTCAATTTAGATTATTTCTTTCGCTAAGCATTTCTACGACGTTCTTACACTTCCATCAGCATAAAGGATGTTTAATACACCCTATAACAACACCATAAACTTCAAATTGAAAGTAAAGAACTTACCTTTCCCGAAATTGGCCAAAACACGCCAAAACCCACCTCGGAAACTCTTCTAACGCGATTAAAACGTCGTGGCTGCTTGCTATCCATTTGGTGCTGCTCCAAGCCATGCGTTTATACTATTAATACCTCCATATAATCGTGGTATACTATAGATAATTAATTCACGGAATGAAATTGGAGAACTCACCTTTTTTTCCTCCCAAATCCGAGCTCTCTTCTTCTCTCTAGCTAGAGTTTTCTTTTCTCCTCTTCTCTAGAATTTTCTTGAAATTTCTTGGATAAGAATGAACTAAAGGATAAGATGAGATTAAAAGTCATACAACATATATATAGGCCACTTAATTAATGGTCTAACTTTCCAAGACTTGGGCCTTTTCTTTTGTTGGGCCTCAGTATTACTATTATTATTATGAGAGCCCAAACTACTTATTGCAATTATTATTATTTAAGCCCAAAAGCTACAAGTCTTCTCTCTTTTTGCAATTCACAAACTACTCTCCAAAATTCCCAATTTTGCCCTCGGCCTTCCTCCGTATTTTCACATCAATTTTTTTCCATGAACATCACACCAGTACAAAATAGAATAAACAAAATAAATAACAACGTCATTCCTTGCAAATCAAAATTTCTTTCTTTCCGAATGCCCAAAAGTGCAGTATATAACATCCCTCCCTTCCTTAGAGTCGTTTAGCAGCGTTATGGATTATCCGGCTCACATGGTAACTTCTAAGAAGCTTACGAACCTTCCAAGAAACTTAAGAAGCTTAGGAGCTTAAGAAACTTAAGAAGCTTAAAAAATTTAAGAACGTGTTCCAAGGTACAAAGGTACGGGGTGTAACACTTGTAGAGGATCATTTATGGCCAAGTCATTTTAGGAAGCCACGACAATTTTGAATCAGCTCACAAAGAATAACAGATTCTGGTACACTAGAGATAATGATATGGGAGGTTTTGGCTTCCCACTTGAGAAGTTAGCAGAGCAAAAAAGGAGAGAAGAGGAGCGTGATCAAGACATGGCTCACATGCAGACTCAGATGGACTTGCTGACCAAATGATTACTAGGTGGTGGGTTGGAAAAGGTGAATGTTGTGGATGTTGCGGGTCTCTATGATGACTTACCTAGTGATGAAGAGGCAAAATACATGAACAACCAGGGGGATTTCCGGACTTACAACTCTGGAAACCAGGGTTGGAGCTTTCAAAGGGATGGATACTATGATAGGGATGAACACCACGATCAAGGTAGCTGGTGTTGACACCTAATTTTGGCTCTCCACAACGTAAATTCGCTATTGAGTTTCTTTAACTTTCAAACATTTTAAAATAATTAGCTTTTATAAAAATAAAGATATTTTCATATTATTCTTAACTATTTTTATCTTTTTATATAATTTTAGTATAATAAACATATTTCTATATAACTATATATTTGATTACTATTTATTTGGTTATTCAAAAATTATCTCAAAAAGATTTTATTTTTAACTAAATACAATATTAATTAGGTTAGTTTAATTATAGTTTGTATTTTTTAAATTTTTAGTTTATAAAAATAATTAAAAATGCTCATTCTCCCACATCGAAAATTCTTGAGGGATTTGGAGTTTTGAAGCCTATATAAAGGCTCATATTCTCATTAAGAAGAGGGGAAGAAGTGCGAGGTTTTTAGCCACCCCAAATTTAGAAATTTTCTTTAATTGGCTAGGATTTTGGACACTTGTCCCCAGCCAAAAGGTTGTGAAAATTTTTAGCTTTCAATCTAGATTTTTCTTCGAGGAAAATAGGAGATTGAAATCAAAATTTAGGCTAAGAATAGAGTTCTTATAATATCGAACCCACTAAGATTCGAGTCTAAATTTTTAATATTTTTTTTGTGAATTGGAGCTCCGTCAAGCTCTTAGGTGGTGGTGAAGTCGTCTTTCGCTCGTCGTCTTCAGTCTCACTATCCGAAAAAAGGTAAAATATTTTCTTAACTTTATTTTATTTAATTATTTCATATTTTATATTTAGTTGATTTGTAATCTTTTTTTTTGTTAGCATGTATTAAGAATAATTAGATTAATGATAGAAATTTCTTATAGTTAGCATATGTTAGGATTAATTAGCTAGCATATTTTAGGATTATTTTATAAAATCTCCTAGTTTTGTTCATTATTTCCCCAAGTAGTTTTCTTTGACAATATAGATTTTCATGTTTTCAATTTCTTCTTTTAACATAATTTAGATAGCAAAAATATGTTTAAGTTATTATTTAGTTAGAACATTCATGACCTAATTAATTTAACTCTTCTTTAAAATTTGAGTTAGTATAGCGTATATATTAATTCTGTGTCCTTTTGGTTACTTAAATATATTTCTTCATTCCTTTCCGTTTCTCCATCTACATATATATATGTTATTAGTGACCTCTAGGATACCCATCAATTTGATACCTTAAAATATCATGGTATATTCCTTGGATTAGCTTAAATGAGTAGATGCTAATATAATTTTATTTTGGTGCACGTGATATTAATTCGAGTCCATCTTTGGACTAAATCCTTGCATATTGTTGAGTTTTGAATCTCCCATCATCTTGCTCAAATTGCTAGAAAGTTGATACATGAAAAGGAAGCTAATATACATGGTTTGAATAGTGATATTGGGCTATATACATGGAATACATGTGGAAAGAAATGTGGTATACACTGATATACAATATATATATAGTCCGATATGCAAAAACAAATATTGTATACACTGATATATTATGTATATACAGTTTAATATATAGTTATATGTATCAGATACAGGGAATAAACATGTGGTATACAGTGTGTACATAGTTTGATATACAAAAATAATATTGTATACACTGTATACTGTATATACAATCTGATATACAGTGTATAAACAATAGTGATATATAAAAGAATTGGGCCAAAAGCCCAAAACACCAGGTGGCCCAACAGCTTAGTACAGGCGTACATAAACTAAGTGTCGAGCCATATTTTCATATTTTATTTATTATTTATTTTTATTAATTTGGTTTGTAATAATTGATTTACTTATGTTGTTTATGATTGCTTAGATATTAATCTTAGTTTAGTTTAATTTAATTAGATTCTCATAAAGATAAACTATTTCATGTTAATTTACTTTTAAAATGATTTTCTACCTTTATTTAGCTATATTGATAAACTTTACTTTATTTTCATATTATTTCCAATGTATAAGCTTGATCACATTTTTAAAAATAGTTTTAAAGTCTTTATTTCCTTTTAAATTAATATTTTCAAAATTTAGTCAAGTAATTTTTAAATTGTCGGATAACCGCACATTAGCGGAAACTTCGAATGCTACCACCATCTCAAAGTGGAAATAAGAATCTCTTACCCATTTTCTCTAATATTAAGACTTTAAATCTGTTTGACTTTTTAAAATTAAGGTTTCTTGATTTTTCTTAAAAATTAAGTGGCGACTCTCTTTTCTAAAATTGATTTCTTCTCTAAATGTTGAAATTAATTTTAAATGGTCTTTTACCGACATAACAGAAATGGTAACTCTTTTGGAGATTTATTTAGGTTCTAACCATTAGATTTGATTATTGATTTGACTAATTGTTTGAGTTTGTAATAATTAGTAATTCTTGCTTTCCTTAATTGTGCAATTATGTGTTTAATTTATATATTAAATAGTCATTTGCATTTCATGGCATTTTTCGATTGTATATATAGTATATTAAAGTATGATTCTGTGGAACCACAGTCGGGCTTTTTTATACTTAACCCATTTTCAAAACAATCGATAATTTATTGATACGTCATGCGTTCAATGATTGTCGTAAGTTCCAGCCTAAGTGGTCCACTTGGGTTACCAGTCTTTCAAAGTCACTCTTAGTCAACCTAGCGAAGAGAGAAACCAAAACCCTGAATTTAGAGCATTGACCTAAGTTGAATCAATACCCAAGGTGGGTTGGGCCCATTAGAAATACCACCTTGAGTCCAAAGTGGCACTCGGTCTAAATGGCCGATCATGCTTATGTGTTTAAATTTGAAAGGTTATATACGTCGTTTGACAAATCATTGTCCTTCAGGGTTGAGAGTTTATTTTAATAGCTTAGTCTTGTCGAAGAAGGATCTTCACAGTTTGCTATACTTCACCCAAAAGACATTGGCATTCGGAGATTTCAAGAAATCAAAAAATGAAGGATCTTCCATGGAGACATTGTATGAGATCGTACCCCTGTGTGGAATTGATTATTTGTATCTCATTTTTCCCATTATGTGTCCCCATTCAATTTATTCATAAAGCTTGTATAAATATGGATTTTGGGGCAATAGAATGTTTCAAATGATGCTATACATCCTTCAAATCATTAGGTCTACCTTTGGCACAAAACGTCACATATCTGCTTCGGATGTGAAATAATTCTTTATATGTTATATGCTATAACCATTTTTGTGAATATGTTTCTCCATTTCGAGATATGCTCGTCCAAACTTTTTTGAAATTTTTTTCTAGTCTCATAGACACAAATATCGAGTCACTATCGAAAGTGTGTCCTAGTACTCCATGAGTCTTTAGTTTCCCAATAAAATTCAAACTTTACTCTCAAATCATAAATCTTTATATCTCATCTCAAAAAATGGGTTTATATTTTATTAGAAAAAAAGAGATTCAAGCTAGTCGAACTACGTAGGACCTGAATTCTCATTTGTGAGATACGTAGGCAGCCTTTCAAGACTCAGTCTCTGTCTTTGAAGTTTTTAGTTTTTCCTCATTATTTTAAAGAAGTTGAGAACTTCTTGTGGATCTAAGAAGAATGAGGATATAAAATTTGAAGCGCAAGAAATTCGTGATTCAACATAAGTCAATCTTTCTCACACATCAATCCTAAAATTAAAATGAGTCAATTTCTGTTTGTTTAGTCTTTCTTCACCCATGGATTAGTTTATCTTCAAACAAACCAACATTTATATTTTAGTTCTTTGTGTGATATTTTTCATTAATTATTATAAAATACGAACTAATACTTTGCTTTTGAGTTATTCTTCCTTTTCAGGGAGAGACTGATTTGTGTCAACATGCGATAAATGATTGATTCTCAATTTTGAGAGGTCAACACCCCCTCCCTAACTAAGAAGTTTTCTTTGTATATAGGAGAGACGATATTATTTTAAGAGAGGGAATCATGGAAATTCCAAATCGACTGCAATATTCAACTACAAACTATAACCCTAATCTCTTTCAATTCTTTAATCTAAGAGAAATCATAATTCTTTCTCTTATGGATCTTGCACGGACAAAGGGTTCATATGAAATAACGATGATCTTGAATTTCAAAAGATACCAGTACACAGCCTGAAAGATAAATCGGGGGAGTCTTTGACTATGAAGTCTTATTCCTACATTTATTTTTACTTATTTTTTATAATGGTCCCACTTTTATACCTTTCTCATGTCTTTGCAGGAAAATTGTCGGGGATGGTTATAATAATATATGATTCTCATGAATAGTTGAAAGAATTCAATTCATAAGAGACAATCTCCAAAAAGAACACAACAACAAGTGATTCCTACAAGAAATTGGAAGAACACACCAATGTATAATATCTAAGGAATATCTGAAAAATAATACAATGATAGGTATCCTCACCGATGATTGAGAGGATAGAAACCTATTGGTGCAAATAGGCAAAAGACACTCCCCAATTGAAGATGTCAACGAGCCCTAGACTTATGGGACGTCACTCTAAGTTTGTCTAAATCTTTAAATTATTTTATACATCATATCTATAAGAACTACGCACACATAATTCTTATCTCGGTGAGATACGTAGGCAACCCTTATTGGGTTTGATATTTTTTTCAAAAAAAATATAAAAATATAAAAATATAAAAATAATAAAATAATAAATTTTGTGCATATTTTAAGAGTCATATATTCTTGATTGGGACGAATACAGTTAGGAACATGCGAAATATTCGATATGATGAAAATAATTGGCGTTCTGGTAGACAATAACTTTTGTTGGTATATTTCATTTGTACTTTTGTGATGCTTGAAAATTCTATTGCAGGCATTCAAGGTAAAAATAAAACCAATCTCATGGCTTCATGTGCATTGTGTGGTGAGCTTTAGATTAAAATTCAATTGCATCACACTATTGATCTAGAACTTGGTCTGAATATTTGTTGAGGTGAAATCTTGAGTAATGTTTGGTTTGAGAAAGGAGTGTAGGCCTTTTTTGACCGGATTGTGCCTTTCAAGGCCTACTAAATAGAATAAATCCCTAGTTTTCCCCACTTTGAGCCTAAAGCACTTCCTTTGGACAACCACATCTTAGCCCTTTCCCTTTTGAGTGCTTACATGCACTATCTCTCTCTTGGCCCAACTTTCTTGAGCGCATGCAATACTTATTGAATACAAAGAAGAAAATACATTTCGACCCCGTCATAGTTCTCAATCATTTCGTGGCACCGGGCGAAGACGTACAAATTATGGAAGAAGATTCAACTTTTAAATTGCCAAAGGCAAAATATTTAAAGTCTCCAAAATTAAGAAAGCAAAGACGACTTCCAAAAAAAGGGTTGAAAGAAATTCTTTAAAAAAAAATACTCCTACAAGGTCAATGTAAGACAAAAAGGAAAATACTCCAACAAAAGAGGAGAAACCTCAAAAGAAAGGGGTGAAAAGAGAAAAACTCAAAAATAAAGACTCAAAAAGAAGTCGAAATCAAAGAAGGGAATAACAAAGAGGATCAGGCGCCAAAAGGCGTATCAATCATCAAAAGCACAAATTCAGTGTGACGCTCAAGGAGAGAATAAGTCACTTTTAACCCAAATAAATATCCTACCGATCCTTAAGCCTACATTACAAGCCAATAACAAGCCCTACATGATCTCATTCCAAATATTCTCATATTAGTGGAGACTTACATGCTAGCCAAACATATGGTATCACAGTTGCATGCGTTGAACATTCCTGAGAGTGTGAGTGCATTTTGCAAAATGTCTTCAAATCAAACACTTCAGATATATGCGAAATATGACTTTCTTTATTGTGAGAGTACTTGATACATGATAATTAGTATAATTTGAAACCTTTGTTTGAAGAAAGATGAATAAATCTTGTCGATACCTAAGTATGTTTGAGGTACCGCTTGAAGCTATAGGAATTACCTCAAAGTCAATCTCAGTCATAAGAAAGGAAATGAGAAAATTTCTATGCAATCCTACTTGTCAGTATCAATTATAGTCAAAATTTGACTATTTTCTTACATTAAAAAAAATACAACCACCCCTATTTTTTAATACATTCTAAAGCAACTTTGGAATAATTTCCTTTTAAAATTATATTTTTCCTTTGAAATAGAATGGTTTGCTCTAAATAATATGACATTAGGCTAATCCCATCGGTGTGAGATGTCTATTTTACTTCAATGGATCGTCCATATCAAAAGAGTGGCATATCTCTTATTTTTAAGCAGAAAATATTGCAAGGAATATAATTTTCTATTTCATTATGTTCATATTACTCATGTGTCTACTAATGGTCTTGTCTCATATTCTGTAGTATTCATCATCCACAGGATTGGAACTACATTTGACCTAATTCCTGCACCAATAGGATATGTAGGCGCCACAATGGCTTGGTCATGTTCCCTATAAGATTTTCGTTTCTCCCTTACAATAAAAATTGAGACAGAATTTTTGAAAAGATCTAAAAATTCACAAGAACATACTATATCCAGCAAGTCAAGATTGAAGATCATGTTAGTATATGCAACTGGGATAAAATATTTGGAAAGATCTCAAAAATTCCACAAGAATGTCAAAATTCTTTTTTCAACAATTCGAGATTTGTCAAGAGATTTAACTGGGATGGAATTTTTGAGGAAGATCTCAAAAATTTCATCCAGAATTGTCAGAAGTTAGAAGTCAACTTCAAATGATCACCAACATTACTAGAATAGAGCGAACATAAATTCAAGATGCGAGTCACCGATGCCTCGCATAAACTTCCACCAAAGACATGAATCCCAAAAAACAAAAATTATTCAAGAGAAAAAATGAAGAAACATATGAAATCATCAAGAGGATGACACTTTCACAATCATCGAGCCATCTACCTTATTACAGTGGAAAATTATTCAAATCATCCAAGAAGATGACATTTGCATTTTCATTTCCCAAGAGGGTCATTTCATTTTCATTGCATTACCTAGAAGGTCATGCATTATTCAAATCATCCAAGATGATGACATTTGCATTTTCATTTCCCAAGAGGGTCATTTCATTTTCATTGCATTACCTAGAAGGTCATGCATTATTCAAATCATCCAAGATGATGACATTGCATATTTATTAGCCGAGAGGGCCATTTTATTTTTATTGTATTACCAAGAGGGTGATGCATCATTCAAATCATCCAAGAGGATGACATTACATATTCATTGTCGGGAGGTCCATTTCATTATATTTAATTGCCAAGAGGGTCGTGCATTATTCGAATTATTTAAGAGGATGAAATTTGCATATTTATTTATCGATAGGGCTATTTCATTACATTGCATTACCAAGAGGGTCATTTCATTTTTATTGCATTACCAAGAGGGTCATGCATTATTCAAATCATCCAAAAGGATGGCATTGCATATTTATTTACAAAAGGGTCATTTCATTTTCATTTCATTACCAAGAAGGCCGTGCACCATTCAAATCATCCAACAGGATGACATATGCATATTTATTTTTTAAGAGGGTCATTTCATTTTCATTGTATTACCAAGAGGGTCATGCATTATTCAAATCATCCAAAGGATCCTATTGCATATTCATTGCCAAGAGGGCTATTTTACTACATTGCATTACCAAGAGGGCTATTTTACTACATTGCATTACCAAGAGGGTCATGCATCATTCAAATCATCCAAGAGGATAACATTGCATATTCATTTGCCAAGATGGCCATTTCATTTTCATTGCATTTCCAAGAGGGTCATGCATTATTCAAATCATCTAAGAGGATGATATTGCATATTCATTGCCAAGAGGACCATTTCATTTTTATTGCATTACTAAGAGGGTCACACATCATTCAAATCATCCAAGAGGATGACATTGCATATTCATTGCTAAGCGGGCCATTTCACTATATTGCATTACCAAAAGGGTCATGCATCATTCAAATAATCCAAGAGGATGATATTGCATATTCATTAGCCGAGAGGGTCATTTCATTACCAAGAGGGTCATGCATTATTCAAATTATCCAAGAGGATAATATTGCATATTCATTGCTAAGAGGGTCATTTCATTTTCATTGCATTACCAAGAGGGTGATGCATCATTCAAATTATCCAAGAGGATGACACTGTATATTTATTTGCCAAGAGGGCTATTTCATTTTCATTGTATTACTAAGAGGGTCATGCATCATTCAAATCAATCAAGAGGATGATATTGCATATTCATTGCCAAGAGGATCGTGTACTTTTCAAATCATACAAGGGGATGATATTGCATTTTTATTTATCGATAAGGTCATTGTATGTTGATCTCATCAAAGAAAAACATCAGCATTTTCTAGCATTATAAACGTCTGAAGGGAACACATAAGATGCATCAAATATCAGAGGAGATTTGAAGTGCAACTTGCCAAATATCCATTGTTATGCCGTAAATCGACGAGATGTTGGCATTTAAAGAATATTCTTCAATCACATTAATTCCAAACGTGACAATGTGCAAAGGCTATTGAGGACACATCATCATCCTATCGATGGATCATCGTTCGTTCTATCAATAGACATGCAACATCATTCTACCAATGGATCATTATTTGTCCTATCGATGGACCAATATATCCTACCAATAAATCTTTATTCCTCCTATAGATGGACTCACATTTATATCCTACCAATAAATCTTCATTCATCCTACCGATGGATAAACAGTTATTTGGCTAAAATATCCTACCGATGGATCACCTTCATTCATCCTATCAATGGACATGCAACATTATCCTAACAATTGATCACCATTCATCCTATCGATGGACCAACATATCCTACCAATGGATCTTCATTTCTACTATTGATGGACACGCATTTATATCCTACCAATAAATCTTCATTTATCCTACTGATGGATAAATAGCTATTTTGCCGAAATATCCTATCGATGGATCACTTTTATTCATCCTATCAATGGAAATACAATATTATCCTACCAATTAATCACCATTCGTTATATCGAGGGACCAACATATCCTACCAATGGATTTTTATTCATACTATCGATGGACACGCATTTATATCCTACCAATAAATCTTTATTTGTCCTACCAATGGACAAATAGTTATTTTGTCAAAATATCCTATCGATGGATCATCTTCATTCGTCCTATCGATGGACATGCAACATCATCCTACCAATGGATCATCATTCGTCCTATTGATGGACCAACATATCATAACAATGGATCTTCATTCTTCCTATCAATGGACACACATTTATATTCGACTCATGGGTCTTTATTCGTCCTATCAATAGACAAGCAGTTATTTTGTAAAAATATCCTAGTGATGGATCACCTTTATTCATCCTCCCAATGGATATGCATCATATCCTGCCGATGGATCATCTTCATTCGTCCTACCAATGGACATGCATATATCCTACCAATGGATCATCATTCTATTAATGGAGCAGCATATATACTACTAATGGATCATCATCCAACAGATAGATCATTTTTATTCTTCCTACTGATGGACATGTATTTATTTTAATGAGTATCCTATCAATAGATCACCATCCTTCCGATAGAGCAGCATTATCCTATAGATGGAGCATTTTTATTCGTCCTACCGATGGACATGCATTTATTTTACCAAGTATCCTATGAATGGATCACCATCCTTCCAATGAAGCAACATTATCCTATAGATGAAACATCTTTATTCATCCTACCGATGAACATATATTTATTTGACAAGTATCCTATCAATAGATCATCATCCTACCGATGGAGCAGAATTATCCTACCAATGGATCAATGAAGATTTTCAACATGCAAAGAGGATGAAAGAAAGTATCATAACAGATAATTTTGTTTCTACTAATTAATTTTATCATAGTTTTGTCAATAGCATCCAAGAGGATGAATTCTCAAATAAACCACAAGTGCAAACGACATCAAAGAGGATGCAGCACAATATGGAACCTTTCTTAGCAGCGAACTGGGACACAGTCTCAAGAGGAATATCAAACTCATAGGACACGAACTGTGGAATGACTTCCACCACAATAAACCATAGTCCTATCGGAAGGCATGTGGTATTTCGGGGTCTAATCATAATTCAAAAATCTGTACCAACCCTTTTTCAGAAAGATGAAGATGGAGTCGGTCAAAATTGGATTTGTCAATTTTTCTTTTTCCATGATCTCTTTATCGATCCTATCCAAAAAAAGGTATAGCTGTTGACACCTAATTTTGGCTCTCTACAACATAAATTAGCTATCGAGTTTCTTTAACTTTTGAACATTTTAAAATAATTAGCTTTTATAAAAATAAAGATATTTTCATGTTATTCTTAACTATTTTTATCTTTTTATATAATTTTAGTATAATATACATATTTCCATATAACTATATCTTTGATTACTATTTATATGGTTATTCAAAAATCATCTCAAATTTATTTTTAACTAAATACAATGTTAATTAGGTTAGTTTAATTATAGTTTGTATTTTTAAAATTTTTAGTTTATAAAAAAATTGAAAATGCCCATTCTCCCACATCGAAAATCCTTTAGGGATTTGAGGTTTTAGGAGCCTATATAAAGGCTCATATTTTCATCAAGAAGATATGAAGAAATGAGAGTTTTAGCCACCCCAAAGTTAGAAATTTTCTTTATTTGGCTATGATTTTGGACTCTTGTCCCCAACCTAAAAGTTGTGAAAATTTTTAGGTTTCAATCTATATTTTTTTTCAAGGAAAATAGGAGATTGAAGCCGAAATTTAAACTAAGAACAGAGTTCTTATAAAGTTGAACCCACAAGGTTCAAGTCTATTTTTTAATTTTTTCTTGTTGTGGATTGGAGCTCTGCCAAGCTCTTAGGTGGTTGTGAAGTCGTCTTCTGCTCACCGTCTTCGATCTCAATGTTCGGAAAGAGGTAAAAAAAAAATCTCAGCTTTATTTTATTTAATTATATTATGTTTTATATTTAGTTGATTCGTAATCTTATTTTTTTAGTTAGCATATATTAAGAATAATTAGATTAACGATAGAAATTTCTTATAGTTAGCATATGTTAGGATTAATTAGCTAGCATGTTTTAGAATTATTTTATGAAAGCTCTTAGTTTTGTTCATTATTTTTTCAAGTAGTTTTTTCTTTGACAATAAAGATTTTCATGTTTTCAATTTCTTCTTTTAATATAATTTAGATAACAAAAATATTATTAAGTTATTATTTAGTTAGAACATTCATGACCTAATTAATTTAATACTTTCTTTAAAATTTGAGTTAGTATAGCGTATATATTAATTTTGTGTCCCCTTAAAATATCATGATATATTCGTTGGTTTAGCTTAAAATGAGTAGATACTTATATAATTTTATTTTGGTATATGTGATATCAATTTGAGTCCATCTTTGGACTCCATCCTTGCATATCATTGAGTTTTGAGTCTCCCATCATCTTACTCGAATTGTTACAAAGTTGATACATGGAAAGGATGCTAATATACATGATTTGAATATTGATATTGGTTATATACATGGAATACATGTGAAAAAAAGTGTTGTATACACTAATATACAGTGTGTGTATATATATATAGTCTGATATGTAATAAAATAATGTTGTATACACTAATATACAGTGTACAGTCTGATATATAGAGATATACAATGGATACAGGGAACAAACATATGGTATATAGTGTGTATACTTTTTGATATACAGAAATAATATTATATACACTGTATATAATATATATACAGTCTGATATACAATGTATATACAAGTGTGATATACAGAAGAATTGGGCCCAAAATCCAAAATGCAGGTGGCCCAACATCTTAGTTCATGCTTAAAGAAACTGAGTGTCGGGCCATATTTTTATATTTTATTTATTATTTATTTTTATTGATTCGGTTTGTAATAATTGATTTACTTATTTGTTTATGATTTCTTAGATATTAATCTTAGTTTAGTTTAGTTTAATTTAATTAGATTCTCATAAAGATAAATCATTTCATGTTAATTTACTTTTTAAATGATTTTCTACCTTTATTTAGCCATTTTGATAAAATTTACTTTCTTTTCATATTTTTTACAATGTATAAGCTTGATCAATTTTTCAAAAATAGTTTTAAAGTCTTTATTTCCTTTTAAATTAATATTTTTAAAAGTTAGTCAAGTAATTTTCAAATCGTCGAATAACCGCGTATTAGCGGCCACTTTGCATGTTTGCACCTTCTCAAAGTGGAAATAAGAACCTCTTACTCATTTTCTCTAATTTTAAGACTTGCATCGGTTATGGTTTTTAAAATTAATATTTATTGATTTTCCTTAAAAATTAAGTGGCAACTTTCTTTTCTAACATTGACTTTTTCTCTAAAAATTAAAATTAATTTTAAATCATTTTTTTCTAACATAACAGCTGGCACAACAAGGATCAATACAAAAAATGATCAGAGCGGTCTTTTTGTTCTTCCTAGAAACAAAGATAAAGTTGGAGCTGGAGCAAGCAACTCAAGGATAGAAGAGATAATGACCAAAAGTATTGCAGAAAACTAAATCTACAGAAGCAGGTGTCAAAGAGCTAAAAGGTGAAATGACCCAAGTTGTAGAGTCTCACTGAACCTCTATCAAGAAGTTGGAGTAGCAAATGGGGAAATTATCAGCCACGGGGAATCAAAGGAAGAATGGTGCACTACCTAGTGACATTGTTCAAAATCCAAGAAGGGAGAAATAGCATAGTTTAAGGATGTCGTACCGTGATAGTAAATCAGGCGCTTTATGGGAGGCAACCCATATGGATACTTGATGAAGTGTGAGTAGTCAGGTAACCTACTATTGATGTGTAGGGCATCGCAGGTATGATCACTTCCCTTGTTTTCAATTTTAGAGTTTTTGAGTGCATTTGGGACAATGCACAAATTTTAGTGGGGAGTGGGGCATCCTGAAACCCTTTGGAGTTTTTCTTGCTATGTTTCTTTTCGCTAAAGGTGTATTATCTAGTAGAACTGGCATGTTTAGGTTGTTTGTGTGAATACAAGTGTCTAAGAGTTTGTGGTAAGCCCGTGAAAGTGAAAAAAATGGCCCCTATTCAAAAATGTGTGAATGATTGTGTAATTACATCTCAAATGTGATAACTAATTTGCTAGGATCTTTGTAACATTGTGCATGGTGATTTTTTAGTTATGACTGTATTAATTAGTTCTAAATAGCATAAGATCAGTACCATGTATGTGTGAGCTAAATTTGTGTAGTTTGATTGATGCATTTGAAAGCTAGAACTTGCCTGGTTTGCCTCACTGAAACAAATTGGATAGCTGGATTAGGACAGTATCATAGGCCTTTGTTGATAATGAGTCACTTAGCCTAAATTTAACCAACCAAATAAAAGTTTACCCTTTGAATCAAAAGTTTGAGCTTTAATAGACATTTTCTTTGATTATACACAATTCACCTTCTCTTTTTGTCAGTGAATCCAAATTTTGGCCCTGGTCCTTTTAAGGAAAATATGTACCTCAGCTCAGGCTAAAAGCCTAAGTTGAGGGTGGATACTATAAGGAGAATCAGTTTGTGAATTTTTATCTTAGCCCTTGCCCTTTCTAGGAGATTACGCACTTCAACTCTGGCCAAAATCCTAAGTTAAGGGTGGCTACCATAAGGAAAAACAAAGTTAGGGTATAAAATGAATGGTGGAATAAGAAGAAAAGAAAAGCATAGGTTGTGGCCGCAATTAAAAAAGAAAATAAGAGCAAAAATGAGCTAGAAAGAAAAAATAAGATTGAAAAAAGCAAAAACCACTCCCAAGAAGAAAGAATGAGAAAATAAGGGAACAGCAAGAGTTTGGGGGTAAACAAGTAGCTAAGTCAAAGTAGTGTTTGAAAGGGAAATGTAGTCACTTTTATCCTAAATGTACCCTACCTAAGCCCGAGCCCATATTATAAGCCTAAAAAGTCCTATTGTGATCCTAAAAAGGTTATTCAAGAGTTGAAGTGTTAAAAATAAGGGCAAGCCTATGGTCTTTACTTTTGCATTGTTTGAAAATATCTCATAGCATACTTCCCTTTTCATATACACATATGCATGCAATAAAGTAATTTAGCAAGTACATGAAACACATACAGGAAACAAAACAATCACCTACCTCAAATTCAAGCTTCACCAACTCTAAGGTGCAAGAGCTTTCCCCTTCCGGGTTAGTTCCACTTGTTATAGGTCTAAAAATAGTAAATACATGTAAATAATCAAAAAAATGGCCTAACTCATATGAATAACAACACAATTCTCACTCTAGGCCAAACCCATGGTCCTAACCCCCATCCTACACGAGAGGTGGGAGCCTCGTGTAGGGTTTGTTCCCATAAAAAAAACCATCCTAGGGTTACTTTCCATTGTTAGTTTTCAAACTAAAACCCTCCCTCAAGATAACCCACCATAGATTATGGGTTTTCGGAATCAATTTACAAATCTAGGGAATAAATTACTTACCTTTGGCACAAATTGGGGTGGAAACAGTAGGAAATCGCCTTGGTTCATTTCTGAAATTTCAAGAATGATATGCGAATAAAATAAACTATTATTGGGTTTTTCCCAACTTAATTTTGCGACTGTCCTTCCATAGTGGGACCATCCCACTCTGGAGGGATAGGCAGAGACAAAGAGCTCGGGACTTGAGCTCCAAACTCCCATTCCACAACACACACCCATATGATGGAATCTTAAATCATACCCTTCACATCGAATATAATACCGAGAGTTGTAGTCATCTAAACGCGATTCCATAAAGTCGTAACAGCTTTGTATCATCTTGGATATCCACTAATTTAATCAAATCACCGATTAAGTCCTACACCAATCACCAGGTCACCCCTGACCTTGCCTAACTCAGAATTCATCCAAGTCTGACCTAGGCTCAAATTTTCCAAAGTTACTACGTAAAGTTTTCTAACCCAAAATCTTTCTCCATTTTACTATTCACAATGATGGGGATAATTTGTTACAGTAGATACCAATTTACTCATCACTCATCTCTGAGTGACTAATTAGGAAAAATAGGTCTATATTAGAGATAGAGTAGTTCGTGTTTCGATGAATAGCTGAGGATACTTGTCTCACATGTCCTTATCAATCTCTCAAGTAGTTTTCCCCACCAAACAATGCTTGTACTACACCTTTACCATGTTGATCTTTTTAGTTATCAATTTTTGGACATCGCGATCAAAGATTAAAACTGGCTTTTGTACTGAAGATCCTCTATAATAGAACTGAGTCCCATTTAATGATATAATCTCTATCTCCATGGTACTTTTTCACTATTGACACATGGAATAATGGATGTACTCCTAACAAGCTAGGTGGTAAGGCTAATATATACGCCACTGGCCCTACACAGTCAAGAATATCAAAAGGGCCAATATAGCAAGGACTGAGTTTTTCTTCTTTCTGAACCACATTACCCCTTATTGGGTGACACTTTTAGAAGTACTTTCTTACCTTCCTAAAATGTCATATCCCTCACCTTACTGTCAGCATACTCTTTTTGATGAATCTAGGCCGTTAGAATCTTAGCTTGGATACTTCTTACTTTATCTTGAGCATCCCTCACTAAGTCTATCCCCAAAGGCTCCACCTCTCCCACCTCAAATTATCCTATTATTGACTGCCATCCCCTCTCATAAAGATCTTTGAAAGGTTCCATCTCAATGCTGGAATGGTAACTATTATTGTAGGAGCATTCATACAGGCAAGAACTTGTCCCAATGTCCCCCAAAGTCAATCACACATGCCCTCAATATATTTTCCAGCTCCTGGATAGTCCTTTATGATTGTCCATCTGTCTATAGATGAAAGGCAGTGCTGAAAGTGAGATAAGTGCCCAACTCTTTTTGTAACTTTCCCCAAAATTTAGAAGTGAACTGTGTACCACTTTCTGAAATGATAGAAAGGGGCACCATGTGCAACCTTATTATCTCCTTCAAATAAAGCTTTGCCAACTATTGTGCATTGTAGACCACTATAATCGGAATGAAGTGTGCTGACTTTGTCAACCGATCAACCACCACCCAAATGGAATAATACTTCCCCAGGGTCTTTGGAAGTCCTACCATGAAATCCATGGTTGTCCTCTCCTACTTTCATTCAGGAATAGGCACTCTTTGGAGTAAGCTTGCAGGTTTTTGGTGCTCATATTTCACATTTTGGCATTCTAGCACTTGGCTACATATTTGGTTACGTCCTTCTTCATACCCGTCCACTAATATAGATGTTTCAAGTCTTTATAAATCATAGTTACTCCTGGGTGAATAGAATATGGCGAACCATGAGATTCAGACAGAATTTTCTTAATTATTCCATCCACCTAGGGAATAAAAATCCTTCCCCTAAAGTTGAGCATCCCACCTGCATCTAGCGCTGAATCTTGGGCCTTACTAATCAAAACGCTTTCTCTTATCTCGTTCAAATTGACATCTTCAAACTGTTTGTCCTTAATCTCCTCTATAAAAGTGGGCCTTATATCAATACTGACCATCACCCCACCTTTTACTGAGATACCTAGCCTCCAGGTCCTGAATCTCTCTAGCCAGGGGCCGCTTGTAGGTTCCCAAATAGGCTAGACTTCCCATGCTAATTGATTTTCGTCTTAATGCGTCTGCTATCATATTAGACTTACCTGGATGGTAACATCATAGTCTTTGAGCAACTCCATCCACCTCAGCTATCTCAAATTCAAGTCATTTTGGGTGAACACATGATGTAAACTGCGGTGGTTAGTAAACACCTCACACCTAACGTTGTAAAGGTAATGCCTTTAGATTTTTAGATCAAACACCACCACTGCAAAATCCATGTCATGAGTCAGGTAGTTCCTCTCATGCCCCTTCAATTACTGCGAAGCATAGGCTAAAACATTCTTATCCTACAACAACATAACACCCAAACCTGAATATGAAGCATTACAATAAATAATGAAGTCTTTACCTTCGACCTACGGGGTCAAAATAGGTGATATGGTCAGAAGAGTATTAAACTTTTGGAAACTCTCTTTGCATTTGTCCATCTAATCGAATAATACCTCATTTTTAGTCAGTCTGGTCAACTGAGTGGCGATAGTAGCAAAGTTCTTCACGTAACGGCGATAATAACAGGTCAATCCCATAAAACTCCTAACTTCAGTCACGGAACTAGGCCGAGCCCAGTTTTTAACTGCTTCAATATTTTATAGGTCTACCATTACCCCTTCCTTGGAAATAACATGACCTAAAAAGAAAACTGAAGGCAACCAGAACTCATACTTAGAAATTTTTGACATACAACTTCTACTTTCCTAGAACACCTAGAACAATACGAAAATGATTTGTATTTTTCTGTTCACTCTTTTAATATACCCATATATCATCTATAAACATGATAGCGAAAGAATCCAAAAATGTCTTGAACACCCCATTCATAAAGCTCATGATGGTTGTAGGTGCATTAGTCAGTCCAAAAGACATCACCAAAAATTCATAGTGTCTATACTCATGCTTGGTTCTAAAAACTAGTTTGGGCACATACTCATGCTTAATCTTTAATTAATGATACCCAAACTTGAGATCAAACTTTGAAAGATCGAGAAACCTTGCAATTGATCAAAGAGGTCATCAATATGCGAAAAGGAGTACTTATTTTGGATGTAACTTTATTCAGTTGCAGATAGTCAATGCACATTATCATGCTACCATTATTTGTCTTAACAAACAACACTGAGGCACCATATAGAGAAGCACTGGGATGGATGAATCCCTTATCAAGAAGTTCTTGGGTTTGAACCTTAAGCTCTCTCAACTCTGTCGGGGCCATATGATAAGGAGGAATAAAGATTGGACAAGTGTCAAGCTCTAATTCAATGCAGACGTCTATGTCTCTGTCAGGAGGCATACCATGCAAGTTTGTAGGAAACAAACTTTTGGAAACTGGCACACTACCGAAATATACTCAATAGAGGGAGACTCTACCTCAACATTCCGAATATGGGACAAATAGGCCAAACAACCCCGTCCCACCATTTTTCTATCTTGAAGAAAGGATATGACTTTAGCTAGCTTAGGCTTGTACACCCCTTCCCACTCTAACCTTTCCCTCCCCGATATCTCTAGAGCCACCATTTTTGCATTACAATTAAGTACAATAAAATAGGTGGGGAACTAAGCCATGCATAAGATCACATCAAAATTATTCATGTCTAAAATCACTAATTCAACCCTCTAGAATCCCATAATCATTACAGAACAAGCACGAAAAATATGGGTCTGACTCTCCAACCGCGGGTAGAAACATAGACGGGGGCATCAAGTATATCACAGAGTGCATCAAATCCAAAGGCATATTTTACAGACACATAAGAATAAGTAGACTTTGCATCAAATAAAATAATAGTTATTTAATCACATACAAAAATGGTATCTGTGATTACTACGTCAGACGCCTCTGCCTCGATCTTGCTCGAAAATGCATAAAACTGAGCCTGGTCATCCTGATGGGCCACCTCTCTACCTGACTATGCTTCTCTCGACCTAACTACTATTATCTAGGTCCCCACAACCTCTCTAGTTTCCTTCTCACCCACCCTATGAGCATTTTCTACCATTTCCTCCCTCGACTATGGGTACTACTGTTCTAGCCTGCTAGGGTGCTGAAACTATTCTGTAGGAGTGATGACATTCCCTCCTTATATGCCCCAACTCTCTGTAATTAAAAAAGGCACGATCAAAAGATGGACTGCTACCTATAAATGATGCTTCTTGACCCTCATAGGCCGGATACTGCTGTGGATTACCCGAAAAACTACCAATAGAAATAGGCAGAGCCAACTAAATTGGTTGGGCGGCAATTATCGGCTGCCTAACCCCTTAGAATAGGATCCCTAAAAGTTACATGTTCTCTTAGGCTTCTTATCCAAAGCCTTGGCCCGCCCATCTCTCCTCAAACCCTCTACCTTCTTCACAAAGTCAGTGACTTCAATGAAACTCCTGCCTAACGAAGTCATGTGAATTGATAACACTTCCAACTTGGATTTCAACCCCTTCATAAACAACCTGATCCTCTGTTCCTTTGTAGTAACTAAATGAGTAGCATACCTGGATAGAGCATGAAATTTTGCCTCAAAGACATCCACTGACATACCACCCTGTTCCAAGGCCATGAACTCATCCTTCTTGCAGTCCCTCAAGGTGTGTGGTACATATTTTTTGAGGAACAGAGCATACAACTGGACCCAAGTAAGTAGGGGCAACAATGGTGAATGACACTCTACATAAGACCTCCAACACTACTTGGCCTCACCCTACAGCTGAAATGTCACAAACTCTACTCTATGGTGATGCATTATTCCCGGCTTATGTAACCTCTCATAGCAGTCAAGTATGAACTCATACGCGTCCTCATTCTCGGTACCATGGAAGACTGGAGTCTTGATCTTTAAAAACTTAGTGAGTATGTCATCCTTAGTGTCGGTCATAACAAGGCCCATAAGTGGCATGAAGAAGGCATTAGTGTCTATCACCTTATCTACTAGTAGAGTTGCATCAGCAAAATGGAAAGCTATAGGAGCTGGTGTTGCAGGTATGGTGGGAATGGTTCCAATTCCAACCAAACCACTTAAAAAGGCCATGATTTGTTGTGCTAGTTTGGGGTCCAAAGGGGAAGACCGACATCCCTTATTTGGTGGTCTTTTACCTATTTAGCATGCTCCTCATCCTGAGTCTCTAGATTCTCTTCTAACTCGTTATGGATAGCGGGAGGGGCCTCACCTAGAAGCATGTCTTCAACTGGAATTTCCACTCTGGCGGGTGCTTCTCTTTCTTAACCTCTATCGTGTCTCCCTCTCCTTCCTCTACCTCTGTCACGCCCTTGAATGGTTGGCTCCTCCTCTGGATCAACTGGAGCTATGGGCCAAATACCATTGTAGCGGGTATTAACTATCTATGGACAAGAGAGTGAAATAGTTAGATACCAATTGGAATCAAGTCATACCACAAAGGAAAGAAGATAGAGAAACATTTCCTAAAGTCTTGTAGCCTCTCGAAGAAAAGTACAGAGGTCTCTCTACCATTTTGCAAGACTCTACTAGACTCATTTTGGTACAACAAGATCAACGAACTGAGCTCTAATACCAATTTTGTCATGACCCCAACCCAGCGTGACTGGCACCCACACTAACCCTCCGATGGGAGAACCATTTCAACAAACCAATAATTTGCAAATGCAATAAACAAATAAGATAAGGATGTGGAAGCAGTCTTAATTAAAGATATAAGCCCGAGTCCTTATAAACTCAGGAAGATCTAGGCAATAACCTAAAACAAGCAAAAAACATTCTAGGAACTGAAAGTCATTCGTACCAAAATTCTGAAGAATTAACAAGTCTAGAATGAGAGTACAATTCCCATAAGAAAGACATTTTAGAATTAACCAATGTCTGAACAACTAAGCCCTAGAGCAAGGACTAGAAGTAATAGAGAGTCCACAACAGCTTGAAAGAACTAGCTCAACCATGAATTCAAACAACTTCTCACTCTTCAAAATGAGGTCTCTCCGCAGCCGGCTAAAAATTCTCTTTACTCAACAAAGACAAAGCAAGTATAGTATCAGTACACAAAATCAATAGTGTACTGGTAGGATCATGCGCTAGCCAGTAAGAGAGTTAGGTACAAGTAAACCCAACATAGTAAGCACACATATATAGAATAACTTAACCACTTTCGTCTCAACCAGTACTCAACAAGATCAGAGTTCATCAATTCAATTATCATGCAATTTTCACATAAGGGTCCTTTCATGGAACCTAAAATACTTAATTTATTTCGGAACATTACACCCGATCCAAGGCTTGTATTGAAACATGATATCCGATCCAATTGTGTGTCTAAATATGACACCTGATTCAATTATATGTTAGAATGTGACACCCGATCCAAATATATAAAGTAATCACAATTTACCATTAATGATCATAATTATATCACAAATAATATGACATCACAAAACATGCCAATAGTGATCATTTCACATATCTCATAGCATGCTTCCCTATTCATATACGCATATGCATACAAAAAAGTAATTTAGCAAATACATAAAACACATACAGGAAACAAAATCATCACCTACCTCGAATTTGAGCTTCACCAACTCTAAGGTGCAAGAGCTTTCCTCTTCCAAGTTCGTTCCACTTATTCTGGGTGTAAAAATAGTAAATAGATGTATAAGATCAAAAATATTGCCTAACTAATATGAATAATAATACAATTCTCACCCTAGGCCAAACCCATGATTCTAACCCCCATCTTATGTCTACTTTCCACCTTTAGTTTCAAACTAACCCCCCTCTCCCCCTTAAGATCACCCATCATAAATTATGGGTTCTAGGAATGAATTTACAAATCTAGGGAGTAAATTACTTATCTTTGGCACAAATTGGGGTGCAAACCTGTAGGAAATCACCCTTGTTTGTTTCTAGCCTTTTAAGAACGAAGTGGGAATAAAATAAATTGTTTTAAGGTTTTTCCTGACTTAACTTCGTGACCATCCTACCACAGCGGGTCCATCCCGCTCTGGCGGAATAGGCAGAGACAGAGAGCTTGGGACTTGAGCTCCAAACTCCTATTCCACAACACACCTCATCCCATGGCATCTTAAATCATACCCTTCACGTCGAATGCAATCTCAAGAGTTTTACTCACCCAAACGCGATTTTGTAAAGCTGTAATAACTTCTATCATCTCGGATATCCACTAATTTAACCAAATATCCAATTAAATCCTCCATATATCACCAGGTCACTCCTGAGCTCATCTAACTCAGAATTCATCCAAGTCTGGCCTAGTCTAAAATTTTCCGAAATTACTACCTGAGTTTTTTGGCTCAAAATCTTCCTCCATTGACCTATTCATAATGATGGAGACAGATTATTACAATAGATAGAAATTTACCTATCACTCATCCCCGAGTGACTAATAAGGGAAAAAGGGCTAAAGTAGAGATAGAGTAGTACCGACTTCGATGAACAACTGAGGATACTTGTCTCGCATGTCCTTTTCGATCTCTCAAGTTGCTTCCTCTACCAAACGATTATTCTACTGGACTTTTACCATGTTGATCTCTTTAGTCCTCAATTTCCGTACATCGCGATCAAGGATTGAAATCGGCTCATCTTCATACTGAAGATCCTTATATAACAAACCTTAGATTAGGAATGATAATAATAAATACTTTACAATATATATCTTTTCTTGTACGGGTAATCATTTTATGTTAGGTTCCTTTCATACTAACGTTTTCTGTTAATGATTAACAAATATTTTAAAGAAAATCACTTGTATTCTGATATCCTTGACCATAGAGGCATAGATAGACAAAAGGTTCATTAACAAGGATTCGGTGCTACTAGCCACCATCTAATAACTTGAGTTTGTGAGATGATAGTTTACTTGAGACTTTTGACGGATGAACACATTAATTCGACACCTAAATGCCTAAGAGGAACTTAGGGTGATATTCTCTTAATTGGGTTGAGAGGATTTATTAGGCTTATAGATTCGTTAATTTTCCACAATGAATACACCTAAATGATTTTATAGTAAAGTGTTTATTTGAACTCCAATATTTAAGAACTGTATCCCTAGTTCGTATTTCTTATTGATAAAATCCAAGTAGTTAAAGTCGATAGTAGATTATAATTTTAAAAAAACTCTATTTTTCCAATAATAGTTATTGCATTGAATTTCAACATCAAATTATAAAAGAACTCTAGTATGCTCTCTGTGAAACTCGACCTCAACCTAGTTGAATTATTGTATTTTGCATCAACCCCTTTAATTCCGTAAAAAGAGTGTAGTTTGAGTGACATAAAAAAGGACCCAAACAATTTATCCACTCCACACTTAAAATTATGCACTATCCTCAAGGAACAAAAGAATAAGAAAAAGGTAAGTTAAACTTCCTGAAAGGTCGAAGCATTAGAAGCTCATCGGATACTTAGACTTCTCCTAACAAGTTATGATCCTTAATGCGGGCACCCCACACTTAGATCCAACTATAGGGCTTGATTTTTTATAATTTAAATATTTTTACTTCCATTCTCACATTCCTGCAAAAACAATACAACAAAAAAAATATATGAAAAAGAAAGCAATAAAATTAGATTGTCTCCCAACAAGCGATTGATTTAACATCATGACACAACGATATCATTTCTTCCACTTTGAATATATGAATTGTGCCTCTAATCTATCATCAATATTTTGTCTCCTCTCCTGGAGTAGTGGTGTAAATATTAATGAACCACAAAATAAATAGTCATAATGCACTTGGCCTTTAATTGAGGGATGTCATTTTATCTTTTTGGTGTGGAAAATTTTAGAATGCAAGGGTCTTCTGCCTCGCTTATACATCTCTTTACAGGTTTGGATGACTTAATTCATATGTGAACGCCTAACATAATGTAAAAAAATATTTAGAATTAGGTCCAACACATCCTAACTCTAAAATTGCTTTATCATTGACATCCCCACCCTTGCATACTTTCTCAACATCTTCACCATCAGTAAAAAATTATTCTAATGGAAGAAAATTTTCTATATGCTCCAAAAGTTGGCCAGTATCCACAACAATTAATGATTTGGCTTCATACACCCCAAACTTTTTATCCAATTAAGTGAGCCTCGAGGTCATGAATATCTGGAAAAATTAATCTATCTCTTGTCTAAGATCAAATCTTCCTTCTCTCAGTTGTTCTGCTATGTTTGTAAGACCATCACAGAGAAATCCATGATATTTTATTAGGTGAGCTTGTTCTTTGAGCCAACTTGACTCATTATCTCCATTCCTTCAAACTTATCTTCTTGAGGGAACTCAAGCTCTTCTTCTCTTTGAGGTTCATCCTAGATGTTAGCTAGTTGTAACTTATATATATTATTATATGTCATAGAGTTATATTACATCTCTATTGATTTGGAACTCATCTTTTCTATGGCTTCCCTCAGTTCTTCTTGTTCTTTCATATTTGCTTAATCATAATAATAAGTTAAGCATCATGTTCCACATTCTCCACTTATTACTTCTATTCATATCACAAACAAGAAGAACAATCATAATAGAGGCTCGATAAAGGGAAATAAGAGTCGGACAACCTTCTTAATGGACACCCGGACAACCACATATAGAGGCTCTTTCTACATAAAAAATTATATTGAAACCATTCTTCAAATCTATTTATAAGTATAGGAAAAAGTATCACACGAAATAATAAAATTTAAAATAAACTAAAAACAACCCTCAAATGGCCTATTATGTAGCGCTATACACCATGGCAAGGAAAATTTCAATAGCTCAATTTGCTCGCCTGGTGTTCAAGTGTTGTCATGTATGCCTCTACCCATTTCCCTTTTAACTTGTTTTGTAAGTGCTCAATTCATCTGATCATAGTCGATATGTCTCAATCATTATCAATCATCATTATTACTTCCATTATGTTCCCCTTTTTTCCTTCTTTTTCTTTTCATTTTAATTCATTTTTGCTCTAAATCTCTATATTTTTATACTATTTTATTCCTACACAGTAAAATATAATATTAGGAACAAAGTAATATAATATGTATAATTAAAAGTACTAAATGTAAGATAAATAATGACTAAATATATTTATTTTTTGCCCCACATCAGCCCGCAACTCAAAATCTTAAAATTGTCAAATTATCGATTGATACAATCCATGAACCATCAAACAAACATACAATATATGAAACTCCCCTACTCTACCGTGAAATTCTTCTTAGAGTAACTGGACCTCTACCGTGGAATTATCCACAGACCATAAAAGTGATATGCGGTTCCTGGAAT
This sequence comes from Solanum dulcamara, assembly GCF_947179165.1. Classification (NCBI taxonomy): domain Eukaryota; kingdom Viridiplantae; phylum Streptophyta; class Magnoliopsida; order Solanales; family Solanaceae; genus Solanum; species Solanum dulcamara. The sequence goes on along the minus strand of NC_077248.1, from coordinate 56,236,114 downwards.
CTTTCGTAGATTGTCTTCAGTGTGTTTCCATCCTTTGGTCTATGGATTGTGAATGTGACATATGATTTGTGTTTTCCATTGTGCTTAAGCATCTTACATATTTGAACTTCTGGATAGTGGTCTTTTATTTTCTATGCCTAGATATATGGTTTGTGAGTGAGTTCTACGACTGTGACTTGGTCTATGTCTTGGTCCACACTTCACTTCTTCAATTCCAAGCTTCAGACATTCTCCACATCAACAACCACAACTTATATATCGGTCATATGGATCGTAAGCCACCCAAATCTAGGTTTTTTTTTGTTCTAGCTAATTTAACATAAAATACTTACAAAACAACATTTTAACATTAGAAACATAGAAAAACACACAAAATGACATTAAAATTTAGACAAAAGATATCAAATGTGTCATGATCAAAGTCAGGTCCGAGGTGCGACATGATGATTAGAATCTCGAGGAACCCTAACCAAGCCTCTTAGCATATCATTCATGAGAATTCATAACGTAAATAAAGGAATAAGCTAAGACGTAAATGCGAAAATAAAGTCTCAATACAAAAAATCTCAATAAAAGAGAACAAGTCTCACACTCTAAATGTAAAGACAACATAGACTCCATCACATTCAGCATGCCTCTACTAAACTAGATGGAGACATAAGACAAGCTCCTGCTCACCCATGAAAACATATAACATCATAATAATGATAAAAGATGAAAGTCTTGTCCTCAAAGCATAAGTACTAACCAACTACAAGAAAGTAGAAGCTCAACTCTAGCCACGAGTGGGAGGAGCACAATGATCTTCCGACCCTACATAAGTATGTGAAAAGTATGCATGAACAATGAATACAAGACATAATCAATATAAACCATAAGATGTATGACAAATATCTTAGAGCATGAGTAAAACCTTGAAAACCTTAAAACGTCACAATCATATGGTCAATGCATCAAAACATCATCAAGAGAACTTTTATACCATTTCATATACATTGGTGTGGGCTAGGACCTTTAACTAACTTATAAGACCATGCAAATTATAACATAGAATTTAATGTAACTCCCACATTGAGAAGAGAGAGACTACTTTGCCAAGGTAGACTCTGTGAGAACATTATAATCATGAGCTATATGTGGATCCACTACCTAAGCCATATTGGCATCATAAACCTATGCGGGCAACATAGTTAGGGACTAAAGGTTGCTACTAGGATTCCCTTGGGTAGCTACTTTGGCTACCAGACTGAACCCCACCTTAAAGTCCTCTCGGTGCTTAGTCATTATCCCAACTGAAGTCATAAATCATATTCATTAACATTATTAGGAAAGACAATAATAGAAATCAATCCTCATCATAAAATAATCATAAGAGTAACGCATTAACATGACTGGTTCATACGAATCCATGAGTTGGTGAGAATGTTCTTTCACCTCTTTAACATGAGTGTGTGAGAATTATCTTTCACACTATAGATACTTTCTTGAAACATCATTAAAACATCTTTCATAATCTTTTATGAGTCATTCATAAACTTTGGTAATCATTCATAAAGCTCTCATTGAAATCACTTGAAATTCATGATCATAGTTCCTTGGAAAGAACCTTGGGACTCCACGATGAAAGTACCCATGGATAAATTCCAACATACCTTAACCTTAAGAAGCCATAAATTGCAATGAATTGAAGTCTTACCTTGATTTCTCTTGGAACAATCTTGAGGAAGAAGAATACCCTTGAAAGAAAACTTTAAAGAGAAGATTTTGGGATTTGAGCGTTAGGGTGAGAATGAGAGAGTTAGGAGAGCTTGGGGAAGTTAATAGGATAGAATAAACCCCCAAAATCATCCATATTGATGAATAAAATAATAGTGAAAAGATAAAAATGCCCCTAACTTAACTTGGATGAGGGAACCTGGGCAGAGGGTCTTATTTAAAATAATATGGAAAAGACAAAAACACCCTTAACTTAACTTCGACGAGGGCACCTAGACAGAGGGTCTTCACGGACCGTGAAGCCCTTCACGGTACGTGAAAGGTACCGTGAACCTAAAGAGGATATCTTATTTGAGGAGTCACCCTCCGTGAGCCTCATCGTGGCTTGTGAAGAGCTCTACAGGTCATGGAGAGCTCTGTGGGGATGACCTTGACATGGCCTTGAGGTTGGGATTCCCATGGACTTCCATAGTCTATGACGAATTATGGGTCATCGACCCCATCTGTGGTTTTTTCCTAGTTCCTTACCCTATTTCCTATCACCACCATGAGGCCACTCCATGGCCGATGGTGCCCAATATGGCCCCGTAGTGGACTCCATGGGACTCACCTAGTAACAACTTTTCTGTTCTCTTTCCGTTAAACTTCATTGTACGTATTTCCAACCTTTGGTGTCTTACAATATGTAAGCCCACCCCAAGATGAGTGCTCTCCTATTCCGGCTTCCCCAGAGCGATCTCTAGATCCGATGCAACTAGAAGTCAGTCGATGGAATAGGAAAGAGACATAGAAACCCAACATGAATGAAAAACATATCAAAAAAGCATTAAATATGGAATATTCAATCTCAAGCTAAAACATCACTTTAAAACTGATTTCATGAGCATGAATGCATATGAAAACATGAGAATGACTGAAACACATGGTTTTGACTGAGTAGATCATGAAGGAACTCAATATCTCAAATAGGAATAAAAGGAAAAAGATGAGGATATTGAGACATCATATCAGCTTCGGCTTCCTATGTAGCACCATCAACCTCTTGGTTCCTCCATAAAACCTTAACTGAAGCTATTTCCTTGTTCCTCAACTTTCTAACTTGTTGGTCTAGGATCTCAATAGGAACCTCCTCATATGAAAGACTCTCTTTCACACTAATATTGTCCAAAGGCATAATAGAGATAGGATCACTAATAAACTTCCTCAACAAAGACACATGGAACACCGAATGCATCGTTGCCAACTCAGAACGTAACTCTAACTAATATGCCACATTATTAATCCACCTTTACTTTCTTGCCAAAATGCATCACATCATTTATGGGTGAAATTTTCAAGTAAACCCAATCATTAACCTCATATTCAAGTTCGTTTCTTCTTACATCCTAATAGGACTTTTGTCGACTCTAGGCAGTCTTCAATCTTCCTCTAATCAATCTAACCTTCTCCATAGCCTCATGTACCAACTTGTGTCCTATTAAGGCAACTTCAAACAAACTAATAGGAGACCTACACCTCCTACCATATAAGGCCTCAAATTGAGCCATCTCAATGCTGGAATAATAATTGTTGTTATAAGCAAACTCTATTAATGGAAAATTATCATCCCAATTACCTTTAAGATCAATCACATAGTCTCTCAACATGTCCTCTAAGGTCTGAATAGTACGCTCGGCCTAACCGTCCTTTTGAGGGTGAAAAGTTGTACTGAGCTTAACTTGAGTACCAGGACCCTTTTGGAAAGATCTCCAAACTGAGTACATCAATCTGAAATGATAGAAAATGGGACACCATGAAGCTTAACCAACTCCTGAATATACAACCTAGTATAGTCCTCAGCTACATAAAAGGTCTTAATGGGAAGAAAATGAGTTGATTTAGTTATTTGGCCAACGACCACCCAAATGAAATCATGTTGCCTATGGATACAAGAAAAACATGTAATGAAGTCCATATTCAAGGTTTCCCACTTCCAAGTAAAAATCACAATATTTTGAGCCAAACCTCTCGAGTTTTTATGCTCAACCTTCACTTATTAACAATTAGGATATTTTTCCACAAACTCCACAATATCCATCTTTATGCCATTCCACCAATATACTTCCCTCAAATCATGATACATATTTGTGGAATCCAGATGAATAGAATATCATGAATTATGAGCTTCGGACAATATCCTTTCTCTCAATCCATCAATATCGGGAACACATAATCGGCCTTGATATGTTAATACACCATATCCCTCTTACGAGAAAACCTCAATTGTTTTTTCGGTAACCATTTTTTTCAACTAAACCAAAGTAGGATCATTGTCTTGCTTCGCCTTAACATCTGTCACAAAAGATGATTCAAAACCATTTTGAATAATAATACCACCATCCTAGAAATCAACCAATCGAACACTAAAATGGGCTAATCTATGAACATCGGGAACTAGCTCTTTCCTTGAATCCTCAACATGGGAAACACTATTCATGACCAATTTACTAAGAGCATCGACAACCATAGTTGTTTTTCCTTAATGGTACAACACACTCATGTTAGAGTCTTTCAACAACTCAAGCCATCTCCTTTGTCAAAAATTCAAATACTTTTGAGTGAACACATAATGCAAGCTATTATGATCGATGAATACATCAACATGGACACCATAAAGGAAGTTTCTCCAAATCTTCAAGGAAACAACCATCGCTGCTAACTCCAAGTCATGAGTTGGAAGTTTTTTACATGCACCTAGAGTTGCCTAGAAGAATAGGCTATCACTTTACCATTCTGCATCAAAACACAGCCGAGAGCAACCTTTGAAGCATCAAAATAAACAACAAACCCATCAGAACCTTCTGGCAAAGTCAACACCAAAGCGGAAGTAAGCCTATCTTTCAACTCTTGAACACTCTTCTCACATGCCTCGGACAATTGAAATTTCACCTTCTTTTGAGTCAAAGTAGTTAAGGGCGATGCAATGGAGGAATAACCTTCCACAAACCATCTATAATAACAGGTTAAGCCCAAGAAACTCTATATATCAAAGGGAGACAAAGTTCTAGGCAAATTCTTAACTGCTTCGGTCTTCTTAGGATCAACCATAATACCTTCACCAAAGACAATATGGCCAAGGAAAGCAACTGACCTCAATCAAAATTCACACTTGCTAAACTTAGCAAATAACTAACGATCCTTGAGAGTTTTCAAGGCCATCCTCAAATGATCAGCATGCTCTTCCTCACTCCAAAAATAGATCAAAATATTATCAATGAACACAATTATGAACATATCCAAATATTATTTGATATTTGGTCAGGCCCTTCCCCGGACCCCGCGCATAGCGGGAGCTTTAGTGCACCGGGCTGCCCTATCCAAATATTATTTGAACACTCTGTTCATCAAATCCATAAAAGTTGTTGGAGCATTCGTTAGTCCAAAAGACATAATTAAGAATTCAAAGTGACCATACTGAGTTCTAAAAGTTATTTTCGAAATGTCAATCCCTTACTCGAAGTTAGTGATAACCCAATCAAAGATCAATATTTGAAAAGTAGCTTGCTCCTTGAAGTTGACCGAACAGGTCATCAATCCTTGGAATGTGATACTTATTCTTAATTATGACCTTGTTTAATTTTGGTAGTCAATACACATAAGGAGAGAGCCATCCTTCTTTATAACAAAAAGATCGAGCATCTCATGGAGAGATACTTGTTCTAATAAAATCCTTATCCAATAATTCCTTCAACTGTTGTTCAACTCTTTTAATTCTGTCGGAGCCATTTGGTTAGGAGGAATAGAGATAGGTTAGGTATCAAGGAGAAAATTGATACCCAAGTCTATTTCCATTTTGGGAGGAACACTAGAGAGATCATTGGGGAAAACTTCCGAAAACTCATTAACAATCGAAATTGACTCAAGAGTAGAAGCTTCAGAGTTTGTATCTCTAACTCGTACTAGATGATAAATGCAACCTTTGGAAATTATTTTTCTAGCTTTAAGGCATGAGATAAATTGATCTTTAAACATGGAATTACTACATTTCTATTCTAGAAGTGGCTCATTAGGAAACTAAAACTTGACAACATAGGTCCTACAACATATAGAAGCATAACATGCATGAAGCCAATCCATACGGAGAATAACATCAAAATCGGTTATATCAAGCTCTACAAGATCAACTGGCTGATTTTATGAAAAAGTGAAACTAGGCAATTTTGATAGACTAGTTTAGGCACTAGTGAATCACCAATAGGAGTATAGATCGAAAAAGACTCTAACAAAATCTCAGAACTAATAATGAATTTTATAGCAAAATAAGGAGTAACAAATGATAGAGTAGCACTTGAATCTAACAATGCATAAACATAATGGTCAAAGACTTTCAACATACTAGTCACAACATCGGGCGAATCCTCTATCTCCTAACGAGTCTAAACGGCATAAAATATATTTTGACGCTGACCGCCACCTGAATTAGTACCACGCCGATACAGATGACCAGTAGCCTTAGTTGAGCCTGATCCTAGAGTCTAGTACCATTCCTATAATTCTTCGCTTGATGACTCGTCTTACCATACCTATAGCACACATCCGATCCTGCTAAGCACTCTCTCTTATGATTGCTTTCACACTTCCCACATGGAGGGATAACTTGACCACTCAGAGCTCCTCATTGTACCTTAGGGTTAGGCACTTTATCTTTATCAAACTTTAGAGCCGAAGTGCTAGATGAATCTTGATCGGAATACTTTTGACAAAATTGAGGACGACAACCATTCCATGACTTACCGTACAAAAAATTTCCACTATCGATCCGAGACCTCTTGGACTCCCTTCTAGATCTCTCCTTTAACTTTTTCTCATTTATTTTCTTGGAATGTATAATAGGCCTCGAATGTCTATCTCTTTGATATGCATGGTGGTTCTACATTCTTTAACAACCAAATAGAACACACCCAAAACAAACTTACTCATGCGAGCCTTGGATCAGCGACCATAAAACTTAGTGAACTTGAGTCCATACTCCCTCACACTCATATTACCTTGTCGGAAATTGATGAACTCTTGTACCATAGCTTCCCTCAACTCTAAAGGAAAGAATCGGTCAAGAAAGGCACTGTTGAATTCCTTCTACTCAATGGGACCATCATTTCTACCTCTTTCATCCTTCCATTATTCATATCAAACTTATGCCACTCTCTTGAGTTGATAAGCCGCTAAGTCTGCCTTCTCCACATGACTAATACCCATTATTCGAACAATCTTAGCAATGCCTTCGATGAATTCCTATGGATCATCGTCCACATTAAAGCCATGGAATTTGGGTGGGTTCATCCTAGTGAAGTCATGAACTCGGATAGCCGTTGTACCCATATTTGGGTTCACAAGAGCTACCACATCCCCATTGGCTTGAGCGGCTACGACTGGGCAAGAACTTGGAATGGGCTCGAAACTCTGCATGAGTGACTTGATTATTCAAAGGGTAATTTAGAGCTTGTTGCTCCTCCTGAACATTCCTTCGGATGGGGTTCCTTCATTGAGGCATATTTCATAAATTGCAAAGAGAAAGCGCTAGAGGAGCAAACCTTAGAGTTCAATTGAATCGCACGATGAAATCATGAAACAAGTGAAGTTTTTCCTAAGACGCCTTATAACCTCTTATTCATAGATGTGGCATGCTTCACACCGATGAACAGGACTCTACTCAGCGCGACATGTTAGACTCCCTAGAACACTTTAAACCTAGTGCTCTAATACCAAGTTTGTCATGACCCAAACTAGGACCGAGGTGCGATACGGCAATTAGAATTCCAAAGGACCCCAATCAAGCCTCTTAACATATCATTCATGAGCATTCATAAGGTAAGTAAAGCAATAAGCAAAGACATAATTGCGAAAATAAAGTTTCAACACAGAAAAAATCAATAAAAGAGAACAAGTCTCAAACTCAAAATAAAAAGACATCATAGACTTCATGACATCTAACATGCCTCTACTAAACTAGATAGAGATATAATACAAGATCCTAGCTCACCCATGACAACATATAACATCATAATAATGATAAAAGATGAAAGTCTTATCCTCAAAATATGAGAACTTACCAACTATAAGAAAGTAAAGCTCAACTATAGTCATGAGTGGAAGGTGCGCGATGATCGTCCAACCCTATATTATGATACAAGGTAGGCAAAAGTAAGTATTAGTACATGAAATTCAATAAGTATGTGAGAAGTGTGCATGAATAATGAATGTAGGACATAATCAATATGAATCATGAGATGCATGACCAGTATCTTAAAACATGAGTAAAACCTTAAAAACCTTAAAACATCATAATCATATGGTCAATGCATCAAAAAATCATCATGAGAACTTTACACTTTTTTATATACCTTGGTGTGGGATAGGACATTTAACCAACATATAAGATCATGTGAGCTATAATATGGAATATGATGTAACTCCTACATCGAGAAGAGAGGGGCTACTTTGCCAAGATAGACTCCGTGAGAAAATCATAATCATGAGCTATATGTGGATCAACTAGCTAGGTCATATTGGCATCATAAACCTATGCGGGCAATGTAGTTAGGAACTAAAGGTTGTTACTAGAATTTTCTTGGGTAGCTACTTCGACTACCGAACCAAACCCCATCTTAAAGTCCTCTTGGTGCTTAGTCATTATCCCAATGGAATTCATGAAAACATAGTCATTAACATCATTAAGAAAGACAGTAAAAGATATCAATCCCCATCATAGAAATAATCATAAGAGTAGCTCATTACCATGACTGATTCATAAGAATCCGAGTTGATGAGAATTTCCTTCACCTCATTAATATGATTGTGTGAGAATTACCTTTCAAATTAAAATTTCTTAGTTAAAACAACATTGAAACATCATGAGTCATTCATAAACCTTGGTAATCATTCATAAAACTTCCATTGAAATCACTTGAAATTCATGATCATAGTTCCTTGAAAATATATTTGACATAGCATATAACATGGATCATTGAAATTCAACTTGAAATCATGCAATATGATGTGAATTATGCATAATTTTATAAATAATCATAAGATATATCATAATTAAGAAGACTCAATGTAAATTCATGAAATTAGGGTTTTTAGAAGAAGAGTTCATAAAGAAAATTTGGAAAGAACCTTGGGATTCCATGGGTGAAAGGACCCATGGATGAATTCTCACATACCTTAAAGCTTTAGAAGCCCTAAATTGCAATGAATTGAATTCTTGACCTTGATTTCCCCTAGAGCTAGCTTGAGAAAGAAGAAGACCCTTTTGAGAGAACTTTACAAAGAAGTTTTTGGGATTTGAATGTTAGGGTGAGAATGAGAGAGTTAAGAGGGAGGGCTTAGGATAGTTAATAGGGTAGAATAAACCCTCAAAACCGTCCACATTCATGAATAAAGTAATAGAGAAAAGACAAAAAAACACCCTTAACTCAACCTGGATGAGGGCACCTGGACGGAGGGTCTTCACAGACTGTGTAGCCCTTCACGGTTCGTGAAGGGTCTCGTGAACCTGAAGGGAACTTCTAACCTGAGGAGTACACCCTCCACGAGCCTCATCACGGCCCATGAAGAGCTTCACGGGTTGTGGAGAACTCCGTGGGGATTACCTTGTCATGTCTTGGAGGGTGGGATTGCCACGGACCCTTCCACGGTCCGTGGTACGGACTACGGGTCGTGGACCCGTCCGTGGTCCTTTCCTGTTCCTTCCCCTGTTTCCTATCACCACCACGAGGTCACTCCACGCCCGGTGGTGCCCAATATGGCATGTGATGGGCTCCATGGGACTCACCTGGTGCCAATGTTTCTAGCACTTTCCTTTGAACTCCATTGTACATCTTTCCAATTTCCGGGGTCTTACAGAATGTGTCGTAATTTCATAACACATCAGTAATCACCCCATTAGTGGGATCATTATTCTCCTTCATATGCGCCATTTCGGATGCTCCCAATGTTCCCACGGTGGTGGAGCATATTCTTCACACGTCCAGAAGGGGCTAAAATGTTGCCGTTGAGTGTAAAGTTGAGGATATCACTTGAAACTTAGAGAGAGAATTATTGGTTTATTAGTGAGTTGGCATATTATGTGGCATATATTGGGTTGATAGTATAACTAAGGATAATATTAAATATTTTTCAACAAGGCAAATATAACCCTTTTTCCCTATCAAAACACACTCCGTGAAGAATGAATTTTGTTCTATCAAGACACTTGATAGGTTGAACTTTTTATTGTTATTCTCGGTAAACGTTAATCCCCGATAAGATAAGGTATCGAGAAAAGGAAAAAAGAAGAAATAGTGTATAAAATAGCACAGCAAGAAGATTTACAAATGCAAAGAATTTGATAGTGCATACCACCCCAACGAGGCTCTACAAGCCATTTTCTTTATACATAAGAAGTATTGCCAACAAAACATGCATCTTGTGCTCAACTTAGAGAAGAGAAACAATGCACTTCTCTAGTCTCCTTGCAACTTATATACATATCTTTTCTAATCCTAAGTTTTCATTATTTAAAATAAATAATTGGAACGTAACATGAAATCTGTTGAGCCTACACTCTGAAATCACCCTGCTTCTCTCCATTTTGCTTTTCAATGCTTCTTTCTTCAAACTTAATGTACTTATACCACGTTGCACAAATGAGATAGACCAAAAAATCAGCTGATGTCAAAGCTGCTAACAGGAAATAGAATCTGTCTAAATGTCCCTTGTTGAGATTTCCAGGTATCCATCCAGGCATTTTATCAGTAGTTGAAATTTTCATGACAACAGAAACCAGTAAGCTGCTCACATAGTTTCCTAGTGAAATTGAAGTCATGCACAGTGCACTTCCAAAGCTTTTCAATCCATCAGGTGCTTGTCCATTAAAGAACTCCAATTGTCCAACATACATAAACACCTCAGATGCTCCGATTAGTACATATTGAGGAACTTGCCAGAAAATGCTTAATGAACTTGAATTCGAGCAGTGTGAGCAATCTTTGTCTGCCGATTCTAACCTGAAATGCTCAACAATTCCTGCAGCTACCATTGCCATTATAGCAATTATGAGGCCAACTCCCATCCTTTGAAGCTCTGTCAATCCTCTTGGAGAAGATTTCTTTAATCTGGCAACCAGGGGATCCAGAACTCGCCTGTAGATGAAAATGAATGATGCAACACTAAGGATGTCGAAACTAGACATGCTTGCTGGAGGAATATGGAATCCTGAGATAGTTGTTTTCATTGCAGCCCCTTGCTCCACAAATAAAGAGGCCATTTGAGTAAAGACAACTGAATAAAGTATTGTGCAGAGCCAAATTGGAAGTAGTCTCAATATGCATTTCACTTCTTCTACTTGAGACACTGCACAAAGACGCCACGGGTTGTTTGCTACTACTATTTCTCCATCCTTTGATGTTATTATAGCTGCTCTATCCAAGAATCTGAAGAAAAAAAACAATATAGCGAGCGTTACATATAGACAAAGTAATAATAATATGTGACCATAAAATTAGCTAATTATAATAAGGTTTGTAAAGTTGGTTAAAATAACATACTTGAATCCTTGTGTGTGGAGAATTCTTCTATTTCCATTAAGAGGAAGGTCTTGTCCATCACCTTTATATAGTTCATCTCCCCTTGAAGGTTGTTGAACATTCCATTTCTTAGTTGCAGCAACAACCACTTGACAAAATCTTGATAGAGGGTTGCCTGTAGGTTTGAAATGCCTATATCTAGGTGTCCCAATAAGAAACAAGACTAGTGCCAAAATGGCAGAGCCAGCTGATGCCCAAAAGCCTATTGTCCACATTCCTTTATCTTCAAAATATCCTAAGATGGTATTTGAGAACAAAGATCCAAGATTTAATGCCAAGTAAAAGTAGCTAAAAAAAGCCACTTTTGAGTGACTCTCTTGAGGGTGATCTTCATCAAATTGGTCTGCTCCAAATGTTGCAATAGTAGGCTGATACCCTCCGTTTCCAAGGGCAATCATGTAAATCGAGACGTAGAAGAGGGCAACACTAACAGTTGAGTGGGATCCACAAGGGGTCTCTTCATCTCCACAGCCATTAGGTTTGACTAAGAAAATGTATGAAGTCAATGAAAGTGAAACCAATCCCTGTGTAAATTAAAGTAGATCACAATTAATAGTAGTAATTTCAAAGCTATACATATATTTTGATTTGTGGATTAATGAGAGTGATATATGGACTTACAGCTACAAAAATGGCTTGGAAAATAGCACAAGTCTTGTATCTTCCCCAGTAGGAATCACTGAGGAAAGCTCCTAAGAGGGAGAAGATATAAACTGTCCCTGTCCACTTGCTCACATTGTTGGCTGCTTCAGCATTATCTTGACCCATAACTCTAGTCAAAAATAACACTAAATTCACCCCAACACCAAAAAATGCTAGTGTAGCCAGACCTTGATTCACTGAAATTTATAAAATGTGAAATTTAATCAATGATCCTAAATTGTTAACAGGAAAAAAATATTGACTACTAATGGTAAATCTAAGTAGACTTACCAAGTAAGAGAACACCAGCAAACCACCTTCCAGTCCTCACACGCATGGCAGGTTCACCATGCTTATCCACACTTCCATCAAACGTGTATTCGGCTTTTTCAATCTCCGTCTTCTTCTCCCTCTGATACTGTAAAAATACATAGCGGGAGAACATATGTTAATCATTACTCTTCACCACAATACTCCTTCCGTCTCAGTTTATATGTAACACAGTTCTAAGTAAAAGAGTCAAATTACTTAATTTTTTTATGCCATTTTGAACGTGGATAATTTTTTCAAGTTGTATCAAATAAGATATATGAAAATCACAAGAAACGTATTATAAGTTGGTAATTTGAAATATTTTAAATGGTGTTGGTAATCTTTTGTGACTTCTCAATTAGTAATAATCTCATATAAAATGAAAAATAGGGAGTAATTTTTTACCGAGGCGTTGAACAACTTAAGCAACGCGTATTATTGTAATTACGTAGCATGTTTTTGCAATGGATTTATTTTCTTACAACATCAGAAAACCACAACTATTCAAAGTAAAACATAGAAACAAAAGATTAATTTACGTAAAGGACGGACAATTGAAAATTAATTCTCTTTATTTAATCTACTTATTAATTAGCACAACCACCTTATGCTTAAACGTATAACTTTGTGTTCAATTTTATTTATCCTTAATGCCATGGACATTAAAAAAATCCCAGATGTTGTATACATCGGATGGCGTAGTGTCTACAACGTTAAAAGTTACAATAATGTTTTTATCTGAAAAAGGTGAAGAAAACTAAAAGTCTAAAAAGCAACGAGCAACAGAGATACGTAGTAATTATTGTTGAGATGGTCTTTTTTCACTATATTACGTGACGTGTTTGAGTTCTCCTCTATATATAAGTTTGTGTATACGTATATAAGTACTCTACATGATATGATCAAATTACTAACATAGTCTTATTGTTGCAAACTTTCGATGAACTACATTTCCAGTAACTATATATATATATATATTCTGTAAAAGCCTACACGGAAAGAATTTGGAAATTAAAGAAAACGAACTCATACAACTCTTGGTGCAATGATTGAAGATAATAGAACGGTTACAATAATATTTACAGTATTACTATTATTTAACTCATGCACAACTCTTTTTATATACCTTTGGTATTAATGTACACATGCAGAAAATAAGCTAGCATGTTTAATATACTACTCGTAATTAATGGAAATTTAGTGTTTTAATCATCTTATTAGAAGCCATAATCATAATCATATTCATATATATATGTATATATATATACACTTGCAATCTTGCATGCCAATGATATTCATCTCATTAAAAGGAAAAATAAATAAAGAATAGGAAAAATGTGCAAACCATCTTGTCAATGTTTAAGCAAGCCATTTGGTTCTTTGTACCAGATAGAAAAGTTGAAGTTTAATGGAGAAAAATGTGAGAGGAAATTTAGTTTCCTCAAAATGTGATGTTTAGAGGTGGGAGGAGAAGATTTTATTTTGAAGCTATGGAAGAAATTATGTTTGAAGAGAAGAGGGGAAATGGTAAAGTATTTATAGAGTGTAGTTATGGACAGCTAATGTAACTTGAGAAAAGATTTTATGTAAAATGAAAAGTCCATTAAAGAAAAGGACGGAATATGGTGACAAAGCATTGTGTTGGAAGAAAAAATAACTTTTTTAGGGATGAATTGAAGGAGCAAAGAAGCGTGTTTTGGTTGGATACATAAAAATGATGTCTCTCTCACGACATTAAAGAGTTTAGTTTAAGCTGTCTTTTATTGTGATTAAGCTGTATTGATGCTGACACATTTCAAATTTTATTTTATTTTATTCATGAAAATGTGGCAAGTTTTGCAAGTGTGCAAGTAGATAAATTTTACTTCTCATTCGTTTTAATTTATTTGTCTGATTTTGACTTATGATGATGTTTAAAAAAATAGAGAATACTTTTAAAATTTATTGTCTTAAACTAAAGATATCCCATAGAATATACCAAAATACCAAAAGTGATATCTTAAACATGTCATGTGTAAAATTAGAATAAAAAATTATCAAAAAATATTTTTGTAAATAAATTTAAAGAGTTGTAAGACAAATAAATTAAAATAGAGTGAATATTTACTCTTTCTATCTACTCCAACCTTTATATTCTTTCAATTTTCTTTTTATGTTATTCTCTTTTCTTGTTAGCTTATAATTTGAAAAAAAAATTACACATTTATATACTTCAAAACATTTTAACTATAAACTTCTTAGTTCACTCTTGATAAAATAACTATTCATAGTCACATGAATATTCATAATTTTTTATTTAGATTATATATTTCAAAATTCTTTCTTTTTTCTTAAAAAGTAATCCAATCAATTACATCAAATAAAATGGAACAAGGGGATTATATATCTGTTTACCACTTATGATTTATTTGAACTAAATTAAGTCAAATAAAGATAGCTAAACTATTATTTTTCCACAAAATCATCCTCATAAACCTTAATGCGGCATCTTGCAAAATATGATGGTAGTAGATGAGCGGTTCCTAGCTAGGTTAGGTGGCTTTTTTCATGTGTAATGATCATTTAAGATGTTACCTAGCCATATATAAAATTTGTTAATATTAGGCTTCTAATTCCAAAAAAGCAAAGAACGTCAGGTGATTAGTTCTTTCCATAATTTGCTTCGTGCACAAAGTTAATTAGCGCTACTTAGTGATATTTGTATGGGTGCAGAAACAGGGGTAGATATTCGATGAAAAGTTAGGAGTGCAAATATGTGTGTTCTTATAAGCAGTTCTTTTTTTATTAAGAACCAAAAAGATTTGTGCCAAAATAACATATATCAAAAAAAAAAAATCCTTGAACATGTAATAGAGTTGTGATCATGAGAATTTTTTTCAATAATCATTAGAGAATTTGAGTGGCTAAAATTCTTCTTAGGCTGTTTTGATAAGTAAAGTTTTTGATATCCTTGGAATGTTTGGTCTAATAAAGCTACGGAATGATATACTTTGGATTCCAACATACTATACTGGCATGAGACTATCTCAGAGTATTATTCCTTTTTAATTAAAATTAATTTATCAGGTGCGTTTAGAGATCTGGACATTAATATATAGAATCAAAACAGGGGAGAGAGAATAAATAAATGTTTCTTTATATGTCTAATTTCTTGGTAAGTATATGGTGATTGTACGATATTCTTTTGTCTATAGATCCTATTGAAATGACATTGAACATGGCAAGCCATTTTGTGTCATAATTAAGGCGGAATTCATCGATAACCTTTTAAAATTGTCATTAATTTTTATTTAGATATTTTAACTAATTTTTATTCATTTTAAATAATTCCTAAGATCTCAATATGTCATTTAAAGCAAATTCAATTAAGGTGAGACAACAAAAGATGGAGTTCATTAATTTTTCATAATAATAATAATATTAATATGCAAGTAATGATTGATCAATTAGCTTTAGCTGCCTTCAACCAATGTGGAAATTTCATAGAAATTGGAGAAACACGTGATTACTTACATAGCCGTCTTATTGGGCACGTCAAATGTTTCAAGGCTGCTCTATTGTCAATGTCACTCGACTTATCTAGCGGTCACAACATAATTTCCTCTTTCAACCTACTTTATTTTATCATTCTCATCAGTAACTTCTCTTATTGGATTTTTTTTGGACACAAATTCAAATGAGTAAACTCTGTGGACTGTAGTCATTCGATATCACATGCTTATAATGAATAAATAATAAGAATAATTTTTTGATTATTTTATTATAGTAGGTAAAATATAATGACTTTAATATAATAAAAAGTATTTTTTAAAAAATTATTATTATTATTATTAAGTTTAATAATTGCACATAAAATTAAACCAATGATAAAAGGGGGTGGGGTGGGGGTGGAGTAGGGGTAAACATCCACCGATTCTAACTGATTTTATGTATTATTAATTTGATTTTATTGGTTTTTGATTGTTAACCATTTGATTTTCGATTTAGAAAATAAAAAAATGTTCATATACACAATGTTCATATACACATTGCTCATAAAATAGAAATAATAGCAAGAATAGAAGTGCACGAGAAATTAATCAAATTTAAAATTAAAAATAGAAGATAATATTAGTTTGTGTCAAGATCGAAGAGATAAGGTGTTGCAATAGAGAGCCAGAGAGGCTAGTTTATTTTGTCTATGATCGAAACTAAAGACTAAAGAGAATCAATTTCAAAAATAAAAATAAAAATAAGACGGCTGGCTCCATTTATTAACCACTTGGATTATGGGAAGAAAGGGTACTGGAGGAAGCAAAAGCTAAAGAAGCAACAAAGAAGATTGATTATCCTTGGTTTTTTCCTTATATTTGGTTAGACTTGGAATTCTCTGCATTATTAATTTATTTCTCACCTACCAAACACACCGACATCAAGGAAGATAAGGAGGAGTTTGTCCATGGATTTTTTAATCTATTTTTCAAGAGTTGAATTCCAAAAAATATATTTGAGCATAAATTTTAATTTTAAATTTAATTTTGTAATTTTTAAGAATTTGAAAATAATAAAAAAGATATTTTTATTTTTCACTCCAAATTATTCATAAAAAGTCAAAAATAATTTTTGAAATTCGCTTTATATCATGGATATATACCACACATTTTAAAATTTGTTTTATATTACTGATACAACAATTCGTTTTGTATCAGTAATACAACAATCCGTGATGTATCAATTAATCAACAGATACAAAGTGAATTGAAGGAATTGGTTTTAAACTCTCACAATTATACAACATATACAACAATTCATTTTAAACTCTCACTATGCTTAATAAATACAATGTATGAATTTGTCCGGTTAGGTAATTATCTCTTCACATTACACTTTCATTTAGTTCCCAACTTGTAGTGATAAATGAATGGGTTGGGTCAAATTTGGATGAATTGAAAATGGATCAACATAAAATGAATAATAATCCAAACCGCTCATATTTCATATGGGGTAAAAATAAGTTAAATCGAAGGAATTGTTTTTAAACTCTCACAATTATACAACATATACAACAATTCATTTTAAACTCTCACTATATTTAATAAATACAATGTATGAATTTGTCTGGTTAGGTAATATCTTTTGGCATTACACTTTCATTTAGTTCCCAACTTATAACTTATAGTGGTAAATGGATTGATTGAATTAAATTTGGATGGATTAAAAATGAATCAACATAAAATGAATAATAACTCAACCCGCTCATATTTTATATGAGTAAAAATAGGTTGGATAAACTACATGTTGACCCATATTTTCCCTCCTCAAATCTATACTCCAGGCGTGGCCGACACTCGAAAACCATTGTGGATCCCAAGGTTCTTCTGAGTTGCAAGCACTCAAAGAAGAAAATGTTAGCCTTGCAGCACAAATCATCAGTCTCAAAGACAAACCGCTTCTACATTATGAAAGTCGTGTTGATCAGATGTCTCTTATCCTTAAAACCCTCACCAAAAAATCCCCCATCCACCTAGTTTTATCCTTTTTTTGTCACTTCCCTCTCTTGAACTGATCACAATGGTTTACTTTTCAGTTAATTTGTAATGTTTTGAATATTGTCCTTTAGTTGTGATAAATGAATACTTTGTTTCTCCTTATTGGCTTGTGTTTGTGTTGTCCTTTGTGGCTATGATTTTTCTATGTTAATACATGCTTGGATTTTAGTTAACTGATTTTCTTTTTTATGATGTCAAAAAGGGGAATATTGTAAGCTGATGATAGGATAAGGAGAGTTTGAATAAAGGGGGAAATTCATTTCTAATTTTTGTTACCTGGATATTGGTGAAAGGGGGAATAATTGAATAAAAGATCTGCTTCTGATTCAGGTGGTAAAGGGAGAATGTTGGAAAGGAATTTGCCATCATCAAAAAGGGGGAAATTGTTAATGTTCAGTGTTAGTTGGTTTTGATGATTTAACAAACTCAGGGAATGGGTAAAGGACCTGGTCCCTTTGAGAAAACTTTGCTGATAATGACAGCAAACAAATAGTACAAAATAGATCCTGTCAAGTCTGTAGGTCTGTGCGTACGCAACCGAGTTTCTTTGTAGAGGCCAGTTGTCTAACCAATACAAATCGTCCTTTATATATACATTCTTCACAACCATTCTAACTTGGCCTTTTGGAATCATTGAAAAAGAAAAAAACATTCAAGATCACGCTCTCAAGAATTTAAAATTTGCTCTTGAAGAAGACCAAGGACCTGATAGAGTTATCAGTCATTTTGTTCTTGTTTTAGAGTTGTAATTTCTTTGCTTTAATCTTGTAAGGTCTATTCCTAATCTATAAAGGAAATTAGATATGTACATTGGTGGTGGTGTTCATCTTGTCAAAATAATTAGAGTTAATTATGAAGACTACTTGAAATCTAAGTCAGCTAGGAGTCTAGTGATTTAGGAAGCAGTAGAGTTATTGCTATAGATCTGTAACAGAGTTGTTACAAGGAGAGAAGAGGGCTTGTGAGTGAAATTGCTAGATTGCAAGAGCTTGTAATCTGAATCTTTGGCTCGTTTATTTTAGTGAAGTTTTGAGCTGAAATTTTATGGTACATGTCGTGGTTTTTCTCCCTTGAGTAAGGAGTTTCTACGTAAAATCTTGAGTCTGTTTTTACCCTTTTGTTCTTTAAGTTTCTGTATTGATTTCTGATAGGGTATGTAATCCCAACCGCTCTGGTGGAAGCATATATTCTAACACTTTCTTCCTTAGTCCTAACGAGTAATCAGGGGCTTCAAATAGCTGGCCACTACCATGAATCTGAACAGAAAGTTGACCTCTTATGGAATGATAAAATAACTGAACATCTCATAGAAGGATTGATGTACCGAGGATTTACGGTACTTTTAATACTTTAAACTTGAGAAATTGCATGTTTTTAAAGCATTTATTAGTTGATTTGATGTTATTTGTGTTTGTTTTGCAGAAAATTAAGTTGGAGTATTAAACAAAGAAGAAGAACACTGATTGCAGGATTTTTGGAGTCTACGAGGCCAACATTCGAGTCATAGTAACTTCTATGAGTTGTAGGTGGTAGTCGTCAAAATAATATTGAGGAATTAAGGCAAAGCTGGAGTTATGAGTCAAGTCTACGACTCATCCAAATGTTTACGAGTCATAAAGACATCCATAGAAGAGACCACAGTAGTTGAAAGATAGGACTTGATCTACGAATGAAGTGCACGAGTCGTCTTGAAGATTATGAGTCATAGAGGTCGTCCGTGAAGAAGAGAAGTTCATCAGTGCAAAGTGTTGTGTTACGATTTAGGTCTATGACTCGTCAACTTGAAGACAATCCGTAGAAGTGAGATGTAGAACCCAACTAACTTAAGTTTTTCTGTTTCTTCCAGTTTTTGTTTAATTAGGATTAGTTGTCTATAAATACATTCCTTAGGAATATTTTTGTTTTTGGCATATTTTTAGGTTTGAGTATTAAGCTTGAACTACTTTTGGGCTTTAATTCTTGAATTTCTGATTTTTGATTATTGACATTTACATTCAGATTTTATTGGAAGCTTTTGAATTCTAAAATTCGTTATTGTAAGTGCATGATTTCTTTTAAATCAAAGATTATTGATTGTAATCACGTAGTTATGAGTAGTTAATTCCACAACTAGGGTTGTGGGAACCATGAAGGATTAACGACGGAGACTTAATAACAAGTAATTCTTGAATAGTGTGCATGCATGTAGTGTTTTTTTCTTCGCTTTGATTGTTTTTAAACGAGGGCTCTCATTAGAACTTGTCTTATTCTTACTTATCGGATCAAGGAGGTAACTAATGAGAAAAGGGATTAAACAACGAGATTTGAGGCTAATTATCTTCATCTAATTAGCTTGAACGGATCAAGGGATAGCTAAATCTGGGATCATTAGTAAGAGTTAGAAAAGCATACACCCGTAGAAGGGTCAAGTTGCATGATGATATTCACTTATTTGCCAGATCAAAGATTTAGGTGAAATTAACTTATCGATTCTATATGTAAACATACTAGAAAGAGATTACTAATAAAAAAAAGGTCTATAGTGTTAAGGATTCGTGGGGAACACGTACACCCTAGTTTTGTCTCATATTAAATCATTATTTTGTCACTAGATGGATGCTAGTTAATTAGTTCATTACTTTTACCCAAAACCCCCTCTTTTTACTGAAATAATCTGATTACCTAAATAAATAATAAATTACTAACATAAATCTAAACCATATTCTTTGTGGGATCGGTCCTAACCTCTGTTAGGTTCTATATTTGATCAACGACCGCTTTATACTTCTTTAAGAGGGTGTAATTTGGGCGTATCAAGGATCACATATAGGATCTATATAAGCTTCGACTATCAAATAAGGGTCAGTGGATTCAGATGTTGGTGGACTCGTACACCAGGGACTTTGGAAGAGTTTGATTTTTATGAACATGAGTTTTCTTCCTCGAAGTACCGGGACACTTCACTCTATGCGCAGGAGGCTGTGGATCTCTGCAAGATCATCTAGGATCGGGGTCAGAGGAGAAAGACAAGGAGAAGGGTTAAAAGGGATGTCTGCAACACCCAAACTCGTCATACTGGGAACAAAAGGTGGACGACAACAAGAACTAGCTCAAATCGCATGATCTCATTCAAAAACAACTGCTTCGTTTCATTTCCTTATTCATCAAATCTCTGTCTTGCATAATTTAGTTCATTAGATTGTTCTTGGACCTAAGACTAATGATCTTTGATTCAGTGCTCTAACTCATTATCCAAGCTCAAAATCTTCATATGATACTTTTTCTTACTTGATTTATTTATTATCTTTACTTCAAATATCGCAATATTGATCAACTGCTAATAAACCAAAATTATCGAGTTGAACTAAGATGTGTTTTCATGGCCTGGTAAAAATTTAACTGTACCATTTTTTCGGTAAATAAATTTATGGTTAGGAGTACATGAATCAACAAATCAATGCACTTATTTAATTAAAATCACATGAGTCATCAAATAATTTACTAAAACAAGTGACATTTTTAACTGTAAAGCGCAATTGAGAATCCAACAGATGGTTATTCTAAAATGAGTGACATTTTTAACTGTAAAACACAATTGGGGATCCAATAGATGGGGAAGAGTGACATTTTTTACCCAAAAAATTAGCGTTACGAGGGATTGAGATTCAATAGATGGAAGGAAGCTAAATTTAAGTTATTTTCAATACATTAGAGACAATATGACCCTTTTTTGTAATATTTAAAGGAAAACTTTAAGTATAGTAGCATAAATCAAATCCTACTTGTAGTAGAAATCTGGCTGGTCAATAGCTACTTCATTTGTTTTCTTTATATTTGATCCTTGACATTTCGTTAAGAAATTATTTACTAGGAATCTATTTAATTAAATTATTATTACTAATTATACTTTGAAAAACTAAATTTACTACTAATGTTTAAAAAGTTAATTTATAAGGGTAATTTCAAAAATAAATATTTTTTTCTGATTTGCTTAAATGAACAAGAAAAATAAAAAAATATTTTTAATATAAAGACCAAGTAAAAAAGGAAAAGAGAGAGCATATTGTTGTTAAAAGGAATGTTATAGTAGTGAAATTGGCCTGATAATCCAAACGACGTAGAAGTCAATTTTTTTTAGGTGAAAACATAGAAGTCAATTACTTAGTTGTTACTCATGTCCCTTAAGATAAGGAGATCACCGTATTAGATAATCTTTGAGCATCATTCTTGACTCAGTAATACGTTAGAAAATAAGTTAAATCATTTCAACTACGCTTGAAAGTTTCTCACAGTTCAAGATTTGACTAATCATACTGATTTCTTGTGGGAAAGTAAGTAATATTTTGTTGTTTGAATCTTCCTGCGGAAGACAACTTGTGTGTTAAAATATGATAAATATTGTAGAGATATTTTAAATATGATAGAGATATTCTAAATAAGGTAGAATATCTAAATATATAATCTACCATATTTAGAATACCTCTATCATATTTATCATATCTTAACATTATGTATGACATGTAGGCTACCGTCTTCATATTATATGAAATTTAAACGCCCATAGGTAGAATAAACATTTAATATAATCTTGCAAGTTGTTTCATCATTCATTTTATAAGAATAAAATGTTTATCGCGCGTGCCTTAGTAGTACACACACCTATATTGTGACCGAATCTTGAAATTTTTATTTACGTTATTACAAGTTACAACTACTCTTCCGTGTCATATTTCTTACTTTTAACCTATTCTTGTCTAAATGTTATGCCATGCTTGTTGTATTTCGAATTCTGATGATTTGATAAACTATCGTGTAAAGGGACATGATCGACTAAGTTTTCGACCTAATAGACAAGTCAACTGTGCAGCTGTAAAACTGTAGTTTCTACAGTGATTGGTAGACACTGTAATAGAAGCATTGTAACGACATGCAATCTCGACCAATGTCATGCATCCTTGGTTTTGTCTCTCTTATAATGAGAACAAATTACAAGATCAAGACCTAGTTTTGCATTCAAAATTATTCACAAAAAGCAAAAGCCATTTTCAAGAACACTGCTCATTTTTAACAAGGAACGTGATCGAATGTTTTAGTGTCTTTAGTTGTTTTTTGAGTTTGTGCTTTGTGCTATTATACTGTAAATCTACTCCTATGTTATAAAGGAAAGTAGATCGTTTCTACAAAAAGCAAAAGCCATTTTCAAGAACACTGCTCATTTTTAACAAGGAACGTGATCGAATGTTTAGTGCTCATTTTGCTTTATTCACAAAAAGCAAAAGCCATTTTCAAGAACACTGCTCATTTTTAACAAGGAACGTGATCGAATGTTTTAGTGTCTTTAGTTGTTTTTTGAGTTTGTGCTTTGTGCTATTATACTGTAAATCTACTCCTATGTTATAAAGGAAAGTAGATCGTTTCTTCTCTTATCTTTGTGAGTTGAGATGATGGCTAAAGTTAGTCGTGGTGTATTGTTGAAATCTATATCAACTAGAGTTAGTTGGTGTAGTGGCAATAGAGTTATTGCTTGGTTGTTTTGTAATAGAAGTGTTACAAGGTTGGTAGGATTATGAGCTTAATCCTTTGTAATTTCTTGAGTTTGTAATTAAGAGTTTCTTGAAGTTAGTGGAGCTTTCAGAAATCTTGTGAAATAGATCGTGATTTTTTGCCCTATTATTAAAGAATGCTTCCACGTAAACATACTGTGCCATTTTGCTTTCAGTATCTAACTTCAATACTTCTGTCAACTTGTCTTGTCAAGGGCCCTGGCCTCTTGATTCATGACAGACTCGTATAAGCCAACAATACTAGATAACAATCTGAAGAAAAGAACTATTAGTTTTAGATGGAAATTTCACACTTGGGTACTATATATTTATGTGAAGGAGCACCTAATAAGAGTTAATTTCTCTGTGGTTATAATTTACGCCTACTAAAATTACTTTTATTTTTTGAGATAAGTATCAAAAACATGTTTGAACTATTTATTTTTTTTGAGTTTCATACTTAAATTATTACTTATTAGTTTGAGAAGCGCATCTATCTCTTTTATTACTCTCTCATCATAGTGTGTGTACTGCACTCTCTTTTATTTAAAAACTAATTTAGTGTACGTGTCTTGCACATGTGCATTGCATCATTAACTGTTAGGTTCTTTCTATACATATGTTTCTAACCTAAGTATGTTTTTATTTATTTTGATTTAAAATTTATAATTTTTGTTAACTTCAATAATTTTTTAGGATAGTGATAATTTAATTTTTAATTTATAAATAATATCATTAGTTTATTTAATTTTTATGAAGATAGTTTATCCATATGAAATGTCACGTGACAAGGTAAGAATTAATAATTAACAAAATATGATTCCAATAATCTAATATTGATCTCCAATAGTTAGTGTGAACTCAATAGAGGCGAAAAGGCTAATTTTTTATACTATCTTTATGAAACCATTAGATAAAAAATAATCAAGAAGAAACATAGTCAATACATCAATAAATTCAAATAATATATTGATCTCTAATAATTACGACAAACCCAAAATAAGTGAAAATGCTAATTTCTTATACTATCTTTATAAACCCATTAAAGGAATTAAATTTTGACAAAAATAATGAATTATAATACGTAAATAAATAGTGTGATTAAAAAGAGCTTAAATATTCGAGAGGAGAAGAAAACTAATGAGCTCAGAAAATATTCCCAACTTTTAAGGAAGATGGAGAAATATGCAAGACAAAACGTCAAATTAATTATAGAGAACAAATATGATACTTGTTCATATTTTTCCTTTAATAACTTAATGCAAATCTAATAGTTAGTGACTTGTATTAGGATTTTACTTCTTGTTCAAATTTTTCCTTTGATAATAACTTAATTCAAATCTAATGGTTAGTGATTTGTATTAGGATTTTACTTTCAACGTGAATTGAATTTCTTAGAAGTATTAGTCAATTTCTAAATTCTAAATATTATGACAATAATTTAATGATAATTATTTGAAAAAAAATGATGAAAGACAATTAAATAACCTATTTCATCATTTATATTAGAAAATAAATCAACTTTGTTTCTTTCCTTGCAAAAATAAAATTCTAAGACCAAAAATATATGTCATGAACCTAATTTATCTCGTTAGACATCGAAATTATCAAGAATTTTTATAAATAAAATTTGATAATTTTATTATGAGATATTAATTCATGAATACTGCAAAAAATAAAGACAAAAGAAAAATCTAAACCTAAATCAAACAAAAAAAAAAGGTATGAAATAATTTCAGGCAAGAAATAAGTTTCCCCTAAAAAGCTTATATAGTTGGCTACATGAGTCTCGTTACTTGGAGTTACATTTATACATGAAATAGGAGTTTATTTTTTTACCATATATTATAGGACTTTTTAATTATTAATATTTCATGATATTTTTTATTACTCTTATCACTATTTTAGAGTTTCTAGAGCAGTTTTTTTATTTTTGCAAAACAAAATAAATTTTCGAACCTATTTATTTTGCCCAAAAGCACTTTTTGTCAGGACTCTTATTATATTTAATTGATTTACGACAGTTTTTGAATTCCTTTTTGGAATATAATATTATTAATGTAGTAATATATTAGTGTTTATGTATAATTAAAATTTTATTTGCAGAAAGTTGGTGAAAAGAGGATTTTATCTAAAATAAAATCCTTTAATGAATGACAAAAAGTTCAATCAACATTTTAAGGGTTTCATGTTTTTAATATAGTATAGATAATTGACACATCATACTCCACATGAACAAAATATTTCACCTTGAATAAAATTAAATAAATTATTAAAGTATTACTATCCCAAAATAAAATATTATAAAATAAAATATAAAATATTTTTCTTACCTCATTCCACCACTTCTCTCACCGTACCCCCCCCACTCTCCCCCAAATTTTTAGTTCTTTTTTTAAAAAAATATTCTTGTGAAATTTTTAAAAGAAATTCTTACTTCATCTCCCCTCCCCCCCCCCCTTTATATAATAATTTAGATATTGTTTTAATTTTTTTAAAAGATATAATTCTATCCCACCCACCTAATCTTTCTCTTTTAATTTTTTTCGTTTTGTGTTTTATATATATATCATATACTTGCCGCATGATTTATCTTAAAAATAAAATTTTTATTTTTGTTATATTCGATATGCAAGTAGATAAATATTTTTCTAAAAATATATGTATATATCTAACACAAAGCAAGAAAAATGTAAAAAAAACATAAAAATAAATTAAGAGCGGAGGGTTAGATGGCGTGGGTAAATTGTTTTTTTTTTAAAAAAATAATATCAATTTTTTTGAAAGAAACGGGGAGGTGGTGAAGTCAGATTTTTCCAAAAATATTTTATAAAAGAAATTTAAAAAAATAAAAGGGCGGGGGATTGTCAGAGAGTGGGGGTAGGGGATGGGGTAGATGGGGTGGGGGAGGTGGTAGAGTTGGGTGATAAAAATATTTTAAATTTTATTTTTAAAAAATAATTATTTATTTATTTTTGGATAGTAATATTTTGATCTTTAACTTTTAACTAATATTAAAAATTTATTTTATTTTATCAAGGTGGAATATTTTATTTATGTGCAATGACATGTGGCAAGGTTTTTTCAAATAAAAAAGAGAATGTATTACATACTAAGGTGTGCTTTTCAAACTAACAAGTGATGTTTAGATATAAAACTCACACTCTCAATAATTTAAGAATAAAATTCAAGAAAATATGATATTTTAAATATGTTTTAACGCTTATTTCTTATTTTTTTCAATACTAAAAAGTTACTCAACTTCACAATTTTTCTCAAAATATATTTAACGCCACAAAAGGCAAAATAAAGTGCATTTTTTCATATAAAGTGACAAAAAGGACTAGGTCCTAACTACATTAATATTTAGTAATAAATTTCATAATACGAAAGATGGTTTCCACTAACTATTATAAGTGGCTGCAATTCGTTATTTTTGCCTATGTGCTTATAGCAGCTAGCTAAAGAGAGAAACAAAAAAAGAAGGGCTGTGTCGAGTGAACCTTCACCTTATTCCCTTATTCTACCCCACACACCAACTCCCGCCTGTAAAAATGTTATTATTAAATTACTTAAAAAATAATCACATATAACAAGTTGTGTTATATACTATAACAAATTTAATACATGATATTAGTAATCACATGTGTATGCTTGTTCCAATAGAAAAAGAAGAAGAAAAATTTGAGTTTTGAACTTTTTTAGCGGGGAAAAAATTATTTTATTCGAAAAAAACAAGTCATATGTAAACTGTGAACTGAAAACAAAAAGGGTTTTACTCAAATGATAATTATTTTCCACCATCAAATTTAACATTATAAATTCAAGCTACCGAGAAAACATAACAAAAAAAAAGTGAGAGCTAAAGATGGATGATGAAAAATAAAGGCAAATTGCTTTATAAAAAAACCATAAAGTGTTAAGTTTATAAATACTAAAACTCAAGTTTTACAAACAAAAGTGGACGTGTGGATAAATCACTGGCTCATTAATTGACTAGAAAATATGGCACAGCAGAAAGAAAATGATCAAATCCAAAAAGATAAAGAAGGTGCAACTTGAAAATATCCCTTTGAAGCTGTCACTTTTGAATAGGGGACATCAAAATCTGGTAGGTTTGATGTTCTAGTCCAAAATCATCATCAAAGTGAAAAGGAAATTGAAAAGCAATTACTCATACGAAAAAAGATCTAAAATATCCTCGAGCTATTAGAAATGGTATAAAAATATCCTCATTTATTTATTGAGCCTAAAATGTCCTTAACATTCACCGTTAGATCCAAAAATGACCTTTTCTTTAACGGAAAAGGGAACGAGGGGCATTTTTTTTTACCATTTTTAATAGATCGAGGCATTTTATTTAACAGAATTTTAATTAAATAATTTGAATGATTTTTTAAATAAGTGGCGGTCATCTATTGGTTACAATTTAATTATTTAAAATTAATTATAAATTAATTTTAATTACGGAAAAAGGAGCCTCATGCCTTTTTCTATTAAAAAAGTCATTTTTAGACTTAAAGGTGAATATCAAGGATATTTTATGTCTAATAGATGAATGAGGAATATTTTGTATCAGTTCCAATAATTTAAGGATATTTTAGGATTTCTTTCGTAAATTAAATATAACTTTGAATCCATCCACTTGATTCACGGATTATATTCTCCTCTAGTACTTATCACAAAAAAGTAGTACTAATAAGCAGCGTCAAATATCTTAATGTGAGTGCTTATCATCTGGCATCCACTATCTCTTATTTTTATCAGCACAACAACTTGTATGGTTTTTCTACTTAATTTATCTATTTTCACAACATGATTATGACACACGTACCAATGTTGATTACGAGTCTTTAAAATACAATAAGCTTTGATGTAATTGTTAAGACGAAAACGTTAGGAAGCCTACAAAAATTTTATATGATGATGAGCTTTTCTTGTCCATTTCCCCTTTTTCAACTTTACCTGATGTGCCTATCATCTAATTTCAACTAAATGATGTTTATTGTCAGATTCCATGCGTTTTCACATGATAATGACCTTAGAAATCTTAGCACTGTTTTTTTGACTCCTTTTCTTCTTAACAGTTCAACTGTGTGGGAAGTATGGCAGCGGCAGAGTTAACAATCAATCAAGGGTATGCACGTGAACACTATTTATTAAAAGATTATATTTTCTCCGTTTAAAAAAAATGTCCTTATTTTTTTAATTTATTTAAAAAATGATTTCTTTTCTTTTTTGATAAAAAATTAATTTCAATTTTTCACGTGATATGTTTAAGGCCACAAGATTAAAGGACATTTTGATATATATTAACATAACTTTAATTTAGAATTATAATATGAAAAAGTCTTTTTTATTTTATTAAACTTGTGTCAAGTCAAAATAGGTCATTATTTTTTAAACGGAAGAAGTATTGTATATGTAGGTCAAAATTTATAAAATGTATTATATATTTGATATTGTTACCCTAAGGGGTCGTTTGATTGGAAGTAAGTTATTCTAGAATTAACTATCCTAGGATAAGTTATCTTAGGATAAGTTATCCCATCATATATATGAAATAACTTAGCTCATATAAATAGTGGGATAAATAATCATATGATTACCTCATACCTCTAACCAAACATATAATAAAATAATTCTATATTTTATCTTAAAATTATTGTTTCTTACACCTCACACCAAACGACTTCTAACGTTATGAAAGTCTTTGGCTCAGTGGAAAAGCCGATGCAAAAGTTTTTAACTTCACTTTGTTTCTCACCTAAATTTTTAACTTTATACTATTTGACTTTTTCCCTGAGGATTATTAGATACTATTTCATCCCTCATAATTTATATGATATTGTTTGATTATTTGTGTAATTTTAAATTATTTTATAAAAAATAAAAGAATAATTTTAAAATATTTTTTAATTGTAAAATTATATTTTTTCTGAGATGAACTAATAAAGAAAGTATGTCACATAAATTAAGACAAAAGATATATTTATTAATTAGTAAATTTATTGAAAACCTTGATTTGGATATTTATTTGTATAATAAATAGAAAAGAATTATTCAAACAAATTTCTACCAAAAAAATAAGAAGAAAAGATTATGTGCAATTACACATATAATATTGTATTTTTCCCCCTCCTAAGTAGGTTATTAGGAGGTTTGGATAGAAAAAATTTAATAACAAGTTAATTTCTTTCATAATTTTTTAGGCGAATCAGGAGAACTAACCAAGATTTGAAACCTTCTGTTATGATTTTCACACATTTCTATCAAAATGCAAGAAATTTAATCCATTAAAATTAAGAAATAGCAAAATTGAAGATCGAAAATAACTTTAGACTTAAGTAAAAATCGATAAATTACTGTGATTTTTTTTGAATGTGTGGTTTGTATGTGTAGATTTATCATGTACTTTTTTTTTTTTTAAGAAAGCAACAAAAATTGAAGAATTTTTTTTAGATGATTTGTCTTTGGTGGAAAATAAATTATTGACATTATGCATGATAAAATCGTTAGGTTTAGCAAGATGGATGTGAACTTACGCACTAAATTTTTTTGTTAGTTGCTTTTTTTAATTTAACACATTCTTTATAAAATGTTTGGCTTCGTCACTAAAGTGTGGGGGGGGAGGATCAAAGTGTCAGAAAATACCAACCCTTTCTTCCAAGTGAAAAAAGAAAGAAAAAAAAACTAATTTTAAGCTACACATACAAATCCATTAAAATGCCAACAAATAGTAACAGAGTATTTTAAGAAAGGCGAAATTCATCGGTGACCCTCTAAAGTTGGCATCAAATAATAACTTTTGAATAGAAAAAATAAATAATAATGTGATGACACGTGACATTTTTAAAATCCAAATAATAATTTTTTAAAAAATAAAAATTAACACCTATTAACCACCCACCCCGCCGTCATCTTCTCCAACGCCACCCACCCCAATCCCAACCCCTCCCCCACCCTGCCGTCATCTTCTACAAACGATCGTGTATAGGTTATATGTCAATTGGATTACTGCAGCACAAAGATTTGCTGGTAAGCCTATTTTTTCTTGTGTTTTAATTTGGTGTTCATAGATTATTATTTTTTGTGTTCAATTTTGAGATAGGATTGGTTAAATTTTGGTGTATCAAATCTATGTGGGTCATCGCCAAGAACTTTGAATTTACAAGATTTGAGGAAAATTCTTGATCTTGGTCGAAAACTAAATCAGTTATGAAAATTATTCATTTTTTGATGTGATGTAACAATTTCAATTGATGGTGGGGGTCATGATATATTAATTTCTTGAGAACCCATAAAAAGTTTGGATAAAAATTTGAAATGTGTGCATTTGACTGATGCTTTCATGTCAATTTATTATGACAAAAATGGAGAATGCTAAAAAATGAAGAAGAAGAAGAACAACGAAATTTTTTTTAAAGAAAAAACAGTTTCTACGCGCCTCAGATAGGTGGAAAATACGCGAGGTGCCAACTGTGTAAAAAGTGTCAAAATGACACATTCGACCCTTACATAAGGTGTCTAAAATGAACATCTCCTGATTTATGTGTCTAAGTGAAAGTTGGTGTCAACTTTAGGGTGTCACCGATGGATTTCGCCTTTAAGAAATTATAGTAGAGTATTCTATCATAGATTTTTTCTTGTGTTTTAATTTGGTATTCATAGATTTTTTTTGTGTGTGTTCAATTTTGAGATAAGGTTGGTTAAATTTTGGTGTATCAAATCTATGTGGATCGTCGCCAAGAACTTTGAATTTACAAGATTTGAGGAAATTTCTTGATCTTGGTCGAAAACTAAATCAGTTATGAAAATTATTCATTTTTTGATGGGATGTAACAATTTCAATTAATGGTGGGGGTCATGATATATTGATTTCTTTAGAACCCATAAAAAAGTTTGGATAAAAATTTGGAATGTGTGCATTTGACTGATGCTTTCATGTCAATTTACTATGACAAAAATGGAGAATGCTAAAAAATGAAGAAGAAGAAGAAGAACAACGAATTTTTTTTAAAAGAAAAAACAGCTTCTACGTGCCTCAGATAGGTGAAAAATACGCGAGGTGCCAGCTGTGTAAAAAGTGTCAAAATGACACATTCGACCCTTACATAAGGTGTCTAAAATGAACATCTCCTGATTTATGTGTCTAAGTGAAAGTTTGTGCCAACTTTAGGGTATCACCGATGGATTTCGCCTTTAAGAAATTATAGTAGAGTATTCTATCATATGGTTGTCGGAAGTGGAGAAATTTAGCTTGTGATTGTAGATCATTAGAATATATGTAAATCTTAAATCTTACAACAAATAATTTTGGAAGGAAATAAAGAAAGAAAAACAATAATGCAACGAAGAGATAGACAAATGAAATGAAAAACAAGTAAAACTGACATTTCGTCCCTAACTTTTAATGTTGCTTGTAAATATTTCACTGGTGTCCTATTTTGGATGTCTCATCTAATTAATACTCGATATATATTTCTTTTACATGAATATTCAATATTAGATGATATTCAGGTAAAAGTATATATTTCTTTTTCAGTTCTTTTGTTTCAGTTTCTGTGTTAAGATGCACATGTCTGAAGTTTTAGTCATTTATAATATATGTTTCAGTCATATATGACCGAGCTCTAACATACATAAAAAAACAAAAATTAAAAACTGAATGGGTGTTAGATTTTTGTAATTTGACAAATTGATGATTAGGATTTGTTCTTTATTATACATGAAACTTATATTTCAAATTTGAGCTTATTTGGAGTAGATTTTAGTGTTGAATTTAAAAAATAAAATTATTATTTTGTTGGCAAAATATTCTAGATACACACGCATGGAAATTTGGTCAGTTTAACATGTGTTTCAGTCAACTCATACATACATGAAAATATAAAAGAATGATAAATGGGTTGGTTACATTTGTTGTTTTGAAAAATTAATGATTTTTGTTTGTTCTTTGTGATATATGAAATTTATGTTTTAAATTTGAACTTATTTGGAATAGATTGGACAGTTAAATAATTGAAATTCGAAAAAAAAATTGGCAAAATAAATTCAGACACACATGACTAATATTTAAGACAAATTTTACATACACTTCATATGCGAATTTTCAACTTTAGTTGCGTATGCCTGGACTATTACTAAAAGATGATAAACTTGTAAACAAAATTCTAGAGAAAAAGCCAAAATAGTCCCTTATCTTTGGGTTAATACTCAAAATCATCCTTGAGTTTTCACATTGAGCATTAATAGTCCCTCATGTTTGCAATATTGGTGCACTTTTGGTCTTCTCTCAAACTTTTGCCTATTTTTACAAATCAATTTTGTCCACAATTTTATGTATGGAATGTTCAATCATCTGTTTATATATATTTAGTAATAATAATAGTAAAATTTACCTAAATCTCATAGTGAAATATTACAATTACAATCCATCCCTAATCTTTCTTTAATTACTCGAATTCACTGATTTTTGAATAATTTTGGATACATAAGTTATAACCTAATAAATTGCTAATTGATACATAGTAATTAATAGTCCCTCATGTTTGCAATATTGGTGCACTTTTGGTCTTCTCTCAAACTTTTGCCTATTTTTAAAAATCAATTTTGTCCACAATTTTATGTATGGAATGTTCAATCATCTGTTTATATATAATTAGTAATAATAATAGTAAAATTTACCTAAATTCCATAGTGAAAAATTGCAATTACAATCCATCCCTACTCTTTCTTTAATTATCCGAATTCACTGATTTTTGAATAATTTTGGACACATAAGTTATAACCTAATACATAGCTAGTTGATACATAGTAATTAATGTAGTTGAGTTTATTATGGAAAAATAACATATGCCAAATTTAGAGTTCTTCTTTCAAGCAATCACGTATTAAATATGTAATTACCCCCCCTCCTTATAAACGCGTAACAACTTGTAGAATCTGAAAATTCAAAATTCCAAAGTAGCAGAGCATGGAATCTGTATGATTTCAATCCAATTTTCGAAATTCATTAAACTAATCAAGATGAATATCTCAATTTTATTGAGATATTCTAGAGTTTGGCAATCAGAGTTGAATTATAAGAGATACATAAGTGATGAAATCGTAGTTGGCGATAATATTTTATTCATGAATCTAAAATTAGCCATTGCAGCTAAGTTGAACATCGACGAATCATTGAAAATCATTGATATCCAATACATTGTGCAAGTAATTCATCCCCAATGATTATTCATAATGATTTGGGTGTTAAGCTTTACATAGAGTTGAAGAAGAACGAGCTTGGATTCGCAAAGTATCCTCTATGCATAACAACATCAGATAGATAGAATTGTGAGATTCAATTGTTCGATGCAACCTCTGGTGCAATTGTTTGTGTCGAAGCAGACACGAATCATACACAAGCTCTTAGTTTAGTTCAATCAGATAATATTGCTACTTGTTATATACCTGAATTGGATGTAACTAACTACATCACTGATACAATCCGTGTAGAAGTGAAGGAGAAGCAACTGTATAAGGATAAAGCAACACTAGTTATTGTACTGGCCAAATACAAAATTAATAATGGATTCAATTTCAGAATTAAAAGACCTGACAGTAAAAGGTATGAGATTGTAGTTATTTTGCTATGTATCTGGTATTAGATGAATTCTGATGCAAAGTGGTAAAATATTATATATTTTCAAATTTTAGCTGGCAGAATACTTCTATAGTTTAATTACCTAATGCATTAAAATTTTAGGTATCTGATACATTCGAATTTTTAATGGTAGAATATGTCTTGATTATTTATACATAAAATATAAGAAATAATATGTATCTAGTACAATTAAACTAGATTATCTGTCAATATGCAGAAATGTCATAAGTTTTATTGCTATTTTTTGTTGTTATCTTGATACATTATGTGTTATTCATGATACATAAGGTTTAATGATAATTTTTTATTCTTCATGACAGATTATGTGTTATCCATGATTCATAAGGTTTACTAATATTTTTTGGTCTTTATGATACTCTATGTTTTATAACCTGATTCATAAGTTTTACTGTTAATTTTTGTTGTGTTCATGATATATTAGGTGTTATAACATAATTCATAACTTTTATTGCTATTTTATTGTGTTCTTGATACATTATTTGTTATTCATGATACATATTGATATTTCATTTATGATACATAAGAAATATTATGTATCTGATGCAATTAAAATAGTTTAACTGTCATTATGCATATTTCAAATTTTATCAATTAGAAAACTTCTTGATTTTATATGCACGATACATTAGTGTAAAGATTCATTAGGTTGTTTTGAGAACTAGAGATTTTTTATTTCATAAAAGATTCATACCATAAATTTTAATGGGTATTTTAGACTATTTGATAACTATGATTATTTAATTGAGGGTGAATTTAGATAACTTATTTAATTAATGGACTAAAGTGATAGTATATTTAATACCCTATACCACTTATTTTATATTTATCAAAATAAGTTAATAGGTTTTGTCACTTTTATTACATAAGAAATTTAGAAAAGAAAAGAGAAGAGAAGGATTTAGGAGAAGAACTTAACCTGCGGCAGACGAAGAGAAGACCGAATGTCTCTTTAAGAAAATTGGTTCAGGTAATACTAACCAAACTTAATTGTGCCTTTAATTCCTAGGATTTGCTAGCATCCGATTATACTATTAATTGGAAGGGACTAAACCAATTACATGAATGTTGTTTGTAAGGTTGTCGGCCAGAAACAGGCAACCAATTGTCATGGATGATAAATAATTAGGTGAATCTTTGAGTAAGGAATTAAGTATGCCAATGATTAGGATATAATGAAATTATGATGAGTTAGAAAAGATAGGATGCTAACTGGAAAATTATGGCATATAGGTGAGTGTACAGGGAAATTTGGGTGGGTTAATTATGTGTGGTTTAGACTTTAGGTATTGTTTTGTGTAGTTAAGTCCTAGTTTGCGTAATTGTTTTTGATTTTGGTTTTTCTTTTTATAATTATTACATTATAATTCAAGTTTTGATATATTGAGAGAGGAAATTAAATAATAGGTGTGGGTCAAGGCTAGACATATAATATTGTCTGTTGCTTACGAATATTATATACTTGTTAGATTGAGAACATTTTGAGGCATCGAAGAAAGAAAAATCACCGGTGAATTAGTGTAATGCCTTGAAAATTTTCATGTTAAGACCCGAACTATTCTTCATAGCCGTATAGGCTTGAAGCCGTTGACTACTAATTTCATATATGAATTGGG
Organism: Solanum dulcamara; assembly: GCF_947179165.1. NCBI lineage: Eukaryota > Viridiplantae > Streptophyta > Magnoliopsida > Solanales > Solanaceae > Solanum > Solanum dulcamara. Next base: position 56,200,507 of record NC_077248.1, on the reverse strand, counting down.
ATCAATTCCTAAGTATTTGAAGTGTATTATATGTGTTTAGGGGTCATAAGGGACCTTTAACACCAAGCCAATTCCAAAGAACTTCCACCGGCTAAGTTTTTGTACGAGTCTGGAATAAGGTCAACTTCAAACAATCATATCTCCTACAATATAATGAATTGGGTGGACCATGATCTATCAAATTAAAGGACTTTTAGTCTTCTTTCCAACTCCACCAAGTTTGACTCATTCCGAGTTCAGAGTCAAAAGTTATGACCATTTTACGACAAACTATCACTGCAGAAATTTTGGCATGGCGCTTCAGTGGCTTCCGACGCCACTATAGCGCCCGAAACTAGCCTCAGTAGTTTGGGTGCTAGCGCGGCGCATCAGCTATCACGCCAGCAGGGTTATTAGCTCGTTTTTCATATTTTAAGGTCATTTTAGTCTCTTCTTGTGTTTTAAACCAAAGTGAGGTCGTTTTGGGGACTAAATTGACCCTATCTAAAGATCCTACACCTTCTAACTCTCTCATTTTCTCACAAATAGACTAAAACACTAAATCCTCTCCTCTCAAAGTTCTCCCAAGGGTTTCAAGAAGAAAATCTAGGGTTCCATTCAAGGTTCTTCAAGTCTCCATTACTCTCAAATTTGCATTTGGGAATTTGTTCTCCAAGGTATGTGGGTTTTCATTCATGGGTTCTTCCACCGATGGAGCCCAAATATTTTCTCAACTTAGTATACCAATTTTAAATGATGAAATCCTATGGTATTTTACATAATGGTTCCAAATGCATAGATTATGGTATATTTTAAGTTATTTACTCCTATGTATATATGTATATTGACTCCTAATTTCAAGTGATGAGAATTTTTATGGATTTTCATACTACAATTTCAAATGTATAGATTCTTGAATATTTGAAGTTTGTTTGACTATGTTGACTTATGGTGATCCTTATTTACATGAAATTGATGGTTTATCAAGGTACTTATATGAAGGTTTGAAAGGTAGTTTTAAAATGCATATGGTAGGTTGTTTTTAAGATGTTTGATTGGATGCATTCATATCATTCTCACGCATACAAGTATACTTTAAATGTCTTTGAAGGTCTCTTTTTGAAATGAACCCACCTAGTTTCCAATAATAAAGTAAAGTTGAAATGAAGTTTGACTCCAATGAATGTTATGAAGTAAATGTTTACGAAGGGGAGTCTTTAGGAAATGATTGATTGATAAAATGGCTTCTTAGCCAAGGAATGGATTCAAAGTGAAAGGATAATTCTCACATAGTTGAATCAAACAAAATATTTAATGAGCTATTCCACCGATAATGATTTGATGTCTAAACTTATACAATGCTTGTGTTGTTATGATATTTAAATATTATTCCGTGGGATTGACCTAGCACCGAATATAGTATGTAGATGGGGACTCGACCTTAGGGATCCTTAAGTAAAGTCTCATGATGCATTAACTATGCGCCAACATAGGAGCCCTTGTAGGTTATTTAGGCTAGTGGATCCACAATAAGCCAATAACGTTAAAGTTAAAGAATGCTAAAGTTGACAGAGTTCTACCCGATAAGTAGTCTCCCTGTGCCAACGTAGGGGTTATGTTGGATTCCATGTAATATCTCTCATGGTCTTAAATGTCGGTTAAGGTCACTTCCCCACAAAATAAATATTTCAAGGTTCCTTATGATGATGTCTAATGCATGCACTCATTATGCACATTGCTTATTCATATTCCTCTTATGTTCTTCATTTTGTAGCATACTCACATACTTAGTACATTCAAAGTACTAATGCATACTTTTGCCTACATGATATCACCATATAGGACCGACGTCTCTCCCTAACCTCCTCCTTGCAGCTAGCTCGGGTCGATTGAAGGTTACTTGTGGTGAGTTCCCATGTTCCGGGAACAACCTCCTTTATATTCTAAGCTCGTGTTTTGTAAAACATTAAAACTTTTATGAAAATATTTCTTGATACTATTTTGAGGGTGAGCTAGGGACATGTCTTAGCCCCCGCCAAGTCTATTAGTAGAGGTATGTTGGGTCATGAATGGAAAATGTTTTGAAATTGCTAAGGCCTACTATCCCACGATATTTCCCTTAGTCCCGATTCCCTTTTTATTTATTTACTTTCCGCTTGTTATTGTATGCCATTACCAATGAAATGCTCAACGAATGCTAAGAGGCTTGGGTGAGGTACCTCCGGGTATCTCATTCGCCGTGTCACATCTAGGCCATAGGCTCGGGTCATGACAAACTTGGTATTAGAGCATGAGGTTTTGAATAGTTCTCGGAGTCCAACATACCTCGTCAAATAGGGTCTTGTTCATGTTTGTGAAGCGCGCCACAATTATGAATAGGAAACTATGAGACGTTTAGGAAAGTTTTTTTCACTTCTTTCAGATTCATGTCGTGCCTCAGAGTGTCCTAAGCCTTTCTCTAACTAACAACCTATTTTTTGTTTTCTTAGATGATGTCTCATAGAAGACCACCTCGAAGGGCAAGGGTACCATCTCGAAGGGCAAAGGTTGACGATGAGGACCAACCTCCTCCTATTCGGGATATCCCACCTCATAAGGAAGGGGTAACCCATGATGAGTTCTGAAACGTCGTCACGTTGTTGGCTCAAGTTGTGTCCAACCAAGGGCGTCAATGTGTCCCCCCTCCCCAAGTGCACAATCTAGCCATTAGGATTCGGGAGTTTCAAAAGATGAATCCGCCCGATTTTGATGGTTCTAATCTAGATGAGGACCCTATGGAGTTCATCGAGGAGGTGTATCAGATTATGGCAATCTTAGGTGTTCTATCAAATGAAAAGGTCGAACTAGCGGCCTATCAACTCAAAGGTGTAACTCGAGTGTGGCACGAGCAATGGGTTGTGGAGAGGGGTGAGGAAGTAGGGTCGATTGAATGGGAAAAGTTCAAAGGTGCTTTCTTGGACCGTTTCTTTCCATTAGAGTTAAGGGAGGCCAAGGTCCAAGAGTTCATCAACCTCTGACAAGGAAGTATGAGTGTGAGGGAATATGCCCTCAAATTTACAAGGTTATCCAAGTATGCTCCCTTCATGGTCTCCGACTCCCGGGCAATAATGAGTAAGTTTGTTTCTAGTGTTTCAAGCTTGGTGTCCAAAGAGTGCAAAATAGCCATGTTGGTCAAGGAGATGGACATCTCCCAGTTAATGACTTATGCCGAACAAATCGAAGAAGAGAAGTTGAGGGAAGGGTTCAAAAAGGTTAGAGTGGATGGTGGAGGGTTCAACCCTCTAAGGTCCGGCTATGGTGGTATTAGCAAGGGCCAAGGTAGCCAACGGTTTGTGGGATAAGGTTCGACAAATGCTCCTCCTTCCAAATTCAACAAAGACAAAGGTCCTAACTTAATGGTCCCAAGAGATAACATTGGTACCCAAGATTTTCCCTTATGTAGGAAGTGTGGGAAGACCCACAAAGGGGAGTGTTTGACGGGCTCAAATGCATGCTTCAAATGTGGAAAGCCGGGTCATCATGCTCGGGATTGTAGAAGTGGTGGTAGGCCTCAAGGCCAAGTTGCTCATGGCTAATAATTTCAAGGAGGTGGCCAATGCACCAACCGTTTCTATGCATTGCATGGGAGGCAAGAAGTTGATGAAGCACCAAATGTCGTTATCGGTATGTTAAAGGTCTTTGCTTTTGATGTATATGCATTGTTGGATCCCGGTGCAAACTTGTCATTTGTTACCCCATTCTTAGCAAATAGGTTTGATGTGTCACCTAAAATATTATTAGAGCCTTATTTAGTGTCTACCCTCGTGGGTGAATAGGTTATTGCTAAGAAGGTCTATAGGGGTTGTCCTATGTCTATTTTCATAAAGTTATTCCTTGTGATCTCATTGAGCTTGATATGATAGATTTCGATGTCATTCTTGGGATGGATTGGTTACATGCATCTTATGCTTCCATAGATTGTAGGACTCGTCGAGTCAAGTTCCAATTTCCCAAAGAGTTCATTATTGAATGAGAGGGCCATGATTCGGTGGTGAAGGGTAGGTTCATTTCTTACCTTAAGGCCCGAAAACTGATTTCTAAGGGTTGTATTTACCACATTGTGAGGGTGAGGGATGTCGACTGCGAAAGTTCTCCTCTTGAGTCAGTTCCCATAGTCAATGAGTTCTCCGATGTCTTTCCCGATGACCTTCCCAGTGTACCTCTCGAAAGAGAAGTTGATTTTGGTATCGATCTCCTCCTCGATACCCAACCTATCTCTATTCCTCCTTATCGGATGGCCCCGGCAGAATTGAAAGAGTTGAAGGAACAATTAAAGGACTTGTTAGAAAAGGGGTTCATAAGGCCCAATATTTCACTGTGGGGTATTCCTGTGCTATTTGTAAGGAAGAAGGATGGGTCACTTCGAATGTGCATAGACTACCGGCAATTGAATAAGGTAACTATTAAGAACAAGTACCCAATTCTTAGAATAGATGACTTGTTCGATCAATTACAAGGGACAAGTCACTTTTCCAAGATCGACCTTTGGTCCGGCTATCACCAACTAAAGGTGAGAGAGCGTGACATTCCCAAAATAGCCTTTTGAACAAGGTATGGTCACTTCGAGTTTGTGATGATGAGTTTTGGGTTGACGAATGCACCGATGGTTTTTATGGACCTAATGAATAGAGTGTTCAAGCCCTACCTTGATACTTTTGTTGTAGTCTTCATTGATGATATTTTGATTTACTCTCGAGGTGAGACAAAACATAAGAATCTCTTAAGGGTTGTACTTCAAACATTGAGGGATAGACAATTGTTTGCAAAATTTAGTAAGTGTGAATTTTGTTTGAAGGAGGTGGCATTTCTCGGTCATGTAGTGTCCGGTGACAGAATCAAGGTTGATCCTAAGAAAATGGAGGTTGTGAAGAATTGTCCTAGACCATTGTCTCCTTCGGATATTAAGAGCTTTTTGGGTCTAGCCGAGTACTATAGAAGGTTCATCGAAGGGTTTTCTTCCATCTCATCTCCTATGAGAAAACTGACTCAAAAGAAAGCGAAATTCATATGGACGAATAAGTGTGAAAAGAGTTTCCAAACCTTGAAAGATTGACTTACCTCCGCTCCTATTTTGAATCTACCGAAAGGATTAAAAGGGTTTATGGTTTATTGTGATGCTTCAAAAATTGGTTTGGGTTGTGTCTTAATGCAAAATGGCAAGGTCATAGCCTATGCTTCTAGGCAATTGAAGGTGCATGAGCGTAACTATCCTACCCATGATCTTGAATTGGCGGCCATTGTTTTTTCTTTGAAGATTTGGCGGCATTACCTCTATGGGGTGTATGTGGATGTATATACCGATCACAAAAGTCTTCAGTACGTGTTCACCCAAAAGGACCTTAATCTAAGACAAAGGAGGTGGCTAGAACTCCTCAAGGACTATGACATGAGTGTGCATTATCATCCGGGTAAAGCCAATATGATTGCCGATGCACTTAGTAGAGTGTCTATGGGGAGTGTGGCCCGTGTTGATGAAGGGAAGAAGGAGTTGGTGAAAGATGTTCACCGATTGGCTAGATTAGGGGTGAAGTTGTGTGGTACCAATAATGGTGGCATGGTTGTTCAAAACGGGTCCGAATCCTCTTTGGTGGTGGATGTTAAGTCAACTCAAGATCTTGACCCAATGTTTGTTGAATTAAAGAAGTTGGTGAAGGAAAAGAAGGTAGGGGTCTTTTCCCAAGGGAGGGATGAGGTGCTATACTACCAAGGTCGATTATGTGTTCCGGATGTGAATGGCATAAGGAGCTTGATTTTGAAGGAGGCCCATAATTCTTCATACTCCATTCATCTCGGTTCAATGAAAATATACCAAGACTTAAAAGAATTCTATTAGTGGGGTGGAATAAAGAAGGACATAGCGAGGTTCGTGTCTGAATGTCCAAATTGCCAACAAGTGAAGGCCGAACATCAAAGGCCGGGTGGCCTAGCCCAAGACATTGAAATTCCCACTTGGAAGTGGGAAGATGTGAATATGGATTTTGTAGTGGGTTTTCCTCATACCCGAAAGCGTCATGATTCGATTTGGGTAATTATTGATAGAATGACTAAGTCAGCTCACTTTCTACCAGTTAAAACTTCCTATAGTGCCGAAGACTATGCCAAGTTGTATATTCGGGAGTTGGTGAGGTTGCATGGTGTGCCGTTGTCTATTATTTCGGATCGTGGTATCCAATTCACTTCTCACTTTTGGAGATCATTTCAAAAGGGCCTCGGTACTAAGGTAAAGTTGAGCACCGCATTCCATCCTCAAACCGATGGATAAGCCGAAAGGACAATTCAAACACTAGAGGATATGTTAAGGGATTGTGTGTTGGAGTTTAAAAGAAATTGGGATGATCATCTAACACTCATCGAGTTTGCCTATAATAATAGTTACCACTCAAGTATTGAGATGGCGCCATTTGAGGCTTTGTATAGGAGACGATGTAGATCCCCGATTGGTTAGTTCGAAGTAGGTGAGATGACCTTGTTGGGCCTAGATTTGGTACTTGATGCTTTAGACAAGGTGAAGCTCATTAGAGAAAGGTTGAAGACGGCTCAAATTCGTAAAAAATTATATTCTGACACTAGAAGGAGGGATCTTGAGTTTAATATGGATGATTGGGTATATTTGAAGGTTTCACCCATGAAGGGTATGGTTCGATTTGGTAAGAAAGGAAAATTGAGCCCTAGGTATGTAGGGCTGTATAAAATCTTAAGGCGTGTTGGCAAAGTTTCTTATGAGTTGGAGTTACCATTGGAAATGGCCATGGTTTACCTAGTATTCCATGTGTCTATGTTGAGAAAATGTGTAGGTGATCCAAATTCTATTGTTCCTTTGGAAGTAGCGAATGTTGAAGAAAACTTGACCTATGAAGAGGTTCCGATTCTAATTTTGGACCGGCAAATTAAGGGGTTGAGGAACAAAGAGGTTGCATCTGTTAAAGTCCTTTGGGAGGAATCAACAAGCTGAAAGTGCTACATGGGAAGCGGAAACGGATATGATGAAATGTTATCCTCACCTTTTCTATTCTACTCAAGTCTAAGGTACTAAGTTACTCACACTCAATGTTTAAAACTCTTATGTTTCGGTTTTTTTAAGTCCTCATATGCATGCATGTTCATGAAGTTTGATTTTAAAGTTATGTTTTATGCTTAAATTTAATAATTTCATGTTTGATGCATTACAAGTGTCATTGTATATATATTGGGATTCTAGTCCTCGTGCCACTCCCCCCTCTATGCTAATGAATCTCATTCGAGGACGAATGTTCCCAAGGGGGAGATATTATAACGCCTTGAAAATTTTCATGTTAAGACCCGAACTATTCTTCATAGCCGTATAGGCTTTAAGCCATTGACTACTAATTTCATATATGAATTGGGATCAATTCTTAAGTATTTGAAGTGTATTATATGTGTTTAGGGGTCATAAGGGACCTTTAACACCAAGCCAAGTTCAAAGAACTTCCACCGGCTAAGTTTTTGTACGAGTCCGGAATAAGGTCAACTTCAAACAACTATATATCCTAGAATATAACGAATTGGGTGGACCATGACCTATCAAATTAAAGGTCTTTGAGTCTTCTTTCCAACTCCACCAAGGTTTCCTCATTCCGAGTTTGGAGTCAAAGGTTATGACCATTTTACGACAAACTATCACTGCAGAAATTTTTGGCCTGGCGCTTCAGTGGCGCCCGACGCCACTCTAGCGCTCGAAACTAGCCTCAGTAGTTTGGGTGCTAGCGCGGCGCGCCAGCTAGTGCGCCAGCAGGGTTTTTAGCTCATTTTTCAGATTTTAAGGTCATTTTAGTCTCTTCTTGTATTTTACACGAAAGTGAGGTTGTTTTGGGGACTAAATTGACCCTATCTAAAGATCCTACACTTTCTAACTCTCTCATTTTCTCACAAATAGACTAAAACACTAAATCCTCTCCTCTCAAAGTTCTCCCAAGGGTTTCAAGAAGAAAATCTAGGGTTCCATTCAAGGTTCTTCAAGTCTCCATTACTCTCAAGTTTGCATTTGGGAATTTGTTCTCCAAGGTATGTGGGTTTTCATTCATGGGTTCTTCCACCGATGGAGCCCAAATATTTTCTCAGCTTAGTATACCAATTTTAAATGATGAAATCCTATGGTATTTTACATAATGGTCCAAATGCATAGATTATGGTATATTTTAAGTTATTTACTCCTATAGATATATATGTATATTGACTCCTAATTTCAAGTGATGAGAAATTTTATGGATTTTCATACTACAATTTCAAATGTATAGATTCTTGAATATATGAAGTTTGTTTGACTATGTTGACTTATGGTGATTCTTATTTACATGAAATTGATGGTTTATCAAGGTACTTATATGAAGGTTTGAAAGGTAGTTTTAAAATGCATATGGTGGATTGTTTTTAAGATGTTTGATTGGATGCGTTCATATCATTCTCACGCATACAAGTGTCCTTTAAATGTCTTTGAAGGTCTCTTTTTGAAATGAACCCACCTAGTTTCCTATAATAAAGTAAAGTTGAAATGAAGTTTGACTCCAATGAATGTTATGAAGTAAATGTTTACGAAAGGGAGTCTTTAGGAAATGATTGATTGATAAAATGGCTTCTTAGCCAAGGAATGGATTCAAAGTGAAAGGATAATTCTCACATAGTTGAATCAAATGAAATATTTAATGAGCTATTCCACCGACAATGATTTGATGTCTAAACTTATAGAATGCTTGTGTTGTTATGATATTTAAATGTTATTCCGTGGGATTGACCTAGCACCGAATGTAGCATGTAGATGGGGACTCGACCTAAGGGGTCCTTAAGTAAAGTCTCATGATGCATTAACTATTCGCCAACATAGGAGCCCTTGTAGGCTATTTAGGCTAGTGGATCCACAATAAGCCAATAACGTTAAAGTTAAAGAATGCTAAAGTTGACGGAGTTCTACCCGGCAAGTAGTCTCCCTGTGCCAACGTAAGAGGTTATGTTGGATTCCATGTAATATCTCTCATGGTCTAAAATGTCGGTTAAGGTCACTTCCCCACAAAATAAATATTTTAAGGTTCCTTATGATGATGTCTAATGCATGCACTCATTATGCACATTGCTTATTCATATTTCTCTTATGTTCTTCATTTTGTAGCATACTCACATACTTAGTATATTCAAAGTACTAATGCATACTTTTGCCTACATGATATCATTATGTAGGACCGACGTCTCTTCCCGACCTCCTCCTTGCAGCTAGCTTGGGTCGATTGAAGGTTACTTGTGGTGAGTTCCCTTGTTCCGGGAACAACCTCCTTTATATTCTAAGCTCGTGTTTTGTAAACCATTAAAACTTTTATGAAAATATTTCTTGATACTATTTTGAGGGTGAGCTAGGGACATGTCTTAGCCCCCGCCAAGTCTATTAGTAGAGGTATGTTGGGTCATGAATGGAAAATGTTTTGAAATTGCTAAGGCCTATTGTCCCACGATATTTCCCTTAGTCCCGATTCCCTTTTTATTTATTTACTTTCTGCTTGTTATTGTATTTCATTACCAATGAAATGCTTAACGAATGCTAAGAGGCTTGGGTGAGGTACCTTTGGGTTTTTCATTCGCCGTGTCACGTCTAGGCCCTAAGCTCGGTTCGTGACAATTAGCTTGCTTGATTCGATTCTTTGGTTGAGGTAGGTTATGGTTTATTTTATATCATAGATAGACTCTTAATAGTGATTTATAGTCATTGAGTAATGTATGAAGTTTACTATACATTTAATTATTGTGGTTTGGATGATTGATATGTTGTTGTGATTGGTCTGAAATTCTAAGACCGTGAAATCCATAATCTTGAACTTTCCCTATAAAAAATATTGCCTTGAATAAAGAAGGCTTGATAAAATATTGTTAATGAAGTGAAATGTGATAACAAAGAATGATAAATTAATTATATTTGGATTGGGTGTTACAAGCCGACATGGTATAATTGGATCGAGTGTCATATTTTGACACAGTATATTTGGATCGGGTGTCACATTCTAGCACAATAATTTTAAAGGAAAACATATTAAAATGACTTAATGCTACCCAATCTCCAATAACTCATTTCTCAAAAGAGAGTGATATAGAGGCTTGAGTACTCATGTGTGATCTTGATATTGTTGACTAGTTATGTAATTGTTCATTGTGTTGTCACTTGAACTTGATCTTGTTGGTTGCCCTGTTAAGTGCTATGGTTGATTTCCCGCTATTACTTTATATTGATTTCTATTTTGAGTCGGTCGATGATACCTACTCAGTAGATGTTGTCCTGTACTGACCCCTATTTATTTTTCTTTGTTTTATTTTATGGAGTGTAGCGAGTGTTCCATCGACTTCAACTCGACCTCAGCTCTATCCAGTGTCTAGCACATCAGGTTCCAATGTGAGCTATTCCTTCTAGCTCATATTGGATTCTCTCGGGCATGGCATGGTATCCTTTGTTGTCAGACATATTAAGTTATTTATTGATTTATTATGGGGTTTGATATTTACAGACTTAGTATTTTAGAATTAGATGTCCTTGAAGTGATGACATTCAGGTTTTGGGAATGATATGTAGTAGACTCTAGTGGATTATTATTTCTTACTTTAATAAGGTTTGAACTTCCGTATTATTATCGTATTTCATAAGTTGAAAAACTAATATATATTAGGGTTTGTATTGTTGGTTCTCTCACCTAGAAGGTTAAGTGTGGTGTCACTCATGGCACATTTTGGGTTGTGACAAACTTGGTATCAGAGCTTTCGATTCGGTGATCTCATAACACAAGGACAAGTCTAGTAGATTCTTGTAGAATGGTATGGAGACGCCTTTATTTTTCTTCGAGAGGCTATAGTACTTTAGGAAAACTCCATTCCTTCTTTCTTTTATGCTATTACTTAAATCCAATTGGTAGCTAGGTGATACAAATTGGTATCTGACCTTCATCACTTTATTTTCATAGATGGTTAGAACTAGAGCAACAGTAGCATCTAAGCCAATTGTTGGGGCTGTAGCTAGATGAGGAGTAGCAATGAGAGGCCATGGTATAGGTCGCAAGAGAAATCCCAGAGGGGCAGGGGCCAAGCAATTGGGCCAGCCAAGGAAAAAGTAGCGACTCCTCCACCGTCTGATGAGGTAGATAGAAAGGATGTTGAGGTGGAGGATGAGCTGGTTCATGAGAGAGAAGCACCACCCCAGCCTACTCCAAAGATGATCCACCAGGTTCTCACCTATCTCAGTGGATTATCCGATCAAGGACAAGCTCCCCCAGTATCTCATATTCTAGGAGTTCAACATGCAGCTATTGTGTCTCCCCACATGACTACGTCCTTGGGAACAAGCATGTTTACTTGATTAACTACATGGTAATGAATAGTGACCAGCATGATCTTTTTTTTAGGTTCTTGAAGTTGAAACCCCGAATCTTTAGAGGTACTGAATCTGAGGATGCCAATGATTTCCTTGTTGATTGTCATGAGTTGCTTCATAAGATGAATATAGTAGAACGATTTGGTGTTGAGTTTGTGACATATCAGTTTTAGGGAGACGCCAAACTATGGTGGCGGTCTCATGTTGAGTGCCTACCAGCAGAGGTACCATCTATGAGTTGGAAAGCTTTTTTTAACTATTTCATGGAGAAGTATATTCCCCGAACCTTGAGGGACATGACGAGAAATGAGTTCCTGAATATAGAGCAAGGAAAGATGTCCATTGTCACTTACGAGGCCAAGTTTTGTGCCTTAGCCAGATATGCTACTCAACCTTGCTTCAGTCCAAAATAGAGGATTCATCGCTACTTGAAGGGATTAAGTTCAGATTTACAGATTCCAGCTTTACAGGTGGCTGCTTTAGCAAAATCTTTTTAGAAAGTGGTTGATTTTGTGATAGAGGTGGAGGGGGTGAAGCCAGATAACTTCGCTAAAGAGACAAAGTTCAAGAAGTTTTGTAAAGGAGGTAAATTTAGTGGTTCTTACTCCAGAGGAAAACGTTTTGGAGATTATTCAACCCGTCCTATTCCGTCTTTATTGTAGGTTTCAGATAGAGGTCCGTTAAAGACTAGTCAGCCCTTTTCTAATTTCGAGGGTTATCTTCAGTCTTCTTCGTCTTCACAAAGAACCACTCTTGACCCTAAGACTTTCTACGGATGTGGTAAGCCTAGACATATCAGAAAATATTATCCAAGGCAGAGTCAGGCTTGGCATGATCAGGGTTATAGAGCCCCAATAGCTAGAGGTGGAGGCTATAGCTATGGTAGAGGCCGTCCTTCTGGAGGACGTGATGGCCAATGTTATGGTGATCGACAGTCCAGTCGAGATGGCGGCAAAGTTGGAACTACTGGAGCATAACCTGACAAGGGAAATGGTCAGACGGGCAACATAGCCTATTGTTATGCTTTCCCCGGGAGGTCAAAGGCAGAGGCATCCGATGCTGTTATCACAGGGACTCTTCTAGTTTGCGATAACTTGGCTTTCGTATTATTTGATCCTTGATCCAAATTTTCTTATGTATCTTCCGCATTTGCTGATAGACTCGATTTACATTATGACTTACTTGACATGCCTATTCGTATTTCTACTCCTGTTGGTGAGTCTGCTCTAGTTGAGAAAGTGTATAAGTCTTGCCTTGTGACTTTTGTGGGAGTAGAACTTATGTAAATTTGATTATTATAAATATGGTTGACTTTGATGTAATCTTGGGTATGACTTGGGTCTCTCCAAATTTTGCTATCTTAGATTACAATGCTAAGACTGTGATATTAGCCAAGCCTAGAATGGATCAGTTGGTGTGGGAGGGTGACTATCTTCCCATCCCAGTTCGAATTATCTCTTTTCTTCGTGCTAAGAGGTTGGTGAGTAAGGGTTGTTTAGACTTTCTAGCACATCTCAGGGATGATAGTTCTGAAGTGCCATCGATTGAGTCTATTTCTATAGTGCGTGAGTTTATGGATGTTTTCCCCGCATACTTACCTAGTATGCCACTTGATAGGGATATTAATTTTTATATTGACCTAGAGCTCGACACTCACCCTATTTCTATTCCACCTTATAGAATAGCCCCGGCTGAGTTAAGGGAGTTGAAGGCCCAACTTTAGGAGTTGTGGGTAAAGGTTTTATTAGACCGACTGTCTGTCCTTGGGATGCTTCAATTTTATTTGTAAAGAAGAAGGATAGTAGACTTCGTATGTGCATAGACTACAGGAAGCTGAACAAGGTGACTATTAAAAATAGGTATCCCTTTTTTGCATTGATGACTTATTCGATTAGTTGCAGGGTGCTTGTATTTTCTAAAAAATTTATTTGAGGTCCGATTACCATCAACTGAAAATACGGGCAGCAGATCTATCAAAGGCTGCTTGTTGAACCAAATATGGGCACTATGAATTCTTCGTAATGTCTTTTGGGCTTACAAATATGCTTGCTTCTTTCATGAGTCTGATGAACGGAATCTTCAAGCCATATTTGGATATATTTTTTATTGCTTTTATTGATGATATATTAATCTATTCAAAGATTAGAAAAGAACATGAAGAACATCTGAGGATTGTTAAGGAAGAAAAGGCTATATGCCAAATTCTCCAAGTGTGAGTTCTGGCTTGATTTAGTGTCCTTCTAAGGAAACGTGGTTTCTAAGGGCTGAGTTATGGAGGATCTCCAGAAGATTGAAGCAGTGAAGAGTTGGGTAAGACCCACTAAAATCTCAGAGGTAAGAAGCTTTGTTGGTTTGGCTAGCTACTATCGTCGATTCGTCAATGTTATATCCCACACTTTTGGGCATTCGGAAAGAGAAAAAAATATTTTTGGCTTGCAAGGAATGTGGTTGTGAATTATTTTATTCATTTTAATTAGTACCGGTGTGATGTTGATGGAAAAATTAGTGTAGAAATATGGAGAAAGGCCGAGGGCAAAATTGAGAATTTTGGAAACTAGTTTGTGAATTACTAATAAGACTTATGGTTTTGTTGGGCTCAAAACCATAATAATAATAGTAATATTGAGTCCCAACAAAAGAAAAGGCCCAAGTCTTGGAAAGTTAGCCCCTTAATTAGGTAGCCTATATATATTTATGTTGATGACTTCTAAGTCATCTTTATCCATTAAGTTCTCTTTATCAAAAAGAAACTACAAGAAAATTCTAGAGAAAAGGAAGGAGAGAAAACTCTAGCTAGAGAGGGAGAAGGCCACAAATTTAGAGAGAAAAAAGGTGAGTTCCTCGATTTTATTCCGTGAATTAATTATCTAGAGTTAACCACGATGATAAGGAGGTATTGATAGTATAAAATCATGGCTTGGTGCATCCCAAAATGGACAGCAAGCAGTCCACGCAATTTCAGCGTATCTAGAGAAGTTCCAAGGCGAGTTTTGGCCAATTTCAGGAAAGGTGGTCTTTTATTTATATTTGAAGTTTATGGTTTTGTTATAGTGTGTATTACACATCTTTTATGCTGCTATAAGTGGAAGAAGATCATAGAAATGCTCGACGGTAGAAACAATCTAAATTCAAATCGTTATAGTTAAATTGTAGTCGAAATGAGGTATTATGCAGGTGGGGGCCGCTGCTGGTTGTGTAGTGGAGTGTTTCAGGGCCTAAAAGTGTTCTAAAGGAGGTGAGGGAGCTCCTAGTTGTAGCCACACGACCCCCGCTTTGTACGGTTAAAGGTTTTGCAAAATGGAAACTAGAAACTCTATTTTTGGTATCGTAGTTTGGAACTAGTTGTTTGGAGCTTTTATTGTGTAAGGTTAAAGTGATTTAATTGTAAATATGCTGCTAGTTGTTGTTGTTGGTATGGTTGTTGATATTGTGGCTGAGTTGGAATCTCAGGAATGTTGAAGTTGTAGGGGAAATGCTGCCCCATTTTCTGTAGCATCGGAACTAGTAACAAACTAGTCGGGGGTAATGGATAAGGAAATGACTCCTATTAGTATTTGGTTGTGGAGTGGGATATTGGAAAGTGAAAGACTATTAATCTTAGTATTACTTTCATGTCAATTGGTTAAGGAGGTATCAAGGCATGCCGGATTTTAATTAATCCCGAAAAAGGTATGTAAAGCTATCTTTTTTTCTTTTGGCATGTCTTAGCCTTAAGTGATTGATATACGAAATGTGGAGATAATTCCATTCATAGAAATCCAAGTATGACTCATAAGTCTTATTCACTTCTTGATGGTAGAATTTCTATACTAGTTGAGTTATTGCCTCTCAAGGCTTCTATACGATGGAGAGTAGCAAGTATGGGAAGTTATCTTATTTCTCTTGGCATATTTTTGGCATAAGTATGTGAAGCTTCTTTCCTTCTCTTGGCATGTTTTTGGAATAAGTAAGTATAGCTACCCTTCTTCTCTCTTGATATGTCTTTGACATAAGTTATGATGAAATGTTTATTGTACCGAGTCCCTTGATGGGCCAAGTATGATATATGTTACTATCTACGGATCGGGACAAACGCTCCTCGGCATTATTATATGATAAATGGATTGAGCCGAACGCTCCTCGGCATTACTATATGATATATGGATCGGGCAGAACTTTCCTCGGCATTACTATATGATAAATGAATTGGGCCATACGTTCCTCGACATTATTCTATGAGATAGCACTAATAGCACATAGATGCTTATGATAATAGAGTGATGTGGTTGTTACATCAGGTCCCCGAATGGGCCGGGTATAGTATGTGATGATAGTATGTATGACTTTATTTTATGAGATGCAGGTACAGTGGTTTGTTGAATGTTATACTTTTCCCTGCATCCCTGTGTTAGCTGTGCCCTCCTTTTGATATTTTATACTTTACATACTCAGTACATATGTCATACTGACTCCTCTTTCTGGGGAAGGGGGGGCTACGTTTCATGCCCATAGGTACAGGCGCGCGCTTTGGGGATCCGCCAGCTTAGGATTCCACTCTGTAAATTTTGAAGAAGCTCTATTGAATCGGAGCCGAGTTTTGGTACTACACCTTCTATGTATATATTTATTTGATTACGGGTATGGTGGGGGCCCTGTCCCACCTTATGTTACTGTTCTTTCTCTTAGAGGTCTGTAGACATTTATGTGGATTGTATAGGTATGCTTGTAAGGTTATGCCTATATATTACGATAGCCTTGTCGTCTTATATATTGTCTTGCCTGTTTGTACACTATGACTCAAATAGAAGACATGTTTGCTTATAGCTAGCAGGGGTATATGCAAGTGTCCAGTTCGGGCACCCGTCACGGCCCGCAGGGGTGGTCATGAAAAAAGTGGTATCAGAGCGGTCCTTCCTTGAAATGTCCACAGACCGTGTCTAGTAGAGTTTTATTTATCAGTGTGTTGTGCACCACATCTATAAACAGGAGGCTACAGGACATTTAGGATGTTATCTTTCTTTCTTGTCTTAGATCGTGCGATAGAGCTGTGTTCTTAGGATGACCTTTTACTAATCTACCCTTATGTTTGTAGTAATGCCTCCGAGGAAAGAAACAACCGCCCGGAAGGGCAAGTCGGCAGCGGGGGAAACCAGTTAGGCCCCGAAAGTTACTAGGGCTTGTTCCCAGCCTATACCGAGGATTGTGCCTTAGTCGGCGAGTTCTACTAGGCCGCCACCTCCAGAGAAGTTTGGGGAAGCAACCGTAGGTCCTAAAGCCCCAATACCGGAGCCTCCATCCCAACAATAAGGGGCGGGGGATAGAGCTATGAGAGATGCAGTGCAGTTGTTGACCAGACTGATGGCAGGACAAGCTCGAAGGCATGGCCTAGATGATGCAAACAAACAAGGCAGCTTGAGGGTCCGTGACTTCCTAGCCTGCAATCCCTTAGAATTTCACGGGTCAAGACCTGTAGAGGATCCACAGGAGTTTACTCGGCAAATGCAGCGCACACTTTGAATTATTAGGGCCTCGAAGACTGAGTCGGTTGAATTGGCTTTATATCGGCTGCATGACATAGCTGTTAACTGGTATGAGTCGTGGGAATTATCGAGGGGCGAGGGTGCTCCTCCAGCCGAATGGGATGAGTTCATATAAGCCTTTGTTGGCCATTTTCTGCCTCCAGAAATGAAACGAACCAGAGTTGATAAATTCTTACAGTTAAAACAAAATGGTAGGAGAATTAGAGACTATAGACTTGAGTTTGACTCATTGGCAAGACATGCGCCCAGTATTATGGCTGATATGGCTAATAGGGTGCATCGCTATGTGATGGGGCTAAATCGTCACCTGATTGATAGTTATATGGCCATAGCTTCTTAGTAGGGCATGGATATTGCTCGGGTACAGGCGTATGCACAAGGAGTGGAGGATCGGCATAGAGGGCGTCAGTCTGACCAAGATTATGATAGAGACCAGCAAAAGAAAACTAAATTACCTGGTTATTATGGTGATTTTCGAGGCGGGCAACCTCAATAGTATAACGGATATCCTCCTCAGCCGGCCCAGAGTGCACCCCTACAGTTTGTAGGTAGGAGACTTGATAGCGCAGGGTATACGGGCGATAAACAAAGCTCCAGGGTCTTGGGCTCACAGATGAATAGAGGTAGTTGTTTCACTTGCGGCCGTGAAGGCCATTTTATGAGAGATTGCCCACTTAAGAGTAACCCGGGTGGTGCAGCTCAGCCTACTGGGTCGATGGCTGGTTTTTCTTCTTCTTCTGTAGCTATGTGCCCTATGGGGCGGGGTATGCAGGTACCAGCTAGCCGTGGGGGAGCTTCCAATGCTAGTGGTCCTTCGAATTGTATCTATGCCTTGGTTAGCAGACAAGATCAGGAGGCGTCACCAAATGTGGTTACAGGTATATTATCAATTTTCTTCCAAAATATATATGTATTGATATTAGGAGCCCTGTGTGGCTGTAAAATGATATGGTACATATATATATATATATATATATATATACATGTCGGCCCTGTGAGGCACTGTTGGTATTTCTTGCGTGCAGGTTTTTGAGATGGTAAAAAATATAGAGAAAACTCTGCCAAAATTTTCCAAAAATAAAATAAAAAGAGAATGAGATATGGGGTTGTAGTATGTCTTGAAAGGTCATGTCCACCGTAATGATAAGATTTGACTAAACTACAAGTTTGGCTAACCTCGAGTAATGAGTTAATTGTTGACTTGACGACAATAGTAACTGGGAGATCAATGCTGGTAGGGTAGAAAGGGACTTAGAAAAGACTTGTGATACTAAAAGATGCTTTAGAGAGGACTAGTATATCTTGATAGACGAATATATGAAGGCACCGGCTAAATTGATGAACAGGGAGAAATTGTGATGAGTTATAGCTAAAGGAGTAATGGTGTGATTGAGACAAGAGTACAAGGAAAAGAGAATGGTGACGGATATGAAGTATGAATAAAATAACTCGTGATATATTAAGAATATTATGAAGGGTAGCAAGGCTATACTTGACTAAGGGTTAAAATGTTGGCAACATGGTTATTGGCTACTGATAATGTGACATACAAGTAGCACAAGGGAGAGAATAAGAAATATTTCCTATGGTAGCATAGAAGAGAACTTAAGAGTAAGTAAAGGAAGCGAAACAAGTATGAGTTATTGCAATAAAAGGAATTTTCCCTATAGTCTGTGTAAGACTTTGAAGAAGGTTTTATTTAACATTCGAGTACGAATGTTCTAAAGGGGGGAAGGATGTTATATCCCACACTTTTGGGCATTCGGAAAGAGAAAAAATATTTTTGGCTTGCAAAGAATGAGGTTGTGAATTATTTTATTTATTTTAATTAATACCGATGTGATGTTCATGGAAAAATTGGTGTGAAAATACGGAGGAAGGCTAAGGGAAAAATTGGGAATTTTGGAAACTAGTTTGTGAATTACTAATAAGACTTATGGTTTTGTTGGGCTCAAAACCATAATAATAATAGTAATATTGAGGCCCAACAAAAGAAAAGGCCCAAGTCTTGGAAAGTTAGCCCATTAATTAGGTAGCCTATATATATTTATGTTGATGACTTTTAAGTCATCTTTATCCATTAAGTTCTCTTTATCAAAAAGAAACTACAAGAAAATTCTAGAGAAAAGGAAGGAGAGAAAACTCTAGCTAGAAAGGGAGAAGGCCATAGATTTGGAGAGAAAAAAGGTGAGTTCCTCGATTTTGTTCCGTGAATTAATTATCTAGAGTGAACCAAGATGATATGGAGGTATTGATAGTATAAAATCATGGGTTAGTGCATCCCAAAACGGACAGCAAGCAGTCCATGCAATTTTAGCGCGTCTAGAGAAGTTCTAAGGCGAGTTTTGGCGAGTTTTGGCCAATTTCGGGAAAGGTAAGGTATTTTCTTTCAATTTGAAGTTTATGGTGTTGTTATATGGTGTATTACACATATTGTATGCTGCTAGAAGTGGAAGAACATCGTATAAATGCTCGACGGTAGAAATAATCTAAATTGAAATCGTTATAGTTAAATTGTAGTCGAAATGAGGCATTGTGCGGGTGGGGGGTGCTTCTGGTCGTGTGGTGGGGTATTTCAGGGCCTAAAAGTGTTCTAAAGGAGGTGGTGGATCTTCTTGTTGTAGCCACACGAACCCCGCTTCGTATGGTTAAATGGTTTGCAAAATGGAAACTAGAAACTCTATTTTTGGTATCGTAGTTTGGAACTAGTTGTTTGGAGCTTGTATTATGTAAGGTTGAAGTGATTTAATTGTACATATGCTGCTAGTTGTTGTTTTTGTTATGGTTGTTGATATTGTGGCCGAGTTGGAATCTCGAGAATGTTGAAGTTGTAGGGGAAATGCTGCCCGATTTTCTGTAGCACCGGAACTAGTAACAAACTAGTCGGGGGTAATGGATAAGGAAATGAATCCTATTAGTATTTGGTTGTGGAGTGGGCTATTGGAAAGTTAAAGGCTATTAATCTTAGTATTACTTTCATGTCAATAGGTTAAGGAGGTATCAAGGCAAGCCGGATTTCAATTAATCCCGAAAAAGGTATGTAAAGCTATCTTTTTTTCTTTTGGCATGTCTTAGCCTTAAGTGATTGATTTACGAAATGTGGGGATAATTCCATTCATAGAACTCCAAGTATGACTCATAAGTCTTATTCACTTCTCGATGGTAGAATTCCTATACTAGTTGAGTTATTGCCTCTCAAGGCTTTTATACGATGGAGAGTAGCAAGTATGGGAAGTTATCTTATTTCTCTTGGCATATTTTTGGCATAAGTATGTCAAGATTCCTTCCTTCTCTTGGCATGTTTTTGGCATAAGTAAGAAAAGCTACCCTTTTTCTTTCTTGATATGTCTTTGACATAAGTTATGATGAAATGTTTATGGTACCGAGTCCCTTGATGGTCCAAGTATGATATTTGTTACTATCTACGGAATGGTCCGAATGCTCCTCGGCATTATTATATGATAAATAGATCAGGCCGAATGCTTCTCGGCATTACTATATGATATATGGACCAAGCCGAATGTTCCTTGGTATTACTATATGATAAAATGGATCGGGCCGTACGTTCCTCGGCATTATTCTATGAGATAGCACTAATAGCACATATATGCTTATGATAACAAAGTGATGTGGTTGTTACATCGGGTCCCCGAACGGGCCGGGTATAGTATGTGATGATAGTATGTATGACTTTATTTTATGAGATGCAGGTACAGTGGTTTGTTGAATGTTATACTTTCCCCTGCATCCTTATGTTAGCTGTGCCCTCCTTTTGATATTTTATACTTTACATACTCAGTACATATGTCGTACTGACCCCCTCTTTTCGGAGGGGGATGTGTTTCATGCCCGCAGGTATAGGCGCGCGCTTTGGGGATCTACCAGCTTAGGATTCCATTCAGTAAATTTGGAAGAAGCTCCATTAAATCGGAGCCGAGTTTTGGTACTACACCTTCTATGTATATATTTATTTGATTACGGGTAAGGTGGGGGCCCTGTTCCGCCTTATGTTACTGTTCTTTCTCTTAGAGGTCTGTAGACATGTATGTGGGTTATATATGTATGCATGTAAGGTTGTGCCTATATGTTACGATAGCCTTGTCGGCTTATTTATTGTCTTGCCTGTTGGTATGCTATGACTCAAATAGAAGACATGTTTACTTATAGCTAGCAGGGGTATACTCAAGTGTCTAGTTTGGGAACCCGTCATGGGCTACGGGGTTAGGTCATGACAGTAAAGGGATTTGCTTCCATTGCTTCCCAGCTAACCAATTCGACCAAGCAAAATGTTCCATTAATATGGTCGGACGAGTGTGAAGAGAGTTTTCTGAAACTCAAGACCTTATTGACTACTGTATCGATTTTTACCTTACTAGTAGAAGGTAAGAATTTCATTGTTTATTGTGATGCATCCTACTCTAGTTTAGGCGTAGTGCTAATGCAGGAGAAGAATGTAATTGTCTATGCTTCATGGCAATTAAAGGTGCATGAACGTAATTACCCCACTCAAGATTTGGAGTTTGTGCAGTTGTATTTGGATTGAAGTAGTAGAGACATTATTTATATGAGGTAAAGTGTGAAATTTATACAGATCATCGTAGTTTACAATATGTGTTCATTCAGAAAGACTTGAATTTGATGAAGAGGAGGTTCATGGAATTTCTAAAGGACTATGATATCACTATTCTTTATCACTCGAGAAAGGCTTATGTAGTGGCCAATGCTTTAAGCAGAAAAGCAGGGAGCATGGGAAGTTTAGCTCATTTGTAGGTTTTCAGACATTCACTGGCTAGAGAGGTTCAAACTCTGGCTAATGACTTTATGAGGATGGAAGTAACTGAGAAAGGAGGATTTTTGTATTGTGTGGAGGCAAGATCTTCTTTTCTTGACAAGATTAAAGAAAAATAAGTTTGATGATGAGAAGCTGAGCCAGATTCATGATATGGTCTTGCAGGGAGAGGCCAAGAAGGTTGTGATCGATGAGAAATGCATCTTGAGGATTAAGGTGTGAGTATGTGTGCCCCTTATTGATAATTTGATTTAGACTATTCTTGCAGAGGCTCATAGTTTGAGGTACTCTATACATCCTGGTGCAACCACGATGTATCGCGATCTGAGACAACATTATTGGTGGAGTAGAATGAAGCGTAACATTGTTGATTTTGTTGCCCATTGTCCAAATTTTCAGTAGGTAAAATATGAGCACCAAAGGCCTGGAGGGACACTTCAAAGAATGTCCATTCCTGAATAGAAGTGGGAAAGGATTGCAATAGATTTTGTGGTTGGTCTTCCAAAGACATTGGGTAAGTTTGATTCAATATGGGAGATTGTTGATAGGTTAACTAAGTCTGCTCACTTTATTTTAGTCAAGGTGACTTCTAATTCAGAGAAGTTAGCCAAACTTTATATCCACGAGATTGTTCGATTACATTGAGTTCCAATTTCTATCATATTAGATAGAGGTACGCAATTTACTTCTAAATTTTGGAGAACCTTGCATGCTGAGTTAGGTACTAGATTGTATCTTAGTACAATATTTCATCCTCAGACCGATGGGAAGTCTGAGAGGACAATTCAAGTGGTGGAGGATATGCTTCGTGCATGCGTGATAGATTTTGGTGGTCATTGGAATCAGTTCCTACCCTTGGCAGATTTTTAGTACAATAATAGTTATCACTCCAGTATTGATATGGCTCCGTTTGAGGTATTATATGAGAGAAGATGTAGGTCTCCTATTGGTTGGTTTGATGCATTTGAGGTGAGACCTTGGGGAATTGATCTTTTGAGGGAATCATTCGAGAAGGTGAAATTCATTCAGGAGAAGCTTCTAGCAGCTCAGAGCATGCAGAAGGAGTATGCATACCGAAAGGTCAGGGATATAAAGTTTATAGAGGGAGAGAAGGTGTTGTTGATAGTTTCACCCATGAAGGGTGTGGTGAGATTTAATAAGCGAGGTAAGCTCAGTTCGAGGTATATTGGGCCGTTTGAAGTTCTTAAGCATGTTGGAGAGGTTTCCTATGAGTTGGTTTTACCTCCAGGTTTGTCTGAGGTACAACCAGTGTTTCATGTATCTATGCTACAGAAATATCATGATGACGGAAACTATATTATTCACTGGGATTCATTCTTGCTTGATGAGAATTTGTCTTATGAGGAGGAGCCTGTAGCTACTCATGATAGGGAGGTCCGCAAGTTAAGGTCAAGGGAGATGGCGTTTGTGAATGTTCAATGGTAGAATCATCCGGTTGAGGAGTCCACTTGGGAGACTGAGGCGGATATGCGTGGAAGATATCCATATCTGTTCGTCGAGTCAGGTACCCTTTTCTACCCTTGCTCTTCTTTTGACTATTCGGGGACAAACGGCGGGTAAATTGGTATCTGTTATGACTCATTAAGCCATTTTGAGAACTAGAGCTTTTTTATTTCCTCAAAGACTCATACCATAAATTTTAATGGGTATTTTATACTATTTGATAATTCTGGATATTAAATTAAGGGTGAATTTATATAACTTATTTAATTAATGGGCTAAAGTGATAATATATTTAATACCATATACCACTTATTCTATATTTATTAAAATAAGTTAATAGATTTTGTCACTTTTAATACATAAGAGATTTAGGAAAGAAAAGAGAAGAGAATCGTTTAGGAGAAGAACTTACCTGCGGCGGACGAAGAGAAGACCGAATGTTTCTTTAAGAAAATTGGTTCAGGTAATACTCAACAAACTTAATTGAATGCCTTTAATTACTAGGATTTGCTAGCATCTGATTATATTATTAATTGAAAGGGACTAAACCAATTACATGATTGTTGTTTGTGAGGTTGTCGGTCTGAAACGGGCAACCAATTGTCCTGGATGATAAATGATTAGGTGAACCTTTGAGTAAGGAATTTAGTATGCCAATGATTAGGATATAATGAAATTATGATGGCTTAGAAAAGATAAGATGCTAACTGGAAAACTAAGGCATATAGGTGAGTGTACAGGTGTAACATCCCCTAAACACGTTGTATACGATGTTTCAATTCTCGCCTAAAAATGATACAGCCTCTGTATTTTGGGCATAACTTTTTATAGGATTGTCCAAATTGGGTGATTAAAATTTCTGAGTAACCAAAGGTTCATTACCTACAACTTTTATGAAACCATAATTTATGTTTCAGAGGTTAAGTAGGTCAAATAAATTAATTACTGTAAGATAGTGTGTTGTGACGAAATGGAGTATTTGTAGAAGAAAATTCATATCTCACTGTAGGATGATCCAAATTGGTTTATTCTTGAACCAAATGAACCTAGACTTCTATATCTACAATTCTTATGAGACACCAAATCTTATTAAGAAATTTATCTTATTCAAAAGCAGCTCCGAAAAGGAGTATTCTGTCAAAGATAACTCATTTCACCTACCATGGAAATATCTAGATACATTTGACATCACTCATGACATAAATTGTCCTCAATTAACATCATCCATGACATCACAATTTTCCATTAAATTTTTAGATTTTTCTTTATAATTATTTTATTTATTGTTAGGTCCCTCTTTCCCACCTATAAATACCCACCTTATTTCCTTATTTTATTCATCAAGCTTTCTCAAGCAAGTCTTTTGTCTATACACTTCTTTACACATTCTCAAATATAGTTTTAGTTCTTAGTAGTGAAAAAAATACTATTTCGGTGATTCATATACTCCAGGTAGTACACAAAACGTTCCGGCGAATAGAAAAGCTAGGACTCAAGAGTGTTCATTAAGTCTTTCGGTTCTGACTAAAGCTTCGGAATCCAGGTATGTAAGGCTTCAATAAGAGTATTACTTCCACTCTCATGTCTAAATTATTTTGATTATATGATAAATTATATTTATTTTCTTTAAGCTCTACTCTAAGTTATGTGGGTGTTTATCCATGGGTTCTTCCACCCATATAGTCCAAAAACTCTTTCAATTAAGACTCTTGATTTCAAGTAATATTTTCTTATGGTAATTCTTATTTTTACTTAATAGTATGAATAATGGTTAAACTAATGATTATTAGTCTATTTTGATGCGACATAATTTCATATGTATGAATTGATGGTTTGCAAGTAATTCCTCTATTTATCTATTTAAAGGTTCTTGAAATTCATGGTGGGTTGTTTAAAGCATGATTTTTAATTAATGGATTTCAAAGTATTTATGTATATTTATTTACATACATATTGGCAAGTTGAAGTGATTTGAACCCACCTAGTTTTACTATATGTTTAATAAAGTTTGACTTGAAAGCCTTGACTCCAAATCAATATTTGTGAAAACAATATCTATGATAAAAAGGGAGTCTTATCAAAATAAAGAATGATGAAATGATATGAATGATGGATTCTTTATGCAATAAGGACAATTCTTGAATATTTGAATTTTCAAATGTTTTAATAGGCTATTCTACCGAATATGATATTTGAATTCTCAAGTTATATGCTATGAATATTTTAAAGTATTAAACTATTCCGTGGGATTGACTTAGCACCGAATGAGGTATGGAGGTGGGATTCGATAAGGGAATCCTAGTAGCAACCCCTTGTCTCATTAACTATATGTCAACATAGGAGCCCTTGTAGGCTTAGGCTAATGGATCCATAAATAACCCTTAAAGTTAAAGTTAAAGAAATGAATGAAGTTGACGGAGTTCTACCTGGCAAGTAGTCTCCCCAGCCAACGTAGGAGGTTATGTTGGATTCCATGTAATAGCTCGCATGGTCTTAAATGTCGGTTATGATTAATTTCCCACAAAATGAATGTTTTAAAGGATATCTATATGATTTATTATGCATTAATTACAATATGTTCCATATTACATAAATGTTTTAATGTTTCCTCAATGTTCATGCATCCTAACATACTTAGTACATTCAAAGTACTAACGCATACTCTTTTGCCTACATGATATCACCATGTAGGGACCAGTGCTCCTCCTCGTTCTCCTCCACGTCGCTAGTTGAGATTTCGTTGAAGACTACTTTTGGTGAGTTTCCATGTTTCGGGAATAATACTCCTTTGTCCTTCTAGCTTATGATATGTTAAGATATTTTACTATGACATTTCTTCTATTATGATTGAGAGTGAGCTAGGGACTTTTCTTAGCCCCGTTAAATCTAATAGTTAGAGGTATTATTGGACATATGTAAGTTGAAGATTTACTATTATGATTTTCTGTTGTTTATTTATCACCATTACCTATGAAAGGCTAAAAGAATGCTAAGAGGCTTGTTTGAGGTACTTTTGGGTTCTTCATTCGCCATGTCACGGCTATGCCCTAGGCGTGGGTCGTGACAAACGGGAAATTTGGGTGGGTTAATTATGTGTGGTTTAGACTTTAGGTATTGTTTTGTGTAGTTAAGTCCTAATTTGCGTAGTTGTCTTTGGTTTTGGTTTTTTTTTATAGCTTCAATTTTTGATATATTGAGAGAGGAAATTAAATAATAGGTGTGGGTCAAAGCTAGACATATAATATTGGTGTATAGGGACTAAATTGCTTACAAATATTATATACTTGTTAGATTGGAAACATTTTGAGGCATCGATGAAAGGAAAATCACCGGTGAATTTGCTCGCTTGATTCGATTCTTTGGTTGAGCTAGATTATGATTTATTTTATATCATATATAGACTCTTAATAGTAATTGATAGTCATTGAGTAATTTTTGAAGTTTACTATGCATTTAATTATTGTGGTTTGGATGGTTGATATGTTGTTGTGATTGGTCTGAAATTCCAAGACCGTGGAATCCATAATCTTGAACTTTCCCTATCAAAAATGGTGCCTTAAATAAAGAAGGCTTGATAAAATATTTTTAATGAAGTGAAATATGATAAGAAATAATAATAAATTATTATATTTGGATCGAGTGTCATGAGCCATCATGGTATATTTGGATCGGGTGTCACGAGCCGATGGGTGTAATTGGATCGGGTATCATATTCCGATATATCAACAAGCACGGCGTGCAAAGAAACATGTTTTGGAGATGTTAAGGGGAAATCTGTTGATGGATATAGGGAGATGCCTAGATACATCCATATACTAAATATTTTGTATCCAAATTCATACATAAGGATGCACAAGTCACTAAACGATGAGTTCATGTATTTGTTCATAGCATTAAGGCCACTGATGAGGGGGTTTCAGTTCTGCAGGCCTGTAGTTATTGTTAACAATGCTCATCTTAGTTGACCTTATAAAGGGACATTTGTATTAGCAAGCACTCTTGATGAGGCGGGGGAGAGTTTTTGCTAATGTTACTTATTGAATAACTATATATAAGCTATTTTAATATATTTATTGTGTACCTGAATTACTAATATAAATATTTGTGGTACAAAATTTATTTTTAAGTTGTATATTACCTTTGGTGTATGGTGGTGTTGATATGGAAAATGATTCTTCATGGACATGATTTTTCCAGCAGTTCAAGAATGCATTCAGTGAAAGAAAAAATATGCATGTTGTATCGTATAAGAATGAAAGTATAATGAAGAGAGTAAGTATTGTGTTCCCCAATGCTCCTCACTATGCATGCATATGACATCTATAAAAAAATATGTGAACAAGCTACAAGAGGAGCAAAACTGTACTAAGTGACCTTTTCTACTCAATGACCAAGTCGTTTCGAAAGGATGAATTCAAAAAAATAATGGAAAAGTGAACAAAATTGATCAGAGGGTGAAAGAGTATCTAGAAAATGCTGGGTACGAAAAGTGGTCAAGGGTTTATGCAACTGTGAACAGGGGGAGAATGATGACTTCAAACATCGCAGAGTGTATCAATGGATCTCTTGTTGAAGTACGAGAGCTACCTATATTTGAATTCTTGGAAGAGACTAAAATGTTAATTGGTGCTTGAAATTGCAAAAATAGAGAAATAACCTCTTGTACAAAGCAAACATTGGCTAGAAAATTTGAAGATATCCTTGTAGTAAATATGATGAAGTGTTCGAGAATGAATGTATGTATCAATTAGTTAAATAGATTGCATCTGATTGATATTTATTTTTACAGATATTTAAATAATGTGTCATTCATTGTGTTAATTTTAGTAGGTTGTTGCTTCATCTTGATATCTTTATTTAGTTTATGATTTAGGAAGAAGATACATTGTGTGTCTTGAAAGAAAAACATGCAACTGTGGGAGGTTTCAACTACACGAGATACTATGTTCACATGCAATCACAGTTTTGAAGAGCAAGAATATTACAAACATGCACCCATACTACTATGATTACTACAAGCCAGATGCATTGGCAAATACCTATGAATTGCCAATGGCTCCAATTCAATGCCAAATAAGAAAGATTGGTCAGTTCCAAAAGAAATTTTGGAGGAAGTCGTCTTGCTACCAAGATACAAAAAGATGTCGGAAAGACCAAGCAAAGGAAGAAAAAAGAATTGTAGTAAGAAGCTAAGTACGAGCACAAACTGTTGTGGATTTTGTGGGCATGAAGTCCACAACAGAAGGACTTGTAACTTCTTTCCCAAAAAGAAGTGATATTTTGATTTTTCAAGGTACATTCAATTTGGATTTGAATGAATGTCTTTTATTCCTTTTAAGTGTAAATGCATCTTGATTTTGGAATTTTAAAAATATTTCTATAGATTGTTTAATTACTTTTAGAATAAGCAGAGTTGTAAAATTTTATTGTTTATAATTGATACATTCTGTTCAGTGATTTTGATACATTATGTTCAATGTAGAAGGCACACGTCCATGCTAGATGATAAATCTATGTATCTGGAGTTTAATGATTAAGGAGCATAATATTTTGATACATTCTATTTGTGTCCTGATAACTGATACATGGATGATTCATTATTTTTGGTTAGACATATCAAAGACACACCAATGGTGTGTATCTGATACAACATATACTCTTTTATCAGTTGAATATAGATAACAACTTTTTATTAAGTATGATACACAAAGATGTATCAAAGTTCAATGTATTATAACTAATACTTAAGTGATAAATGAAAATATTTACTATTTAATTAATAGTCATCTAAGTTTTAAACATAAAACATGATGAATGATACATCTTTGTTATTTATCAAATATAATAAATGTATCAAAAAGAATTGACAATGAAATCTAGATGACATTTTTTTTTAAATACTAGTACATAAGATGTAACAGTTTTTATGGCAATGTAACTGATAATTAATTGTAAATAATATTATTTAGCAAAGAATATTCATTTAAGATTGGGAACTGATACAATAAACTGATGTATCTGTAAGGTGCATCTGATATAAGGTATCATGTTATGTATCATAGTTAACATCAGTAAGATGAAAAACTTTAAAAATGACAAACTGATAGCTAAAATTCAATAATATTTGATAAGTAATTGCATAAAAAATGAGTAAAATAATAATTTTTCAAAATAGTATGCAGTAGTACTTATCCAAAGCAATGTTAACTAACAGTAACCTGACAACTCTAAATTTCAATAACTATCAAAAGAAAAACTTTCATTCTACTAGTATCAAGATCAAACAACTAGTCGACATCGACCATTTCTTCTTCAGCATGAAATATGAAATCACTCTTGGGATTTGGAGGATCATAGTTTTCACTAACATAACCCTCTTTTGCCTTTCCATATTCATAAATCCATAAGAGTGATGGTATCTTGAGCGGAGATAATCTGCCTGTAATGCAGTTGATGGGATAGGTATTTCATCACTGAGATATTCAATGAAAGCAGCCAAGAAAACACCACAACACAAAATGAAAAGTACTAAATAATATAAAATGGATAATATTGAATTAAATATACATAATGATAAATACTCACAATTTATCACTTTCATGTTGTCCAATGCCTTGAACATATTCAACCCAAAAAGGGTGATGTGGTTCAAGCAAATGGTCGGCAGATTTGCCCTTATACGAATCAAGAATTGACCAATCGATATATTTGGTATGCTCAAGAAACCCACTATCATGGAGGTAGGTTGGAAGCATTACTGCTAACTTTTGAATATCTGGGAAAGGAATTTTTTTTCTTGATCTGGATGATGAATCATACACACATATAAACCTATCTCTCAATACAACAACAACCAGCATCCAATGAAAATTACTATCACAGTTTATGGAGATATATACTTCATCTACCAAATGCAATGGAAAACCAGAGGTATTGTGTAACCTCTGATTATGTTCTTCATGAACTTCTCGTGAGAAGATACAACAATGACACGTGACATGTCTTTATGTGTAGAACATTCAGCCGGAATGTGATAATATCGTGCGTGTGCCTCCTCGATGTAAGTCTTGAAGATACAATTTGTTGTTGTGTATATAAACTGATTATCGAATTGTATCTTAGACTTCTTAGGTAGTATAACATTACATCGATGTGCTGCACAACGTAAGTAATAGTTAATTCTATAAAATGATAAATAGATGTTAACACATGTAAGAATTTAGTTTAGAATGTCTTTAATACTGATAATTTAACTTTATTGCATGCATCTGATACATATATTTATGTATCAGATACATTGGTTACAGGTGTATCAGAGAATGACTGTTAATGTATGACTGATGAGTGTATGACTGACCTCATCATTCCAGCATCTGTTGGGCTATGACATCAAATAAAATAAGTTCTTATCATGAGGAAAGGCATTAACAAAATTCATATTTTCAAATCCAAAGAAAGAGCACTTTGCTTTATAGGTTCCTCCTTTGATTTCCTGAATGAAAAAATATAGTAAATTTCCTGTAAATAAATATAAAGTAGATTTGGTTTATGAATACAACACTTATTTGTTGGCATGTGATTTTAATAGCTCCTTGTCTACCCATTGCGAGTAGTCAGTGATTATCTCAAATGGAGAACCGTAGCAAATGTCAAAATATTCAAAAGGGTATTTTTGATAAATTTCAGTCGATAACTTTTCCTTATCCTTTTCACTTGACCCAAATGTTGTCAGGTATGGTGATTGCAAGATCTTCGATGGCATCCTACTGCATTGGATAGGAGTCTTTGTATCATCACACAAGACAATAACTTTGGATGGAAGAGTGGTAGGCAGTTGACTGTCGCATAAAAGATAACCGAATTGAATAGCTTCTTCATGACTAATAACGGTTAATAAACTTGCAGGTAATGAAAGTCCATATATAAGAGCATCTATCACGTCTCGTATTTTGAATAATATTGAAGTTGAAGTTGTGGAATCCTATTTAATAAGAATGATTAAATATGTTATTTCTGTACTATATTTTGAATTATTTACTTTTGTAATTGGATTGAAATAATAACCAAAAACTAAAAAATATTGAACAAGATAAAATTTTAGAAGCCCATCGACACATTGTTCTTAGATTTATCTGTATTCGACTTGCTGAACATTTTTTTCACTTATGTTAGTCATATTAGGAGCCTGAATTGATTCTTTCATGATTTAAATATGTTCATCTGATACATTAACCTATATGACATGTATCAAGTTAATATTAAACTTTTTAATACTAAATGCATCTCAAAGTTGTTTTGATACATTACCTTTGATGTATATATATATATCAGAAGGCTCTTCAAAACCTTCAACAACATCTGTTTTCTTTGGCATTGGTGATACATCCTGTATTTGTTGTGGAATATTGGAAGTTTCTGATTCCTAAAAGTATACAATTAATAATTACTTCAGAAAATAAATATTGAGATGGAAAATAAAAAATCTGATACATCAATATGGAATGTATCAGTTTTTTTAATATTGTGACATTTAGTAATTTTGACACATTACCTTTGATGTATATGTAGTAGCAATCTCTTGAACACAATCAACAGAATCTGAATCTTTGAGCATTGTTGATACATCATCTACTTATTGTGGAATTTTGGATGATTCAGATTCCTAAAATTACAAGACTAACAATTACTACACAAAATAAGTGTTGAAATGAGAAATGATGAATCTGATACATCAGAAGTAATGCATCAACATAAGAATTTGTATGTACTTGAGTAAATTCCTATGCATGAGATATTTCTTGTGTTTTAGGGGCATCAGACTTAATTGGATTAATAATGGGCTCCTTCACTATAGTAGGTGGTTGTGGTTCTTTAACCACATTGAACGATTGCACAAAATCAATATTTTGAATTGGATTTGATATACCGGCATTATCACGATCAAGAATCTATAATGTTAGGAAAAATCTTATTTGTAAGAAATAAATAAATACAAATATTTTAACAAAAAACACTACACTTTTATGGATGGGTTAACTTTTTCTTTAATGTCTTTCAAAATATCTAAGCAAGTAGATTTGATCATACTCTTGAGTCGATTGAACTTCCGATCAACCTTAATAGAAAAATAACAAAAATTAGAATGTATAAACTTATTTAAAATATATTGATTTACTTAAATCTAATATTTAAAGCTTACATATTTCTTTATAAACTTCTTTAGCTCATTGGCATCCGCTAAAGCAATTTATTTCAAAATTCCAGAAGTTTCACCTCCCCTTACTGTCTTTGCTACAGATTTTTCTATAGTGGTTGTGGTCTTTGATACATCATGAACATGCTTTTCTATTGGTTGTGGGGGTAGGACATCTTTCTCTTTGATCGCCATTTTCATCGGAATAGTCTTTTTACCAAGAACAATCTTCCTTCTTTTGAGAGGCGGTGGGGGAGATGTACCATCAACACGATCGAATCTCCTTAGCAACTCTTCGGGTGGTTTAGTTGAAAATTCCTCAAAGTCAGAGAGTTCTTGAGCTTCCGCTCATTTGGGATTCGCAACATATGTCGATCATACATTAGGATCTTCGCTTCCAAGAATATCAAGGGATAAAATTTCATCTTGTGTTGGAACATGAAAACTGAATAAGAAACGGAAGTAAAATGCAAAAAACTCAAAATAAATTCCCCTTCTTTTTTCGGCTAGCTCTAGCCCTAGTAAAGGTCTGAGTAGACTAGACTACTAATGGCCAGCATCCAAGGACCTGCCAGACTGTTGATCTTACTTAAGCACTCGACGTTCATTATGTATCAGTGGTTGTGTAATAAAACATGATGTATCATATTCAATATTAATGAATGTATCAGATTTGTTAAATGTAAAGCATTAGATCATAATTGAAAACAAAATAAAGATTATGTTAATAAAATCTTTGGAATCCGGTACTATAATTCATAAGTACCAGATGATATATACATTGTATGAATGGAGTTTTATGGAATATACCTCACTGAAAATGCTAGACATAAATGTCTCATATTTGGGCTTGACCGCAACAACAAACCAGTTAAGAATTCTAGGGATGTGATTACCCACTCTTACATCAATTTCAGAAGGGACTTGAGATGCACATTCATAAATTCATTCATTTATACCGTATGGCATGCCGCCTAAAGGATACATCTATTTGGCAGTAGTAAACTCATGCCTCATACCTTTCATCAATTTGGAAAAGGCGATTTGACCCCATGAAAACTGATCATATTTACCATCCTCTACCATTCTAAAATTGTCAACAAACATAGGTGAATCACCTAGTTGAGAAAATACAAATGCGTGGATGAAGTAGAGAATAGCCATCTGAACAGCGTCTTCGTTGTTTTCCCATCTACCAATCAATAAACGTTGTACTAGACGAACTTTGTTTACACCCGTTTGTGCACCAAGAAAATATTTTGACATCAACCTGCTAGGAGGTGCATTTGGGTATCAAAAATCATTGATATTATCGGTACATCACAAATTGATAATGATAGAAAATTTCTTGATCGAAAAATAGAGTATGTTACCCTGAACGTGATGAATGTGCAATTCATCAGGGTTTTTCTGCTCCAACTCAAGAAGTAGAAGAAATTTTATAATTTGACCTTGAAAATTACATTGTGGCATATTTAGGTAGTGACCAAAAAGGATTTACCTAAACAACTTAATTCCTTCTTCACCTATTGATGATTGAAAATCATCAATAAAATTAGAAGTTTAGATAGTGTCGAATCTCAATGTGTGAGAAGACATCTTTTTTATGACATACTTCAAGCCTTGCATTAATAGGGTAATTGAATAAATTTATAATAAAAATGATACATTAAATATATAGCTTGATAAAAAATGGTGAACTTATGTATCATGTACATTACTAAAAACATAATGAATAACACATTATGTATCATGAACACCACCAAAAGAATCCGCAAACCTTATGTAACATGAGTAACACGCAATGTATCGGGAATAGAACAAAAATATCATTAAAACTTATGAATTAGGTTATAACACCTAATGTGTCATTAACACAATAAAAAATAGTAGTAAAACTTATAAATCAGATTATAATGCATAATGTATCATGAAGACCACAAAATATCAGTAAACCTTATGAATCATGGATAATACATACTGTATCATGAAGACCACAAAAATCAGTAAAACTTATGAATCATGAATAACATATAATGTAACACATAATAGCAGTAAAACGTATGAGTCATAAAGATAATAACAAACAACATTGCAAAATCCTATTTATCAACATATGAATTGTGTATCATCATTAAAAAATACCTGATACATTTAGAATTATCAAAAATGGTTATATATCATTAAAGATCTTAAGAATGGTACATTTAAATTTAATAGTGAATCAGAGAATTAAACATAAAAATATCAAAAAAAATTGTATTAACTCATACCTTTGGAAGATTAGGGTGTGTTGTAACACCTTCAAATTTTTCCTCCGCTTCTTGGGGGATTGTTGAATAGAATTTTTTGATTTTGCAAGTAATGATTCCATAACTAAGGGATCATTACGATGTTTGATCTAATCTCTTGATAACCTTTCCTAGATGAATCTAATACCGTTGAAACAAGTATTTCTTGAAGTTGGTTTAACTGAATAAGACCAAAACTAAAAGATGGAGTAGGATCCATATGTATCAGTAATTGTGGATGAAAAACTCTCAGAATTTGTAGTGAATTCGATAGAAAATTCCGTTTGATGGAAAGAAAGGAAAATTGAAATTGAAACAAAATGAAGATATTATATTACCTATTTTTAGAAGTTTCAATTTGAGAAGATGGACTGTGATTCAAAAAAAACCGCTACTACATTTTCTTATAATTAGGGGTGAAATTCGGAATGTTGGGAAGAAAAAAAAGATGTATCGGAGAGTTGGAGAGAGAAATAACAAAAGAAGGATTTTTGAAATTTTAACAAATGGTAGAGAATATTTGAAAATATAGAAATATAAGGTTTGTAGTTTGATAATTTTTCATAATAATAACCTCATTTGAGAGAAGGTGAGAAGAATAATACTTTATCCTGTTCAAAAGGAATATTATTGTATCTAAACTAAGAAAACCTTGAAATATTATGTTGAAAGAAAAGAAAATTTTGTTCATCGATATTACTGTAATGATTCTGAAGGTTATTTATGGAAATTTTTAGAAAATTACTATTTTATTCCTCCTGTTAATCGCTTGGACTAGTGTTTGATCAGTTGTTGAGGTTAAAATTGAAATCAGACTGAAAAATTGAGATTTTTGAAAGTTTTAGAGCTTGAAAGCTTTAAGTTGTTAAAAAGTGAATTTTGATGTCAGTTGGAACTACGAGTCTTTGAATAAAATTTCATTAGTTCCATCAGCTCCAAAATGTGGAATTTGAGCATCTTCATCTTCAATTTTGGAGTCTTTATGTGGAATCAAGCCCTTAAGTTGGAAGTTTAAGTGTAATTAGGCTAAGAGTTGACTTCGATCAACATTCAGAGTTCGAAACCTCAAATTGGAATTCTGTCAGTTTCATTGGATTCTGAAGGTGATTTAGGTCTAGAAGAGGTCTTCGATGATATTTTAGATGTTCTGGGGGAAGTTTGATATTTTTGAGCAAATGTTAATTTATTGTGACTTTAATGGATTTTGGGTCAAGAAGACCTCGAATCCATGTTCCGGTGGTTCCATTGAGTCTAAAACGATGGTTTTAGTTTTGATTTGTATATGCGAAATTTTGAACTAATCTCGAGGATCAATTCAATAATTATTCTTGAGCCTTGGTGATCTATTGCACTACTATATGGTTTCCTTCTCAACGTCGTGGATCCTTGACCACGTTCTCGAAGGTAAAGTTGGTCGACCCTTGGATTTGCGAAGCCTTGATCGCATTTTTGGAGAGTTAAGATGGTTGTTCCTCTCATTCGTGGGACTTGGCCGCATTCACAGAGGTTAAGAGGGTTGACCGTAGATTGCGTTCATGAAGCCCTAGCCGCGATCGAAGAGGGTCGGATGAATGACCTTTTTGTTCCCGGTGTAGCTTCCGCGTTCACAAAGGGTAATATGGTTGGGATCCATCTTCGTAGAATAAGGTCCACGTTGGCGGAGTGCAATTCACTGCCAGTTTAATGAGTTTTTTAATGTCAGGGTTTCATTTCCATTTCACCATTTTTTAGCTTTGGGAACTCTTGGCAGGCAATTTCGAAGAGGTTTTTCAAGATTAAATAATTGGGTAAGTGTTTTTAACCCTAAATCTTCATTACACATTAGTTCTCTATGATTTTAAACATCAAATTCTTGCTTTTGAATTTCAAAGTTTATGGTTTTTTCAAGAACTCAAACCTTTATGAAAAATAGTGATTTAAGATTGATTTCAACTCTGTTCTTGAAATGGTTTTCACCAGTGCGTTTTGAATCCTTTGGGTAACATAATTTGATATGAAATTTTCAGATTTAAAACCCTAACTCTCAAGCATATATTTTTGGGTCATTCGGGACTTAGTTTTCAAAATCATTGATATGACTGTTGTTGTTCTCGAATTTTTATTGTGATTCCATATTTATTTACATTGTATTAATTTGGAGGCCCATAATAGAGGAAAAACTCAAGTATCAAGTTGATTGTTAGTCCTCTTTAAGACAAGTGGACTTCTTGACTCTTTGTTAAGTGTATTGAACATGGCCTAACCCATCAGTGGCTCCTTAAAGTTAGCACCAACTTTCACTTAGACACCTAAACCAGGAAATTTTCATTTTAGACACCTAATGTAAGGGTCTGATGTATCATTTTGATATTTTTTACACAGTTGGCATCTCACGTGTTTTCCACCTACCTGAGGCGCATAGAAGCTATTTTTTCATCTGATGTGGTATCAAACAAGGCCTATAACGGTCATATCTCTCTTATCTATATATTTATGTCCCTTCTTCTTCATTTTTGCCCTAATTTCTTAGCTTGTTTCTCAGATTTGGAAAAAGAAAAAGGCATAACTGAGGAGAATTATGAGGAGAATTGCACTTTCAAGTACTTTTCAAGTAGTTTCTAGTTTTGGAAGATCTAAATTTTTAATTTTTAAGAATAAATCTCTAGTCTTACCTCCGTAATTTAGTCATATTGACTCTCTAGAATTGTAAAGAAAATGGAGATGGAGGGAGTACTACTATCATCTACAACCTTGTGGAATGTTGATTATTTGATATGATTTTGTCGAATTTGTTGTGGTTGTGGATGAAATCTATTTTTTTCTCTTTTTGGTAGCCGACATATTCAGTCATATTTTCAAGCATGAACATGATACTTTCCTTTATAATATGGTTGGGTGAGGGAGGGATTGGGGTTGGGATGGGTGGGGTTGGAGAAGACGACGAAGAGGTGGGTGGTGTTGGAAGACCACTGATAGGGTGTAGGGGTGGGGGTTAATAGTTAATTTTTATTTTTTTTAAAAATTATTATTTGGATAAAAAAAGCCACGTGTCATCAAATTATTGGTCATTTTTTCTATTCAAAAGTTATTATTTGATATTATTATTCAAAAGTTGTTATTATATATATATATATATATATAACATGTGTCTTTATTTAATTCAATGCTTTTGACGCGTCAGGCATAGTGTTGGCAGGATATAATTGGTCAACTAATCTATGTGGAGGAAAGTGCAATACACGCTATAGACTCCAACTTCAGATTATTTAAAAAGAGTCAAAATGACACATCAGACCCTTACATTAGGTGTCTAAAATGAACATATCCTGATTTAGGTGTCTAACTGAAAGTTAGTGCCAACTTTAAGGGGCCACCAATGGATTTGGCCATTGAACATTGTATGCCATTGTATAATTGGGAGTAATGAGAATTGGCTACGGTTTTCACATAATTTTTGTATTGTTAAATGATGAATGAGTTCATGAATGATAACTTGGGGTAAAAGAATAATCTTATTGGCATGGATATATATAATGTGCGTGAATACTTGAATGATCATTTTAATCCACCTTGATAAAATGTCTTGATTGCATTGTGACTGGTTATTGGCATAGTAATATTATCCTCTCATTATGCATATGACCATACTTATTTGCATTGATTTTGTGACACTATTATGATGGGAATTTTGTGAATTGATGAGAAAGATATATAAAGAGGATGTATCATTATTGAGGATAGTGCCACGCGTTGTGGTTGATACTATTTTCAAGGAATGCATCACACACTGTGGTAGTTACATCGACTGATAAGTCCCTAATGGATGGCGGATTGAGATTCAGCTGTTGTAAAACATTAGGAAAGACATGCATCACTCTATATGACATTGCACTACATTGCATTGCACTTCATCCATGTTCTTATTATCCATAAGTGATGATATGTTATCGAGGTTGTTGAACTATGAAAGTTTGTGGTGATCTTCCTATATGTGTTGAGGTGCAAGTTGTGAATGAGAACTGTTAGGTTGGGTTGATTAATTTTGTGCAAGTTGTAATTTGTTGAGGTTCAAATGGTGTATGATGGAGTACTTGTATTCAGTATGAGTTTACTTAGAGTTATTAGGGTTGCTTGCTGAGTTTCCCTTACTTCTACACTTGTGTAGGTCACAGACACAAGACGTCTTAATTTCTCCTTCTTACTTTAGTTCAAGGCTCACTTGAGTAGTTCATGAGGTAGCTTCTCTTCACTTTGACAAACTTTATTTGCGCTTCAATTTTTTTGTTGTTCTACACACAAACATTCAGAGTTATATTTCTTGAATCTGATGTAATATTTAGAGGCTTGTATACGTGAC
Organism: Solanum dulcamara; assembly: GCF_947179165.1. Taxonomy (NCBI): domain Eukaryota; kingdom Viridiplantae; phylum Streptophyta; class Magnoliopsida; order Solanales; family Solanaceae; genus Solanum; species Solanum dulcamara. The sequence goes on along the minus strand of NC_077248.1, from coordinate 56,161,541 downwards.
ATCAGATTTTTGGGGTGTATTTAATGTTAATTTATATTTATCGATGATGTTTATGCTATATAAATTTTTATTCTGTTTTACTTCAAGACTCTCTTCTTATATTGGGTTCTAGGCTGACTGTCTTGGCAGGATAAGATAGGTGTGTTCACACCTGTTTTGGGTCTTGAAAAAATGGTATCAGTGCCCAGGTTCATAATTCTCACATGTGTACAAGTCTAGTATAGTATTGGGGATCAGCACAGAGACGTCTATTGCCTATCTTAGAGAGGCTATAGATACTATTAGAAAATCTTCTTTATATGCATTCATTCTTATCGTGCGTGGTTACTTTTGATAGTGCTGATTTGTTAGGTGTCCATTACCTATCTTAGAGAGGCTATAGATACTATTAGAAAATCTTCTTTATATGCATTCATTCTTATCGTGCGTGGTTACTTTTGATAGTGCTGATTTGTTAGGTGTCCTTTTGACAAATGGCTAGGATAAGAGTTACTGCTGATGGTAGAGGAGGGAAGGGTAACCCCGAGCATTTTATTGCAATCCCAAATAGGGGTAGATATAGAGGCCGTGCGAGTGAGATAGGTCATGCCCGAGGAGCGGCACCATTGAGAGACCGTGGTAGAGGTGTCTCTTTCGAGCCAGAGTTGGATAATAAAGAGGAACATGTTCCTTAAGAGTATGCTACAACATCTTTGCTTCAGAACACCTTGTTGAAAGTGCTGGGTGTGTTTGAGGTTTTCACTTAGAGTGGGGGTGCGACAGACACACCACATGGTTCTCAAATCAGAGCAGGGCTCAGACCCCAGATCAACATCAAGTTTCGATTATTCATGATCCGATGGGACAACCACTAGTGGGTCAAAGAGTTGATGGTGATACTTTACCTAGGGTTGGAGCCTAGGATACACCTTTGCTTCTATTGACTGAGGATGAGAAGCTCCGTTATGAGAAGTGTAGAAAGATGGAATCACTTTAGTTTCAGGGTAGAGAGATTGAGGTTGCACATGATTCCTGACTACGTGTCGAGAGTTACTTGAGACAGTTGGTTTAGTTGAGCTTCATGGAGTTTGTTATGCTATACTTCAGTTGTGTGGGACGTCTAGGGAGTGGGGGAGAGTTTATTTGGGATATAGACTTATTAGATCTCCACCGGTGACTTGGGATGTATTTTCTAGTGCCTTCAATGACTATTTCGTCTCTTGGAGTGTGAGAAAAGGAGAGCCGATTGAGGTTCGAGAGCTTGAGGTAAGATAGTCTTTCAATTGCAGAGTATGTGTCGCGACCCAAGCTACCCCCTAGACGTGACAAGATAAATAGGATCCCAAAAGACCCTAAAAATCCACTTGACATAAGAATAACACTAATAATAAAAAAATACCAAATAAATCAAAAAACGGAAAATAAGTCAAAACATAGTATGATATAGCATAACGGGAAAACTAGATACAACTCAAAATATGCAAAATCATCTAATGTCTAAAATGCCTCTATCATAAATGAGATGTTAGAACACGACTCTAGTTATCTCTAACATAAGGAAAATTGAAATAAAGTCTGAACAAGTCAACCATGAACATCCTCGGAACATGAGGACTCACCAACACTGTAAAGCTGAGAGGAGTGTATACTAACCACATGCCTTATGCAAAGCATCATGACCTATATTATAAGATAAGATAGGTAAAAAATTATGTGTTCAGTACTATGAAATATACTGAACATGGAGAATGTGAAATGCATGACATAAAACATATAATGCAATGACTTAGCTAAAACATGTCGTAATCCTTTAGAATATTGTTAGAAACATGAAACATGGTCATGCAAAACTTATAAGAAAATCATAGTTAAAGCATAACATAGTGAGAGATACCGTTAACCGACATAAATCATGTGAGATATAACATGGAGTCCAGTGTCTTCTCCCTACCAAAAAGATGTTGCCCTACTTGCTAGATAAGGACCAGGAACATGAACTATTTGTGGACCCACTAGCTAAGGCCAATTAAGGCAAATTCCTACGGAGGCACGTAGTTATGAGATTAGGAGATTACTACTAGAGACTTGACCTCTACTAACGGGAGAGCCTCCATTCCAAAGTCCTCTCAGTGCTAATTAATATGTCAATGGAATATCATACATAACATATCATAAGCTTTGGAAATGGTAAGGCTCTTGTAAAATCAAATTCATCATAACATACTTAAATAACAAGAATAACTCTTTTAACAAATCATGATTTTATAACATATTCATAAAGACATTATCTAGAGCATCTAGATCATGATAAGCTTGTTCATACAAATCATGGAAATCCTTCATGATGAGAATACTCCAGTTTCAAGCAACCTTAGTTTCATTAAAACATAATTGATATTTTATCTAAAAGCATTCTTAAATCATAGTTTCTTCAATTCATCATGCATGCATAATTATCAAAAACATAGTGCATAATCATAGAAGAGGCATAATGCATGGATTCATGTAAAATGCCTTGGAAATATGTGATTAAAATCAAATCATGAATAATAAGATCACTGAAAATGAATAAAACCATAATTTATTGAACCCAATACATAATCATAAAAATTTAGGGTTTTGAAGGAAATCATAAAAGAGAATTTGTAGATTCTTTGGGATTCATAGATGGAAAGAGATCCATGGATGAAATTCTCACATGCATCAATGAATTAGGCCTTGAAACTTGAAGAGGAGACTTGAATCCTTGAAATCCTAGCTTGATTGGAGAAGAAGAACTTGAGAGAGAATTTCTTGAGAGCCTTAGGGGTTTTGTGTGAATGAGATGGGATATGGGAAATTTGAAGGGTAAAAATAGTTATTGGACTTAGGAATAGGCTTCAAATGTCATATCTTAGGCATTAAAAGAATAGAAAATAACTAAAATAGACCTGTAAATTAACTATCGAAGTGACCCTACGAGCTGACCTACGGACAACACAATAATATCAATTTTCTTAGAAAAGAACGTGGAGGTGGTGAAGTCAGATTTTTTCAAATATATTTTATAAAAGAAAATTAAAAAATAAAAGGGCGGGAGATTGTCGGGGAGTGAGGGTAGGGGATGGGGTAGATGGGTGGGGGGAGGTGGTAGAGTTGGGTGATAAAAATATTTTAAATTTTATTTTAAAAAAATAATTATTGTAATGACCCTGAAGGTCATTTTTGGATTTTTTTTTTATAAAATGACTATTTTACCCCTATCTTTAGTTGCCCGAGTTATTTCTGATTGGTACTGGGTGTTGGTATTTAGAAAATCTTATTAAATTTAAGTCTTTGAAAATTTTGAGTTTTCATAAGCTTTAAGTGTGCAAAAGTGGTATTTGGGGCCAACCGAATCTACGGGTCTTGAAATAGAATTCCGTCAATTCTAGCAGCTCCGGAATGTCAAAATTAGCTTGGGAGACTTTACGAAATAAATTTTGGAGTTGCAACGAAGATTTGAGGCCTTGAGTTGAGAATTTGAGTAATTTTAAGCTAAGATTTGACTTTGGTCAACTTTTGGAGTTTCAATGCTCGGAATGGAATTCTGACCACTCCGTTGGGTTCAGGAGATAATTTTTGGCCTAGAAGAAATGTTGGTTGAATATTTAGAGGTCCCGAGCCCATTTTGATATTTTGAAGGCCTAAGTTGGTTTAGTTGCGATATTTCGAACTCCGGGTCAAGGAGACCTCAAATTCAAATTCTAATGGTTCCATCAGCTCCAAAATGGCCAAATTAGGCTAATAGCACTATTGGAATGACTATCGAGGCAACCGATACGAGTTTGGTGTCATTTGGCATTTTTGACTTTGAAAGTTAGCCTATGGTTGACTTTGGTCAACATTCTTAGAAAATGTGGTCGAATAAAAATTTTGACAACGCAGTTCTGGAATATCGATTTTGGTCTAGAACGACCCCTTGTTTGCTTTCCGAGGCTTCCAGACTAATATCGAGGCCCGTTGTGGATTGTGGCTTAAAATGGCTCTTGGGTGTGGGACTCACTTTCTATTAAAATAATCTCGTATGGGAATTCTGAATGCGCCATTGAGTCTGGAATGTCGAATTTAATGGGGTAACACATCTGGTTTATTTTTATCGGATTTTGAACGAATTCCGACACCCCATCAGAGATTTTGGATTTTCCAAAATCTGAAATCTGCAGCAGTAGCAGCACAACAGCCCTTTTCTTTCTTTTTTGGGTTTTGTCTCAACTTTTAAACCCTTTATCTATAGAGCTCCAAATCGTGTGATTCAGAAGGCAAACTTGTGAGATTTTTCGTGAAGAACGCATTGGGGTTGAAAACTAATTTGGAGCATTTGATTCAGGTAAAAATCATGATATTATTTGCAGCAGTGTCTATTTTCAGAATGAATTTTTGAAGAACTTTGAGAAGTTATTTCTTGACCTATATAAATTCGATTTTGGTGATTCAAGGGTTTAAATTTAAAAGAATTTCATGAGGAATCTTGTGATGATCTCAGAAACATGAGGGGAAGCTTCGTTTGAGATAAATATGCATTTTTATTTACTAATTTAGTTTTTTTTGAAATGAAATTTTGTTTTATTTTGGAAGAGTGTATTTTGATCAATATAACTCTATTTTGAGTGATTCTTGATGATAGATTGTTGGGTTTTTCGCAAGGATCATAGTACAATTTTTTTGGGTTGAAAGAGTATTGTTTCTTCAGAATTAGCTGATTTTAGTGTTGTCATTTTTGGTCTTTTAGTCGGAATTTATGAGTTTTGGTTGCATGCTCATCCCGCATAGTTTTTCACCCAGAATTATGTTATAAATTTGATTTATGAGATTGGGGTGATGTTTCAAACCTGTTTTGGGGGTCAAATCCAAGATTTCCGTATACGGGTCCCATATTTTTCGATTTAGACCTCAAAATTGATCTGCCTCCCAAAATTATGAAATTAGTGTCTAAATGACCGTATCGACATCGTGGTTCTATTTTTGATAGCGTGGCAGCATTCTGAAGCAGTTCGAAAGGGAAAAGCTCTGGCACAATAATTTGGAGCTCACGTGTTTTGCCTATAGGTAGGCTACGATTTACCTTTCTTTAGATTGATCTAAAATATGTGAAGGCATGTTAAAATAGTTGGAATTTTGGTTGGTTATTTTAATTGTATAGCTCAGGAATTAGAAATCATGCTTTAGGTTTGTTATCGAATTTTTTGGGTATTTAGAAGCATGTGTATCTTGTCGTTATTTGTCAGTATTATAAGAAGAGTTGAATGAGCATGTTGTTGATATTGTAGAGTATTTTGGCCTTAGTATAGGATGTAAACTTGCTTTAGATGCCCCAACGTCGCTCCGATGGACTTAAATCCTTGTAGAATAGTGTAGTGGGCTAGTGTCTAGTAGTTTGGCCTTAGTTAGGCTTTATCCTTGCTCTTAAAAATATCCCCATAAATAAATTGGTATAATCGTGACTTTTGTGATGGGTCGGCAATGCTAAATTTCATGATCGTTGACTTTGTCTTCGGTTTCAGTTTTGGCGGCATATCGGTTGACTCATTTGGAAAAAGATTTTTGGTACTGTTGTATTCTAGTTGAGAAGTAGAATATTTGACATCATGGGATAAATTATCTGTGAGTATCCAGGTACCAAGTCCCGGCCTCCGCTCTGAATTATCGGAGAGCATCCAAGTACCCAGCCCCGGCCTCTGTCGGCTTGCTAGTACGATGAGCATCCAGGTACCCAGTCCTGGCCTCGATCATATTAATATTTTACGGCGAGCATCTGGGTATCCAGTCTCGGCCTCGACTGTACCACTATATTATGGCAAGCATCCGGGTACTCAGTCTCGGCCTTGGCCACTTTAAACATTCGGGCGAGCATCTGGGTCCCAAGCCTAGCCTCGACCCCTAAGGCACCCCTAGTTTGCTTGACTCTTGGAGATTTTGGGTTTGAAAATGATATAGTTCTTTGGTTCTCGACATCGCAGATTCTTGGTTCCTAGGCTTGGTAGTTGTAGCTATTCTGTGTAATCGGCGGGCTTATGGGGGTTCGTCCGAGTTTTTATTTAACTTGCACACGAGTGTCCCATCTGGGCTTATGGGGGCCCAGTTGGGTATAGTTAGTTGTAGTTCTCATAGGTAGTACTCTTTTCCTTTTTGATGCTTATGTTGAATACTATTCAGGCTATTCCCCTTTTTCATATTGTTTTTACCTTTTTTGCTCAGTCGACCTATGATGCCTACTAGGTACCTGTTGGCTTGGTACTCATACTACACTCTACACTCTATATCTACTTTCTTGATGCAGGACCGAGTACTAGCTACCGCCGTAGATAGATCGAGCTTGTTGCAGTCAGCTTCGGAGACTAAGGTAAGAACTTGCCATTTTTGGATCATTTCTGTCTCCTTCAGTATGGATGGCCCATCTTTTGCCTTTTGAGACTAGCCAATTGTTGTATATATTTTTGGTCCACTTTCGAAATTTGTACTCATTTTTTATTTTATAGCAGCCTTGTACTTATAACTTCTAGGTTCTGGGAGGGATCTTTAGTTGTTTAAATCATGTTTTGGTTTACTTCCACCTATTCATTTTGTTTACTTTTATAATTCGCCACTCTTATTTGGTTTCTGCCCTCAAATCCATTACTTGAAGTTTTGGGTTGACGGATTGGCTTACCTATTAATGGGTTATAGTAGGTACTATCATGACCTAAGGAATCGGGTCATGATAAGTTGGTAGCAGAGCCCCAGGTTCATTTGTCTCACTTGTACAGAGCTAACATCTAGTAGAGTCTCGCGGATGGGTGCGGAGACGTCCGTAAATTATCTTCGGGAGGCTACCGAATATCATTAGGAATATTCTCTATGTTGTATCATTTCGTGCAGTTTTGTGTCTTATTGGTTTCCTGAAATCTCATTTGTCCCACTCTTTTATAGAGATGGTTCGTACACGCGGTACCACTGGTCGTGATGACGCACCAAGGCCTTAGAGGCCGACCCCGTGGGATAGGTAGGGAAGCAGCACTAGCTCTAGAACCGAAGATAGAGCCGGAGCTGGTAGTGGAACATCAGGATGCTTTTATTCCTACTCAGCCAGAGGGACCACCACTAGCAGCACAGCCCCCAACAACACCAGTTATAAACCCAACACTACAAGAAGCGATTGTGCAGCTCCTCACGGCTATTGGGGTTGTAACACAGGCTCCAACCCCAGTAGCGGGCATACCAGCACAATGGGATCCACCTACTCAACCAGCACCTAAGGTTCAGCTGCCTCCCCTAGTTATTTCTCCCCCGCCAGCAGTTTTAAAGGGTGTGATGTTATTACATTATAGAAGATGTTAGGGGTATTTCAGAGGTTGTCACCCCCGATATTTTCTAGAGCCATTGGCGAGGATGCCATGGAGTTCTTGACGACTTATCAAGAGCATCTCTATTCCTCGAGTCATGTGGAGTCCATAGGGGCATACTTTAGTAATCACCAGTCCAGAGGGGCAGCCAGACAGTGATGACGCTCTTATTTACATTCCAGGCCAGTTGGGTCACCACCATTGACATGGGCCCAGTTCTTAGAGGCTTACCTAACTCGATACATCCCTAGGAGTGTTAGAGACTAACTCCAGGTTCAGTTTACTCGATTGGAGTAGGGCCACATGACGATTGCGGAGTATGAGGCCAAATTTCATCAGCTTTCCTAACATGCCACTATGATTCTACCTACTGATTAGGAGCAGGTACGATGTTTTATGCGCCGATTGAGGCCTTATCTGAGGTTGGGGACCGAGTACTTAGTTTATGCGGATCACTGTTTTTTGGTTATGGTGGATCATGCCTGCACGATCGAGATTATTCATCAATAGGACCAAGGAGGCAATGATAAAAGACCTAGGCATTATGGTAGCTATTGTGGGTCCCCTTTTAGAGGCCATGATAGTTATGATAGGCCCTGCCAGCGATTCCAGCAGGATAGGTACCAGCAAGGTCAGTCCAGACGGTCAATTCAGGCCGCCCTGCTAGCATTTGAGGGTAGTCATCCCTATTTTAGGGGTTCCACCACATGTCAGAGCTCGAAAGGATTAGGTCCGCTTCGTTCCTACCGCGGACGAGTTATCACAGGTCATTCAGCTTCAGCATGCTTCGATTGTGGCTTACTAGAGCACTAGGCTAGGGAGTGTCCCAGCTGGGCTAGACCGTTGGCAATAACGCCACCTCTACCAAGACGTATAGATCAGGGTCATAGTCGCAGCGATGGTCAGTAGGGTGTTCGAGGAGGTTCCCGGGGAGGCAGGCTAGGTGGTAGGGCGAATGTTCGTGGAGAAGGCCGACAAGGCCACTTCTATGCTGCTCCGGTGAGGGCAGAGGCTAAGGCATCAGGTGATGTTATCACAGGTACTATCCTTATTTGTTAGTAGACTACTTCAACTTTACTTGATCTAGATTCCAAGTATTCCTATGTGTCTATATATTTTGCTCCATGTCTGGGTATTGCTTATGAGTCACTTGAGGTTCCATTGCACATTTCGACCATAGTAGGGGATTCTTTAGTAGTGAATCAGGTTTGTAGATCCTGTACGGTGACTATTCAAGGGCATGAGACTCAGGCAGATCTTATTTTACTTGATATGCTGGACTTCGATGTTATTCTGGGCATGGATTAGCTATCCCCTCATCATGTGGTTTTGGACTGTTATGCCAAGACTATTACATTAGCCATGCCTGATATTCCCCTAGTCTTATGGTTGTGTCCGTGATGTGTCCAACGAGGCTTCTGCAATTGATTCAGTCCCTGTGGTTAGGAAGTATATTGTTGTCTTCCCCACTAACCTACCTGACCTACCCCCAGAGAGAGATATTGACTTTGCCATAGATTTAGAGACGGGAACTAAGCCTATTTCTATACCACCTTATCGTATGGCCCCTACGGAGCTCAAGAAGCTCAATGTGCAGCTTGAGGATCTATTAGTAAGGAATTTATTCGCCCGAGTGTGTCTCCGTGGGGTGAACCTATCTTGTTTGTTAATAAGAAGGATAAGACTATGTGGATGTGTGTTGATTACAGACAGCTGAACAAGGTGACGGTTATGCCTCATATCGATGATCTATTCAATCAGCTTTAGGGTGCCATGGTATTTTCTAACATTGATTTGATATTCGTAGATTCATCAAATTGGTAGGGTAATACAGGCACTTTGTTGAGAGATTTTCTACTATAGCAGCACTTTTGACTCGGTTGACTTGCCAGGATGTTTCGTTCGTGTGGTCGGAGAATTATGAAAGGAATTCCGACTACTCGGGAGATTTGACTTTGGTCAACTTTTGGAGTTCTGATGTTTGGAATGAAATTCTGACTACTCGGGAGATGATTTTGGGTGTAGAAGAAATGTTGGTGGAATTTTTAGAGGTCTTGAGCCCATTTTGGTATTTTGAAGGCCTAAGTTGGTTTAGTTATGACTTTTCAAACTCCGGGTTAAGGAGACCTCAAATTCGAATTCTAATGGTTCCATCAGCTCCGAAATGGCCAAATTAGGCTAGTAGAACTGTTGGAATGACTATCGAGGCAATCGATACAAGTTAGGTGTCATTTGACATTTTTGACTTTAAAAGTTAGCATATGGTTGACTTTGGTCAACATTCTTGGAAAACGTACTCAAATAAAAATTTTGACAGTGCGGTTAGTTCTAGAATGTCGATTTTGGTCTAGAACGACCCTTTGTTCGCTTTTTGAGGCTTCCGAACTAATATTGAGGCCCGTTGTGGAATGTGGCTTAAAATCACTCTTGGGTGTGAGACTCACTTTCTATTAAAATAATCTCGTATGGAAATTCTGAATGCGCCATTGAGTCTGGAACGTCGAATTTAGTGGGGTAACACATCTGGTTTATTTTTATCGGATTCCGAACGAATTTCGAGCACCCCATCGGAAATTTTTAAGATATATATATATATATATATATATATATATATATATATATATATATATATATTTTATACTTTCCGCACGATTTGTCTTAAAAATAAAATTTTTATTTTTGTTATATTCGGTGTGCAAGTTGACAAATATTTTCCTAAAAATATATGTACATATTTAACACAAAGCGAGAAATATGTAAAAAATATAAAAATAAATTAAGAGCGGAGGGTTAGATAGCGTGGGTAAAATTTTTATTTTTTAAAAAATAATATCAATTTTCTTAGAAAGGAACGGGGAGGTGGTGAAGTCAGATTTTTTCAAAAAAATTTTATAAAAGAAATTTTAAAAAATAAAAGGGCGGAGGATTGTCGGGGAGTGGGGGTAGGGGACGGGGTAGATGGGGTGGGGGGAGGTGGTAGAGTTGGGTGATAAAAATGTTTTAAATTTTATTTTTTAAAAATAATTATTATTTATTTTTGGGTAGTAATATTTTGATTTTTAACTTTTAACTAATATTGAAAATTTATTTTATTTTATCAAGGTGGAATATTTTATTTATGTGCAATGACATGTGACAAGATTTTTTCAAATAAAAAAGAGAATGTATTACACACTGAGGTGTGTTTTTCAAATTAACAAGTGATAGTTTAGGTATGAAACTCACACTCTCAATAATTTAAGAATAAAACTCAAAAAAATATGATAATTTAAATATGTTTTTAAGGTTATTTCTTATTTTTTCAATACTAAAAAGTCACCCAACTTCACAATTTTTCTCAAAATATATTTAACGCCACAAAAGGCAAAATAAAGTGCAATTTTTCATATAAAGTGACAAAAAGGACTAGGTCCTACCTACATTAATATTTAGTAATAAATTTCATAATACGAAAGATGGTTTCCACTAACTATTATAATGGCTGCAATTCGTTATTTTACTAAAATAAAAAAGATGCGCTGCAATTCGTTATTTTAGCCTGTGTGCTTATAGCAGCTAGACAAAGAGAGAAACAAAAAAAGAAGGGCTGTGTCGAGTGAACCTCCAGCTTATTCCCTTATTCTACCCCACACACCAACTCCCGCCTGTCAAAATGTTATTATTAAATTACTTAAAAAATAATCACACATAAATAGTCCTAAAAAATAATCACATATAACAAGTTGTGTTATATACTATAACAAATTTAATACATGATATTAGTAATCACATGTGTATGCTTGTTCCAATAGAAAAAGAAGAAGAAAAATTTGAGTTTTGAACTTTTTTAGTGAAGAAAAATTTATTGAAAATAGTGCAAAAAATGCTCTTTATGTCTTTTTCTATTAAAAAAAAAGTCATTTTTAGACTTAAAGATGGATATCAAAGATATTTTATGTCTAATAGATGAATGAGGATTATTTTGTATCAGTTCCAATAATTTAAGGATATTTTAGGATCTTTTTCGTAAATTAAATATAACTTTGAATCCATCCACTTGATTCACGGATTATATTCTCCTCTAGTACTTACCACAAAAAAGTAGTACTAATAAGCAGAGTCAAATATCTTAATGTGAGCGCTTATCATCTGGCATCCACTATCTCTTATTTTTATCAGTACAACAACTTGTATGGTGTTTCTACTTAATTTATCTATTTTCACAACATGATTATGACACACGTACCAATGTTGATTACGAGTCTTTAAAATACAATAAGCTTTGATGTAATTGTTAAGACGAAAACGTTAGGAAGCCTACAAAAATTTTATATGATGATGAGCTTTTCTTGTCCATTTCCCCTTTTTCAACTTTACCTGATGTGCCTATCATCTAATTTCAACTAAATGATGTTTATTGTCAGATTCCATGCGTTTTCACATGATAATGACCTTAGAAATCTTAGCACTGTTTTTTTGACTCCTTTTCTTCTTAACAGTTCAACTGTGTGGGAAGTATGGCAGCGGCAGAGTTACAATCAATCAAGGGTATGCACGTGAACACTATTTATTAAAAGATTATATTTTCTCCGTTTAAAAAAAATGTCCTTATTTTTTTAATTTATTTAAAAAATGATTTCTTTTCTTTTTTGATAAAAAATTAATTTCAATTTTTCACGTGATATGTTTAAGGCCACAAGATTAAAGGACATTTTGATATATATTAACATAACTTTAATTTAGAATTATAATATGAAAAAGTCTTTTTTATTTTATTAAACTTGTGTCAAGTCAAAATAGGTCATTATTTTTGAAACGGAAGAAGTATTTTATATGTAGGTCAAAATTTATAAAATGTATTATATATTTGATATTGTTACCCTAAGGGGTCGTTTGATTGGAAGTAAGTTATTCTGGAATTAACTATCCTAGGATAAGTTAATTTAGAATAAGTTATCCCATTATATATATGAAATAACTTATCTCATATAAATAGTGGAATAAATAATCATATGACTACCTCATACCTCTAATCAAACACATAATAAAATAATTCTATATTTTATCTTAAAATTATTATTTCTTACGCCTCACACCAAACGACTTCTAACGTTATGAAAGTCTTTGGCTCAGTGGAAAAGCCGATGCAAAAGTTTTTAACTTCATTTTGTTTCTCACCTAAATTTTTAACTTTATACTATTTGACTTTTTCCCTGAGGATTATTAGATACTATTTCATCGCTCATAATTTATATGATATTGTTTGATTATTTATGTAATTTTAAATTATTTTATGAAAAATAAAAGAATAATTTTAAAACATTTTTTAATTATAAAATTATATTATTTTTGATTTAACACATTCTTTATAAAATGTCTGGCTTCGTCACTAAAGTGTGGAGGAGGATCAAAGTGTCAGAAAATACCGACCCTTTCTTCCAAGTGAAAAAAGAAAGAAAAAAAAAACTAATTTTAAGCTACACATACAAATCCATTAAAATGCCAACAAATAGTAACAGAGTATTTTAAGAAATTATAGTAGAGTATTCTATTATATGGTTGTCGAAAGTGGAGAAATTTAGCTTGTGCTTGTAGATCACTAGAAGATATATAAATCTTAAATCTTACAACAAATAATTTAGGAAGGAAATAAAGAAAGAAAAACAATAATGCAACGAAGAGATAGACAAATGAAATGAAAAACAAGTAAAAATCACGTTTCGTCCCTAACTTTTAATGTTGCTTGTAAATATTTCACTGGTGTCCTATTTTGGATGCCTCATCTAATTAATACTCGATATATATTTCTTTTACATGAATATTCAATATTAGATGATATTCAGGTAAAAGTATATATTTCTTTTTCAGTTCTTTCGTTTTAGTTTCTGTGTTAAGATGCACATGCCTGAAGTTTTAGTCATTTCTAATATATGCTTCAGTCATAAATGACCGAGCTCTCTAACATACATAAAAAAACAAAAATTAAAAACTGAATGGGTGTTAGATTTTTGTAATTTGACAAATTGATGATTAGGATTTGTTCTTTATAATACATGAAACTTATATTTCAAATTTGAGCTTATTTGGAGTAGATTTTAGTGTTGAATTTATAAAATAAAATTATTATTTTGTTGGCAAAATATTCTAGATACACACGCATGGAAATTTGGTCAGTTTAACATGTGTTTCAGTCAACTCATACATTCATGAAAATATAAAAGAATGATAAATGGGTTGGTTACATTTGTTGTTTTGAAAAATTAATGATTTTTGTTTGTTCTTTATGATATATGAAATTTATGTTTTAAATTTGAGCTTATTTGGAATAGATTTGAAAGTTAAATAATTGAAATTCGGAAAAAAAATTGGCAAAACAAATTCAGACACACATGACTAATATTTAAGACAAATTTTACATACTCTTCATATGTGAATTTTCAACCTTAGTTGTGTATACCTTAACTATTACTAAAAGTTGATAAACTTGTAAACAAAATTCTAGAGAAAAAGCCCAAAATAGTCTCTTATCTTTGGGTTAATACTCAAAGTCATCCTTGAATTTTTACATCGAGCATTAATAGTCTCTCATGTTTGTAATATTGGTGCACTTTTGGTCTTCTCTCAAAATTTTGCCTATTTTTAAAAATTAATTTTGTCCACAATTTTATGTATGGAATGTTCAATCATATATATATATATATATATATATATATATATATATATATATATATATATATATATATATATATGTGTATATATAGTAATAATAATAGTAAAATTTACCTAAATCCCATAGTGAAAAATCACAATTACAATCCATCCCTACTCTTTCTTTAATTATCCGAATTCACTGATTTTTTAATAATTTCGGATACATAAGTTATAACCTAATACATAACTAATTGATACATAGTAATTAATGTAGTTGAGTTTATTATGGAAAAATAACGTATGCCAAATTTAGAGTTCTTCTTTCAAGCAATCACGTATTAAATATGTAATTAACCCCCGCCCCCCATAAACGCATAACAACTTGTAGAATCTGAAAATTCAAAATTCCAAACGAGCAGAGCATGGAATCTGTATGATTTCAATCCAATTTTCGAAATTCATTAAACTAACAACAACAACAACAACAACAACAAACCAGTGAAATTCCACAACATGGGGTCTGGGGAGAGTAAAATATATGCAGACCTGACTCCTACCAAGGTAGGACGACTGTTTCCGAAAGACCCTCGGCAAATTCATTAAACTAATCAAGATGAATATCTCGATTTTATTGAGATATTCTGGAGTTTGGAAATCAGAGTTGAATTATGAGAGATACATAAGTCATGAAATCGTAGTTGACAATAATATTTTGTTCGTGAATCTAAAATCAACCATTGCAGCTGAGTTGAACATCGACGAATCATTAAAAATCATTGATATCCGATACATTGTGCAAGTAATTCATCCCCAATGATTATTCATAATGATATGCGTGTTAAACTTTACATAAAGTTGAAGAAGAACGAGCTTGGATTTGCAAAGTATCCCCTATGCATAACAACATCATATAGATAGAATTGTGAGATTCAATTGTTCGATGCAACCTCTCGTGCAATTGTTTGTGTCGAAGTAAACACGAATGATACATAAGCTCTTAGTTTAGTTCAATCAGATAATGTTGCTACTTGTTATATACCTGAATTGGATGTAACTAATTACATCACTGATACAATCGTGTAGAAGTAAAGGAGAAGCAATTGTATAAGAATAAAACAACACTAGTTATTGTTATGGCCAAATACAAAATTGAGAATGAATTCAATTTCAGAGTTAAAAGATCCGATATGGCATTGTAGTTATTTTGCTATGTATTTGGTATTAGATGAATTCTGATGCAAAGTGGTAAAATATTATATATTTTCAAATTTTATCTAGCAGAATACTTCTATAGTTTAATTACCCAATACATTAAAATTTTAGGTATCTGATACATTTGAATTCTTAATGGTAGAATACGTCTTGATTATTTATACATGAAATATAAGAAATAATATGTATCTGATACAATTAAACTAGATTATCTGTCAATATGCAGAATTGTCATAAGTTTTACTGCTATTTTTTGTTGTTATCTTGATACATTATGTGTTATTCATGATACATAAGGTTTAATGATAATTTTTTATTCTTCATGACAGATTATGTGTTATCCATGATTCATAAGGTTTACTGATATTTTTTGATTTTTATGATACTCTATTTTTTATAACCTGATTCATAAGTTTTACTGTTATTTTTTGTTGTGTTCATGATATATTAGGTGTTATAACCTAATTAATAAGTTTTATTGCTATTTTATTGTGTTCTTGATACATATTTGTTATTCATGATACATAAGAAATATTATGTATCTGATACAATTAAAATAGTTTAACTGTCATAATGCATATTTCAAATTTTATCAATTAGAATACTTCTTGATTTTATATGCTCGATACATTAGTGTAAAGACTCATTAGCTTGTTTTGAGAACTAGAGCTTTTTTATTTCATAAAACATTCATACCATAAATTTTAATGGATATTTTAGACTATTCGATAACTATGGTTATTTAATTGAGGAGTGAATTTAGATAACTTATTTAATTAATGGGCTAAAGTGGTAGTATATTTAATATCCTATACCACTTATTCTATATTTCTCAAAATAAGTTAATAGGTTTTGTCACTTTTAATACAAAAGAGATTTAGAAAAGAAAAGAGAAGAGAAGGGTTTAGGAGAAGAACTTACCTACGGCGGACGAAGAGAAGACCGAATGTCTCTTTAAGAAAATTGGTTCAGGTAATACTCATCAAACTTAATTGTGCCTTTAATTCCTAGGATTTGCTAGCATTTGATTATACTATTAATTGGAAGGGACTAAACCAATTACATGAATGTTTGTGAGGTTGTCGGCCAGAAACGGGCAACCAATTGTCATGGATGATAAATAATTAGGTGAATCTTTGAGTAAGGAATTAAGTATGCCAATGATTAGGATATAATGAAATTATGATGGGTTAGAAAAGATAGGATGCTAACTGGAAAATTAAGGCATATAGGTGAGTGTACAGGGAAATTTGGGTGGGTTAATTATGTGTGGTTTAGACTTTAGGTATTGTTTTGTGTAGTTAAGTCCTAGTTTGCGTAATTGTGTTCGGTTTTGGTTTTTCTTTTTATAGTTATCACATTATAATTCAAGTTTGATATATTGAGAGAGGAAATTAAATAATAGGTGTGGGTAAAGGCCAGACATATAATATTGGTGTCTACGGACTTCTTGCTTACGAATATTATATACTTGTTAGATTGGGAACATTTTGAGGCATCGAAGAAAGGAAAATCATCGGTGAATTAACTCGCTTGATTCGGTTCTTCAATTGAGGTAGGTTATGGTTTATTTTATATCATAGATAGACTCTTAATAGTGATTTATATAGTCATTGAGTAATGTGTGAAGTTTACTATGCATTTAATTACTGTGGTTTGAATGGTTGATATGTTATTATGATTGGTCTGAAATTCCAAGACCATGGAATCCATAATCTTGAACTTGCCCTATCAAAAATGATGCCTTGAATAAAGAAGGCTAGATGAAATATTGTTAATGAAGTGAAATGTGATAACAAAGAATGATAAATTAATTATATTTGGATCGAGTGTCACGAGCTGATACGGTATAATTGGATCGGGTGTCACATGCCGACATGATATATTTGGATCGGGTGTCATGTTCTAATACAGTAATATTAAAGGAAAACACATTAAAATGACTTAATACTACCCAGTCTCCAATAACTCATTTCCCAAAGGAGAGTGATATAGAGGCCTGAGTCCTCATATGTGATCTTGATATTGTTGACTAGTTATGTAATTGTTCATTGTGTTGTCACTTGAACTCTATCTTATTGGTTGCCACCTGTTACGTGCTATGGTTGATTTCCCGCTATTACTTTATATTGATTTCTATTTTGAGTCGGCCGATGATACCTTCTCAGTACATGTTGTCCTGTACTGATCCCTACTTGTATTTTTCTTTATTTTATTTTATGGAGTGTAGCGAATGTTCCATCGACTTCGACTCGACCTCAGCTCTAGCCAGTGTCCAACACATCAAGTTCCAGTATGAGCTATTCCTTCTAGCTCATGTTGGATTCTCTCGGGCATGGCATGATGTCCTTATTTATCAGACACATTAAGTTATTTATTTATTCTGGTGTTTGATATTTACAGACTTGGTATTTTAGAATTAGATGTTCTTGAAGTGATGACATTTAGATTTTGGGAATGATATGTAGTAGACTCTAGTGGATTGATATTTCTTACTTTAATAAGGTTTGAACTTCCGCATTATTATTGTATTTCATAAGTTGAACAACTAATATAAGTTGGGGTTTGTATCGTTGATTATCCTACCTAGAAGGTTAAATATGGCCCATTTTGGATCGTGACAAACTTGGTATCAGAGCTTTAGGTTCGGTGATCTCATAACATAAGGACACGTCTAGTAGATTCTTGTGGAACTGTACGGGGATGCCTTTACTTTTCTTCGAGAGGCTACGAGACTTTAGAAAAACTCCATTCCTTCTTTCTTTCGTATTACTTGAATCCAATTGGTAGCTCGGTGATACAAATTGGTATCTGACCTTCTTCACTTTATTTTCGTAGATGGTTAGAACTAAAGCAACAATATCACCTGAGCCTGCCATTGGGGTTGTAGCTAGATGAGGAGTAGCAACGAGAGGCCATGGTATAGGTCATGGGAGAAATCCCACCAGGGATAGGGGCCAAGCAACTGGGCCATCCAGGGAAAGAGTAGCGACCCTTCCACCGACTGATGAGATAGCTAGAGAGGATATTGAGGTGGAGGATGAGCAGGTTCATGAGAGAGAAGCACCACCCCAACCTACTCTAGAGATGATCCACCAGGTTCTCACCTATCTCAGTGGGTTATTCGATTAGGCACAAGCTCCCCCAGCATCTCATATTCCAAGAGTTCAACATGCAGCTGTTGTGGCTCCCCGCATGACTGCGTCCTTGGGAACAAGCATGTTTCTTCAATTGACTAAAGGGCCGATAATGAATAGTGACCAGCATGATCTCTTTGTTAAGTTCTTGAAGTTGAAACCTCCGATCTTCAGGGGTATTGAATCTGAGGATGCCTATGATTTCCTTATTGATTGTCATGAGCTTTTTCATAAGATGGATATAGTAGAATGATTTGGTGTTGAGTTTGTGACATACCAGTTTCAGGGAGACGCCAAATTATGGTAGTGGTCTCATGTTGAGTGCCGACCAGCAGGAGAAGTATATTCTTCGGACCTTGAGGGAAATAAGGAGAGATGAGTTCCTGAATATAGAGCAAGGGAGGATGTCTGTTGTCACTTATAAGGCCATGTTTCGTGCCTAACCAGATATTCTACTCAGCTTTGCTTCATTCCAGAAGAGTGGATTCGCCGCTATGTGAAGGGATTAAGGTCAGATTTATAGATTCCAACTTTATAGGTGGCTACTTTAGCAAAATCTTTTCAGGAAGTGGTTGATTTTGTGATAGAGGTGGAGGTGGTGAAGCCAGATAACTTCGCTAAAGAGACAACATTCAAGAAGTGTTGTAAGGGAGGTAAATTTAGTGGTTCTTACTCTAGAGGAAAAAGTTTTGGAGATTATTCGACCCGTCCTATTCAGTCTTCATTGCAGGTTTCAGATGGAGGTCCGTTAAAGACTAGTCAGTCCTTTTCTAATTTTAAGGGTTATCTTCAGTCTTCTTCGTCTTCACAAAGAACCACTCTTGACCCTAAGACTTGTTACGGATGTGGTGAGCCTAGACATATTAGACAATATTTTCCAAGGTAGAGTTAGGCTTGGCATGATCAGGGTTATAGAGCCCTAGTAGCTAGGGGTAAAGGTTACAACTATGGTAGGGGCCGTTATTCTAAAGGACGTGGTAGCCAAGGTCGTAGTGGTCGCCAGTCCAGTTGAGGTGGCAGGAAGGTTGGAATAACTGGAGCACAGCCCAACAAGGGAAATGGTCAGACGGACGATAGAGCCCATTGTTATGCTTTTCCTGGGAGGTTAGAGACAGAGGCATCTGATGCAATTATCACAAGTACTCTTCTGGTCTGCGATAGCTTGGCTTTCGTATTGTTTGATACTTGATCCATATTTTCTTATGTATCTTCTACATTTGTTGATGGACTCGATTTACATTGTGACTTACTTGACATGCCTATTCGTGTTTCTACTCTTGTTGGTGACTCTTTCTAGTTGAGAAAGTGTATAGGTCTTGCCTTATGACATTTGTGGGGAGAAAAACTTATGTAGATTTGATTATTCTAAAGATGGCTGACTTTGATGTAATCTTGGATATGACTTGGCTCTCTTAAAATTTTACTATCTTAGATTGCAATGCTAAGACTGTGACATTAGCCAAGCCTAGGATGGATCAGTTGTTGTGGGAGGGTGACTATCTTCCCGTCCCAGTTCGGATTATCTCTTTTCTTCGTGCTAAGAGGTTGGTGAGTAAGGGTTGTTTTTCCTTCCTAGCACATCTCAGGGATGATAGTTCTGAAGTGCCATCGATTGAGTCTATTTTGATAGTGTGTGAGTTTATGGATGTTTTCCCTACAGACTTACCTAGAGCCCGACACTCACCTTATTTCTATTCCACCTTATAGAATGGCCTCGGCTGAGTTGAGGGAGTTAAAAGCCCAACTTCAGGAGTTGTTGGTAAAGGTTTTATTAGACTGAGTGCCTCTTCTTAGGTTGCTTCAATTTTATTTATAAAGAAGAGGGATGGTAGCCTTCGTATGTACATAGATTACAGGCAGCTGAACAAGGTGACTATTAAAAATAGGTGTCCCCTTCCTCGCATTGATGACTTATTCGATCAGTTGCAGGGTGCTTGTCTTTTCTCAAAAATTGATTTGAGGTTCGATTAACATCAGCTGAAAATATGGGCAGCAGATGTATCAAAGACTGCTTTTTGAACTAGATATAGGCACTATAAATTTTTGGTAATGTCTTTTGGGCTTACAAATACGCCTGTTGCTTTCATGAGTTTGATGAATGGAATATTTAAGCCATATTTGGATCTCTTTGTTATTGTTTTTATTGATGATATATTGATCTACTCAAAGAGCAGAAAAGAACATGAAGAGCATCTGAGGATTGTTCTGGGATTGTTAAAGGAGAAAATGCTATATGCCAAATTCTCCAAGTGTGAGTTCTGGCTTGATTCAGTGTCTTTTTTAGGGAATGTGGTTTCTAAGGATGGAGTGATAGAGGATCCCCAGAAGATTGAAGTAGTGAAGAGTTGGGCAAGACCCACTAATGTCTCAGAGGTAAGGAGATTTGTTGGTTTGGCTAGCTACTACAGCCGGTTCGTCAAGGGATTTTCTTCCATTGCTTCCCAGCTGACCAATTCGACCAAGCAGAATATTCCATTTATGTGGTCGGACGAGTGTGGAAAGAGTTTTATGAAACTCAAGACCTTATTAACTACTGCACCGATTCTTGCCTTGCCAGTAGAAGGTAAGAATTTCATAATTTATTGTGATGCATCCTACTCTGGTTTAGGTGTAGTGCTAATGCAGGAGAAGAATGTAATTGCCTATGCTTCAAGGCAATTGAAGGTGCATGAACATAATTACCCCACTCAAGATTTGGAGTTAGCTGTAGTTGTATTTGCATTGAAGTAGTGGAGATATTATCTATATGGGGTAAAGTGTGAAATATATATAGCTCATCATAGTTTACAACATGTGTTTACTTAGAGAGACTTGAATTTGAGGCAGAGGAGGTGGTTGGAATTGCTAAAGGACTATGATATCACTATTCTTTATCACTTGGGAAAAGCTAATGTAGTGGCCAATGCTTTAAGCAGAAAAGTAGGGAGCATGGGAAGTTTAGCTCATTTGCAGATTTTCAGACGTCCATTGGCTAGAGAGGTTCAAACTCTAGCTAATGACTTTATGAGGCTGGAAGTAACTGAGAAAGGAGGATTTTTGGACTGTGTGGAGACAAGATCTTTTTTTCTTAACAAGATTAAAGGAAGGAAGTTTGATGATGAGAAGCTGAGCCAGATTCGTGATATGGTCTTGCAGGGAGAGGACAAGGAGGTTGCGATCGATGAGAAAGGCGTCTTGAGGATTAAGGGGCGAGTATATGTGCCCCGTTTGATAATTTAATACAGACTATTCTTGTAGAGGCTTACAGTTTGAGGTACTCTATACATCCTGATGCAACCAAGATGTATCGCGATCTGAGACAACATTATTGGTGGAGTAGAATGAAGCATGACATTGTTGATTTTGTTGCCCATTGTCCAAATTTTCAGCAGTTAAAATATGAGCACCAAAAGCCTAGAGGGACACTTCAAAGAATGTCCATTTCTGAATAGAAGTGGGAAAGGATTGCAATAGATTTTGTGGTTGGTCTTCCAAAGACATTGGGTAAGTTTGATTCAATATGGGAGATTGTTGATAGGTTAACTAAGTTTGCTCACTTTATTTCAGTCAAGGTGACTTCTGATTCAGAGAAGTTAGCCAAACTTTATATCCGCGAGATTGTTCGATTATATAGAGTTCTAATTTCTATCATATTAGATAGAGGCAAACAATTTACTTCTAACTTTTGGAGAACCTTGCATGCTGAGTTAGGTACTAGATTGTATATTAGTACAATATTTCATCCTCAGATGATGGGCAGTCTGAGGATAATTCAAGTGGTGGAGGATATGTTTCGTGCATGCGTGATAGATTTTGGTGGTCATTGGAATCAGTTCCTACCCTTGGCAGAGTTTTAGTACAATAATAGCTATCACTCGAGTATTAATATAGCTCCGTTTGAGGCATTGTATGAGAGGAGATGTAGGTCTCCTATTATTTGGTTTAATGCATTTGAGGTGAGACCTTAGGAAAATAATCTTTCGAGGGAATCATTCGAGAAGGTGAAATTCATTCAGGAGAAGCTTCTAGCAGGTTAGAGCAGGCAGGAGGAGTATGCAAACCGAAAAGTCAGGGACATAGAGTTTATGGAGTGAGAGTAAGTGTTGTTGAAAGTTTCACCCATGAAGGGTGTGGTGAGATTCAGTAAGTGAGGTAAGCTCAGTTTGAGGTATATTGGGCCATTTGAAGTTCTTAAGCATGTTGGAGAGGTGTCCTATGAGTTGGATTTACCTCCAAGTTTGTCTGGGGTACACCTAGTGTTTCATGTGTCTATGATAAAGAAATATTATGATGATAGAAACTATATTATTAACTGGGATTCGGTCCTGCTTGATAAGAATTTATCTTATGAGGAGGAGCCTGTAGCTATTCTTGATAGGGTGGTCCATAAATTGAGTCAAGGGAGATGGCGTCTGTGAAGGTTTAATGGAAGAATCGTCTAGTTGAGGAGTCTACTTAGGAGTCTGAGATGGATATGCGTGGAAGATACCCATATATGTTCATCGAGTCAGGTACCCTTTTCAACCCTTGCTCTTCTTTTGACCTTTCGGGGACAAATGACGGGTAAATTGGTATTTGTTATGACTCATTAGGCTGTTTTGAGAACTAGAGGTTTTTTATTTCATCAAAAACTCATACCATAAATTTTAATGGGTATTTTAGACTATTCAATAACTATGGTTATTAAATTGAGGACTTTTGTTAGTGCATTCACTGCACCAAAATTGGCTAATCATATAAGAATTCACATCCAAATGATATTAGAGAGGATGTTAAAGTAGCCTATAGGGTTTATATTACATATCAACAAGCATGAAGTGCAAAGGAACATGCTTTGGAGATGTTAAGGGGTAAACCTGCTGATGGATATAGGGAGATGCCTAGATACATCCATATGCTAAATATTGTGTATTCAAATTCATACATAAGGATGCACAAGTCACTAAACAATGAGTTCATGTATTTGTTCATAGCATTAAGGCCACTGATGAGGGAGTTTCGGTTCTTCAGGCCTGTAGTTGTTGTTGACGATGCTCATCTTAGTGGACCTTATAAAGGGACATTTGTATCGTCAAGCACTCTTAATGGGGAAGGGGAGAGTTTTTGCTAATGTTACTTACTGAATAACTATATATAAGCTATTCTAATATATTTTTTGTGTGTCTGAATTAGTAATATAAATATTTGTGGTACAAAATTTATTTTTAAGTTGTATATTGCCTTTGGCGTATGGTGGTGTTGATACGGAAAATGATTCTTCATGGACATGATTTTTCCAGCAGTTCAAGAATGCATTCAGTGAGAGAAAAATATGTATGTTGTATCGTATAGGAATGGAAGTATAATGAAGAGAGTAAGTATTGTGTTCCCCAATGCTCCTCACTAGCATATGGAATCTATGAAAAAATGTGTGCACAATCTACAAGAGGAGCAAAACTGTACTAAGTGACCTTTTCAACTCAATGGCTAAGTCATATCAAAAGGATGAATTCGAAAAAATAATGCAAAAGTGAAACAAAGTCTCTATCCCCTTCCTCATTCAAGAGTTTATGGAAGTAGGACTGCTATCTCTATTTAATGAGGGTCTCATCTCCTAACACAAAGTCTCTATCCCCTTCCTCATTCAAGAGTTTATGGAAGTAGGACTGCTATCTCTATTTAATGAGGGTCTCATCTACCAATACTTTTACATGCTCGTCCTTAATGCACTTCACTTGGTCCACATCGCGTGCCCTTTTCTCCCGCGCCCTGGCTAGCCTGAATAATTTTCTATCCCTACCTGTCTCTTTTAGTTCAGCATAAAGGCGTTCAAAAGCTATTGTTTTTGCCATCGAAACCGCCAACTTCGCCTCCTTCCTTACTATCTTATAAAGCTCCCTATTCGTCCACTTCTCCACCTCATCCGTGCTTTCTATCAACTTCGCGTACGCCATCTTCTTTGCTTCCACCTTTTCTTACACTTCTCCATTCCACCACTAGTCCCGTCGATGCTGACTATGACTACCAGTCGAGATTCTCAACACTTCCCTTGCCACAGTCCTAATATAGATAACAATTTTTATTAAGTATGATACACAAAGATGTATCAAAGTTCAATGTATTATAACTAATACTTAAGCGATAAATGAAAATATTTACTATTTAATTAATAGTTATCTAAGTTTTAAAAATGAAACATGATGAATGATACTTCTTTGTTTTTTATCAAATACAATAGATGTATCAAAAAGAATTGGCAATGAAATGTAGATGACTTTTTTTTTTAAAATACTGATACTTAAGATGTAACAGTTTTTATGGCAATGTAACTGATACAACAACAACAACAATTCAGTGAAATTCCACAATGTGGGGTATGGGAGGGTAAAGTGTATGCAGACCTTACTCCTACCAAGGTAGGACGGTTGTTTCCGAGAGTCCCTCAGCTCAAAAAAAGCATAAAAAGAGGTCAGATAAGGCTAAGAAGTTCAAAGCGATATAAAAAAACAAATAATGAATAACACAAATAATGAAAGCGACATAGATAAAATAGAGTAATCAAAGTACAGAAAGTAATAGAGAGATAATAACAGAAGTCAAAGCATAAGAAAATATAGTGCGCTAATGCGCCTACTAATACGGGAGAATAACGAGACTATGTACTAGCCTTCTACCCTAATATGGGTCATGCACACCCTCCTATCTAAGGTCATGTCCTCGTTAAGCTGTAACTACGCCATTTCCTGTCTAATCACCTCTCCCTAATATTTCTTCGGCCTACCCCTACCTCTTCTAAAACCATCCATGGCCAACCTCTCGTACCTCCGCACTGGGCATCTGTGTCTCTCCTCTTCAGATGCCCAAACTATCTCAGTCATATTTTTCGCATCTTATCTTCCACCGAGGCCACTCCTACCTTGTTCTGAATAGCCTCATTTCTAATTCTGTCACTCTTGGTATGCCCACACATCCATCTCAATATTCTCATCTTGGCTACTTTTATCTTTTGAATGTGAGAGACCTTAACTGGCCAATACTCTGCCCCATAAAACATAGCTGGTCTAACCACCATTTTATAGAACTTGCCCTTAAGTTTTGGTGGTACCTTCTTGTCATATAGTACACCGGAACTGAGCCTCCGTTTCATCCATCCTGCCCTAATATAATGTGTGACATCCTCATCAATCTCCCCGCTTCCTTGCATGATAGGCCCAATGTACTTGAAACTACTTTTCTTTTGGATGGCCTGGTCACCAAGCCTAACTTCCGCGCCAACCTGGGATGTATCACTGAATTTGCACTCTAAGTAATCTGTCTTGGTCCTACTCAGCTTAAACCCTTTAAACTTCAAGGTATGTCTGCAATCCTCCAGCCTAGTGTTAACTCATAGTTAACATCAGTAAGATGAAAAACTTTAAAAATGACAAACTGATAGTTAAAATTCAATAATATTTGATAAGTAATTGCATAAAAAAAAAGATTAAAATAATAGTTGTTCGAAATAGTATGCCATAGTACTTATCCAAAGCAATGTTAACTAACAGTAACCTAACTACTCCAAATTTCAATATTACTATCAAAAGAAAAACTTCCATTCTACTAGTACCAAGATCAAACAACTACTCGACATTGACCATTTCTTCTTCAGCATGAAATATGAAATCACTCTTGAGCTTTGGAGGATCGTAGTTTTCACTAACATAACCTCTTTTGCCTTTCCATATTCATAATTCCATAAAAGTGATGCGTATCTTGAGCGGAGGTAATCTGCCTATAATGCAGTTGACGGGATAGGAATTCCATCACTGAGATATTCAGCGAAAGTAGCCAAGAAAACACCACAACACAAAATTAAAAGTACTGAATAAAATAAAATGGATAATAATGAATTAAATATACATAATGATAAATACTCACAATTTATCACTTCCATGTTGTCCAATGCCTTGAACATATTCAACCCAAAAAGGGTGATGTGGTTCAAGCAAATAGTCGGTAGATTTGCCCTTATACGAATCAAGAATTGACCAATCGATATATTTGGTATGCTCAAGAAACCCACTATTCTGGAGGTAGGTTGGAAGCATTACTGCTAACTTTTGAATATCTGGGAAAGGGATTTTTTTTCTTGATCTAGATGATGAATCATACACGTGTATAGACCTATATCTCAATACAACAACAACCAGCATCCAATGAAAATTACTATCACAGTTTATGGAGATATATACCTCATCTACCAAATGCAATGGCAAACCAGCGATATTGTGTAACCTTTGATTATGTTCTTCACGGACTTCTCATGAGAATATACAACAACGGCACGTGACATCTCTCTTTGTGTAGAAATTTCAGCCAAAATGTGATAATATTGTCCGTATGCCACCTCGATATAAGTTTTGAAGATATAATTTATTGTTGCATATATAAACTGATTACCGAACTATATTTTAGACTTCTTAGGTAGTATAATATTACATCGATGTGCTGCACAACGTAAGCAATAGTTAATTCTATAAAATGATAAATAAGTGTTAACACATGTAAGAATTTAGTTTAGAATGCCATTTATACTGATGATTTAATGTTATTGCATGTATCTGATACATATCTTTATGTATCAGATACATTGGTTACATGTGTATTAGAGACTGTTTATTAATGTATGACTGACCTCGTCATTCCAGCATCTGTTGGGCTATGACATCAAATAAAATCAGTTCTTATCATGAGGAAAGGCAATAACAAAATTTATTTTTTCAAATCCAAAGAAAGAGCACTTGAAGTTGGCTATTGCGTAAAAGACAGCCGCACTGAATATCTTCTTCATGACTAAAAACGGTTGTTGAATTTTCAAGTAATGAAAGTCCATATATAAGAGCATCTATCACGTCTCGAATTTTGAATAATATTGAAGTTGAAGTTGTGGAATCCTATTTAATAAGAATGATTAAAAATGTTATTTTTGTACTATATTTTGAATTATTTACTTTTGTAATTGGATTGAAATAATAACCAAAAACTAAAAAATATTGAACAAGATAAAATTTTAGAAGCCCATCGACACATTGTGCTTAGATTTATCTGTATTCGACTTGCTGAACATTTTCTTCACTTATGTTAGTCATATTAGGAGCCTGAATTGATTCTTTCATGATTTAAATCTGTTCATCTGATACATTAACCTATATGACATGTATCAAGTTATAATAAACTTTTTAATACTAAATGTATCTCAAAGTTGTTTTGATACATTACCTTTGATGTATATATATCAGAAGGCTCTTCAACACCTTCAACAATATCTATTTTCTTGGGCATTGGTGATATATCCTGTATTTGTTGTGGAATATTGGAAGTTTCTGATTCCTAAGAGTATACAATTAACAATTACTTCAGAAAATAAATGTTAAGATGGAAAATGAAAAATCTAATACATCAATATGGAATGTAACAATTTTTTTAATATTGTGAAATTTAGTAATTTTGATACATTACCTTTAATGTATATGTAGTAGCAATCTCTTGAACACAATCAACAGAATCTGAATCTTTGAGCATTGGTGATACATCATCTACTTGTTGTGGAATTTTGGATGAATCAGATTTCTAAAATTACAAGACTAACAATTACTACACAAAATAAGTGTTGAAATGAGAAATGATGAATCTGATACATCAGAAGTAATGTATCAACATAAGAATTTTTATGTACCTGAGTAAATTCCTATGCATGAGATTTTTCTTGTGTTTTAGGGGCATCAGACTTAATTGGATTAATAATGGACTCCTCCACTATAGTAGGTGGTTGTGGTTCTTCAACCACATTAAACAATTGCACAAAATCAATATTTTGAATTGGACTTGATATACCGATATTATCATGATCAAGAATCTATAATGTTAGGAAAAATCTTAATTGTAAGAAACAAATAAATACAAATATTTTAACAAAAGACACTACACTTTTATGGATGGGTTAACTTTTTCTTCAATGTCTTTCAAAATATCTGAGCGAGTAGATTTAATCATACTCTTGAGTCGATTGAACTTCCGATCAACCTTAATAGAAAAAATAACAAAAATTAGAATGTATCAACTTATTAAAAATATATTGGTTTAATTAAAACTAATACTTAAAGATAACGTATTTCTTTATAAACTTCTTTAACTCAATGGCATCCGCTAAACCAATTTGTTTCGAAATTCCAGAAGTTTCACCTCCCCCCACTGTCTTTGCCACAAATTTTTCTATAGTGGTTGTGGCCTTTGATACATCATGAACATGCATTTCTATTGGTTGTGGGGGTAGGACATCTTTCTCTTTGATCTCCATTTTCAACGGAATAGACTTTTTATCAAGAACAATCTTCCTTCTTTTGGGAGAAGGTGGGGAAGATGTACCATCAACACGATCGAATCTCCTTAGCAACTCTTCGGGTGGTTTAGTTGAAAAATCCTCAAAGTCAGAGAGTTATTGAGCTTCCTCTCATTTGGGATTCACAACTGATGTCGATGGTACATTAGGATCTTCACTTCCAGGGATATCAAGGGATAAAATTTTATCTTGCGTTGGAACATGAAAAATAAAAAAGAAACAGAAGTAAAATGCAAAAAACTCAAAAAATCATTATGTATCAGTGGTTGAGTAATAAAATATGATGTATCATATTCAATATTAATGAATGTATCAGATTTGTTAAATGTAAAGCATTAGATCATAATTGAAAACAAAATAAAGATTATGTTAATAAAATCTTAGGAATCTGGTACTATAATTGATAAGTACTAGATGATATATACATTGTATGAATGGAGTTTTATGGAATATACCTCACTGAAAATGCTAGACATAAAGGTCTGATATTTGGGATTTACCGCAACAACACGTTAATTAAGAATTCTAGGGATGTGATTACCCACTCTTATATTAATTTCAGAAGGGACTTGAGATGCACATTCATAAATTCATTCATTTATAGCGTATGGCATGCTACCTAAACGATACATCTATTTGACAATAGTAAACTCCTGCCTCATACCTTTCATCAATTTGGAAAAGGCGATTTTATCCCATGGGAACTGATCATATTTACCATCCTCTACCATTCTAAAATTGTCAACAGACATAGGTGAATCACCTAGTTGAAAAAATATAAATGTGTGGATGAAGTAGAGAACGACCATCTGAACAACGTCTTTGTTGTTTTCCCATCTACAAATAATGAAACGTTATACTAGATGACCTTTGTTTACACCCGTTTGTGCACCAAGAAAATATTTTGACATCAACCTGTTGGGAGGTGCATCCCGGTATCGAAAATCATTGATATTATTGGTACATCGCAAATTGATAATGATAGAAAATTCCTTGATCTAAAAATGGAGTACGTTACCCTAAACTTGACGAATGTGCAATTCATCGGGGGTTTTCTACTACAACTCAATAAGTAGAAGAAATTTTATAATTTGACCTTGAAAATTGCATTGTGTAATATTTAGGTAGTGACCAAAAATGATTTGCCTAAACAACTTAATCCCTTCTTCACCTATTGTTGATTGAAAATCATCAATAAAATTAGAAGTTTAGATAGTGCCGAATCTCAATGCGTGAGAAGGGATCTTTTTGATGACATACTTCAAGCCCTGTACATTACTAAATATATAAAAATATGATACATGAAATATATATCTTGATAAAAATGGTGAACTTATGTATCATGTACATTACTAAAAACATAATGAATAACACATAATGTATCATCAACACCACAAAAAGAATCAGCAAACCTTATGTAACATGAATAACACGCAATGTATCAGGAACAGAACAAAAATATCAATAAAACTTATAAATTAGGTTATAACACCTAATATATTATGAACACAATAAAAAATAGCAGTAAAACTTATGAATTAGGTTATAATGCATAATGTATCATGAAGACCATAAAACATCAGTAAACCTTATGAATCATGGATAACACATAATGTATCATGAAGACCACAAAAAATAGTAAAACTTATGAATCATGAATAACACATAATGTAACACATAATAGCAGTAAAACTTATGAGTCATGAAGATAATAGCAATCAGCATTGTAAAAATCCTATTTATCAACATATGAATTGTGTATCACCATTAAAAGAAACCTGATACATTTAGACTATATCACAAATGATTATATATCATTAAAGATCTTAAGAATGGAACATTTAAATTTAATAGTGAATCAGAGAATTAAACATAAAAATATCAAAAAAAATATTGTATTAACTCATACCTTTGAAATATTAGGGTGTGTTGTAACACCTTCAAAATTTTCCTCTGCTTCTTGGGGGATTGTTGAACTGAATTTTTTAATTTTGCAAGTAATGATTCCATAACTAAGGGATCATTATGATGTTTGATCTAATCTCTTGATAACTTTTCCTAGACGAATCAGAGCCTGTTGAAACAAGTATTTCTTGAAGTTGGTTTAACTGAATAAGACCAAGACTAAAAAATGGAGTAGAATCCATATGTATCAGTAATTGTAGATGAAAAACTCTCAAAATTTGTAGTGAATTCAATGGAAAATCTTGTTTGATGGAAGGAAAGGAAAATTGAAATTGAAAGAGAATGAAGATATTATATTACCTTTTTAGAAGTTTCAATTTGAGAAGATGGACTGTGATTAAAAAAACCCTCTTTTATGTTTGCTTGTAATTAGGCGTGAAATCAGGAATGTTGGGAAGAAAAAAAAAGATGTATCGGAGAGTTGGAGAGAGAAATAACAAAAGAGGGATTTTTAATTTTTTTACAAATGGTAGGGAATAATTGGAAATATAGAAATATAAGGTTTGTAGTTTGGTAATTTTTCATAAAAATAACCTCATTTGAGAGAAGATGAGAAGAATAATACTTTATCCTGTGTAGAAGGAATATTATTGTATCTAAACTAAGAAAACCTTGAAATATCATGTTGACAGAAAAAAACAATTGTTCATCGATATTACTGTAATGATTCTGAAGGTTATTTATGGAAATTCTTAGAAAATTACTGTTTTATTCCTCCTATTAATCGCTTGGAGTCATGTTTGATCAGTTGTTGAGGTTAAAATTAAAATCAGACTGAAAACTTGAGATTTTTGAAAGTTTTAGAGCTTGAAAGCTTTAAGTTGTTAAAAAGTAAATTTTTATGACAGTTGGAACTACGAGTCTTTGAATGAAATTTCATTAGTTCCATCAGCTCCAAAATGTGGAATTTGGTCTAGGAGCATTTTCATCTTCAATTTTGGAGTCTTTGAGCCCGTTTGGATAAAGCCCATTTTTAGCTTTTGGACGTGTTTGCCTAATGCTGACTTTAAGCCATAAAGTTCTTAAAGTCAGTCAAAAATGAAAAGTTAGGATTCCTAACTTTTTTTTCCAAAGTGCTTAAAGTCATTTTCTTTGACAATGGAAATTACTTTTATATCCCTTATATTTTAACTAAATTCTCAAACTATCTTTTTTTATTCTTTTAACCCTAAAATTCACATCATAAGCACTTTTATCCAAACACTCAACTGGTTATTTATAAAAATAATTTTCAGCACTTCAAAGTTCTAAAAACACTTCATAAATAAAAGATACTTTTTTTAACCCCATCCAAACGGGCTCTATATGTGGAATCAAGCCCTTGAGTTGGAAGTTTAAGTGAAATTAGGCTAAGAGTTGACTTTGGTCAACATTCAGAGTTCGGAACCTCAAATTGGAATTCTGTCAATTTCATTGGATTCTGAATGTGATTTAGGTCCAGAAGAAGTCTTCGATAATTTTTTAGAGGTTCCGAGGGCAGTTTGATATTTTTGAGAAAAAGTTAGTTTATTGCGACTTTAATGGATTTTGGGTCAAGGAGACCTCAAATTCATGTTCCGGTGGTTCCATTGAGTCTAAAACGTTGGCTTTAGTTTTGATTTGTATACTCGAAATTTCTAACAAATCTCGAGGGTCAATTCGATAATTATTCTTGAGCCTTGGTGATCTATTGCACTACTATATGGTTTCCTTCTCAATGTCGTGGAGCCTTGAATACGTTCTCAAAGGTAAAGTTGGTCGACCCTTGCATTTGCAGAGACTTGATCTCATTTGTGGAGAGTTAAGTTGGTCGATCCTCTCATTCATGGGACTTGGCTATGTTCACAGAGGTAAGAGGGCTGACCGTAGATCAAGTTCACGAAGCCCTAGCCGTGATCGCAGAGGGTCGGATCACTAACCTTTGTGTTCCCGGTGTAGCTTCCACGTTCACAAAGGGTAATATGGTTGGGCTCCGTGTTTGTAGAATAAGGTCCACATTTGCGGAGTGCAATTCACTACCAGTTTAATGAATTTTTTAATGTCGGGGTTTCATTCCCATTTCACCTTTTTTTACTTTGGGAACTCTTGGGTGGCAATTTCGAAGAGGTTTTTGAGATTAAATAATTGGATAAGTGTTTTTAATCCTAAATCTTTATTACACATTAGTTCTCTATGATTTTAAACATCAAATTCTTGCTTTTGAATTTGAAAGTTTATGGTTTTTTCAAGAACTCAAACCTTTATGAAAAATGGTGATTTAAGATTGATTTCAACTCTGTTTTCAAAATGGTTTTCACCGGTGAGTTTTGATTCCTTTAAGTAACATAATTTGATATGAAATTTTCAGATTTAAAACCGTAACTCTCGAGAATATATTTTTGGTTCATTCGGGACGTGGTTATCAAAATCATTGATATGACTATTGTTGTTCTCGAATTCTTATTGTGATTCCATATTTGTTTACATTGTATTAATTTGGAGGCCCATCGTAGAGGAAAAACTCTAGTATCAAGTTGATTGTTAGTCCTCTTTAAGACAAGTAGACTTCTTGACTCTTTGTTAAGTGTATTGAACATTGTATGTCATTGTATAAATGGGAGTAATAAGGATTGGCTACGGGTTTCGCATAATTTGTGTATTGTTAAATGATGAATGAGTTCATGAATGATAACCTGGGGTAAAAGAATAATCTTATTGGCATGGATATATATAATGTGCACGAATACTCGAATGATTATTTTAATCCACCTTGATAAAGTGTCTTGATTGCATTGTGACTGGTTATTGGCATAATAATATCATCCTCTCATTATGCATATGAACATACTTATTTGCATTGATTGTGTGACACTATTATGATGGGAATTTTGTGAATTGATGAGAAAGATATATAAAGAGCATGTATCATTATCGAGGATAGTGTCACGCATCGTGGTTGATACTATTTTGAAGGAACGCATCACGCGCCATGGTAGTTACATGGAATAATAAGTCCCTCATTGATCGCGGATTGAGATTCAGCCGGTGTGAAACATTAGAAAAGACATGCATCACTCTATATGACATTGCACTACATTGCATAGCACTTCATCCCTGTTCTTATTATCCATGCATGATGATATGTTATCGAGGTTGTTGATCTATGAAAGTTTGTGGTGATCTTCCTGTATGTGTTGAGGTATAAGTTGTGATTTTCTATATGTGCTCTATTGTTGTGAATGCGAATTGTTAGGTTAGGTTGATTAATTTTGTACAAGTTGTAATTTGTGGAGGTTCGAATGGTGTGTGATGGAATACTTGTATTCAGTATGAGTTTACCTAGAGTTATTAGGGTTGCTTGCTGAGTTTTCCTTGCTTCTAACCTTGTGTAGGTCACGGACCCAAGACGTCTTGATTTCTCCTTCTTACTTTAGTTCGAGGCTCACTTGAGTAGTTCATGAGGTAGCTTCTCTTCACTTTGACAAACTTCACTTGCGCTTCAATATTTTTGTTGTTCTAGACACACAAACATTAAGAGTTATATTTCTTAAATCTGATGTAATATTTAGGCTTATGTATGTGATATCATATTTTTAGGGTGTATTGACGTTAATTTATGTTTATCGACGGTGTTTGTGCTATATAAATTTTTATTCTGTTTTACTTCAAGACTCTCTTCTTATATTGGGTTATAGGCTAATTCGTCTTGGTGGGACAAGATAGGTGTCATCACACCCGTTTTGGGTCTTGACAAAATGGTATCATAGTCAGGTTCATAATTCTTACGTGTGTACAAGTCTAGTATAGTATCGAGGATCAGCACAAAGACATTCATTGCCTATCTTAGAGAGGCTATGGATACTATTAGGAAATTTTCTTTATATGCATTCATTCTTATCATGCGTGGTTACTTTCGATAGTGCTGATTTGTTAGGTGTCCTTTTGACAAATGGCTAGGATAAGAGTTACCGCTGATGGTAGAAGAGGGAAGGCTAACCCCGAACATTTCATTGCAATCCCAAATAGGGGTAGATGTAGAGGCCGTGCGAGTGAGATAGGCCATGCCCGAGGAGCGGCACCATTGAGAGACCGTGGTACAGGTGTCTCTTTCGAGCCAGAGTTGGATAATAAAGAGGAACATGTTCCTTAAGAGT
Source organism: Solanum dulcamara (assembly GCF_947179165.1). Lineage (NCBI taxonomy): Eukaryota > Viridiplantae > Streptophyta > Magnoliopsida > Solanales > Solanaceae > Solanum > Solanum dulcamara. Next base: position 56,126,830 of record NC_077248.1, on the reverse strand, counting down.
ATGCTACAACATCTTTGCTTCAGAACACCTTGTTGAAAGTGTTGGGTGAGCTTGAGGTTTTCACTTAGAGTGGGGGTGCGATAGACATGCCACATGGTTCTCAAATCAGAGCAGGGCTCAGACCCCAGATCAACATTAGGTTTCGATTATTCATGATCCGATGAGACAACCACTAGTGGGTCAAAGAGTCATGGTGATACTTTACTTGGGGTTGGAGCCTAAGATGCACCTTTGCTTGTATTGACTGAGGATGAGAAGATCCGTTATGAGAAGTTCAGAAAGATGGATCCACTTCAGTTTCAGGGTAGAAAGACTGAGGTTCCATATGATTCCTGACTACGTGTCAAGAGTTACTTAAGACAGTTTGTTTAGTTGAATTTCATGGAGTTTGTTATGCTATACTCCAGTTGTGTGGGCCATCTAGGGAGTGGTGGAGAGTTTATTTGGGATATAGACTTATTAGATCTCTACCGGTGACTTGAGATGTATTTTCTAGTGCCTTCAATGACTATTTCATCCCTTGGAGTGTAAGGAAAGGAAAGCCTGTTGAGGTTCGAGAGCTTGAGGTAGGATAGTCTTTCAATTGCAGAGTATGTGTCATGAACCAAGCTACCCTCTAGACGTGACAAGATAAATAGGATCCCGAAAGACCCTAAACAATCCACTTGACGTAAGAATGACACTAACAATAAAAAATACCAAATGAATCAAAAAATGGAAAATAAGTCAAAACATAGTATGATATATCATAACGGGAAAACTAGATACAACTCAACATATGCAAAATTATCTAATGTCTAAAATGCCTGTATCATAAATGATATGTTAGAACATGTCTCTAGTTATGTCTAACATAAGAAAAATTGAAACAAAGTCTGAACAAGTCTAGCGTGAACATCCTCAGAATATGAGGACTCACCCACATTGTAAAGCTGAGTGGAGTCTATACTAACCACATGCCTGATGCAAAGCGTCGTGACCTATATTATAAGAGAATATAGGTAAAAAAGTATGCGTTCAGTACTATAAAATATACTGAACATGGAGAATATGCAATGCATGACATAAAACATATAATGCAATGACTTAGCTAAAATATGTCGTAATCCTTTAGAATATTGTTAGAAACATGAAACACGGTCAATGCAAAACTCATAAGAAAATCATAGTCAAAGCATAACATAGGGAGAGATACCGTTAACCGACATAAATCATGTGAGATATAACATGGAGTCCAGTGTCTTCTCCCTACCGAAAAGATGTTGCCCTACTTGCCAGATAAGGACCATGAACATGAACTATTTGTGGATACTAGCTAAAGCCAATTAAGGCAAAGTCCTACGGAGGCATGTAGTTATGAGATTAGGAGATTAATACTAGAGACCTGACCTCTACTAACGAGAGAGTCTCCATGCCAAAGTTCTCTCAATGCTAATTAATATGTCAACGAAATATCATACATAACATATCATAAGCTTTGGAAATTGTAAGGCTCTTGTAAAATCAAATTCATCATAACATACTTAAATAACAAGAATAACTCTTTTAATAACTCGTGATTTTATCACATATTCATAAAGACATTACCTAAAGCATCTAGATCATGATAAGCTTGTTCATAGAAATCATGGAAATCCTTTATGATGAGAATACTCTAGTTTCAAGCAACCTTAGTTTAATTAAAACATAATTGATACTTTATCTAAAAGCATTCCTAAATCACAGTCTCTTCAATTCATGATGCATGCATAATTATCAAAAACATAGTGCATAATCATAGAATAGGCATAATACATGGATTCATGTAAAATGCCTTGGAAACATGTGATTAAAATTAAATCATGAATAATAAGATCACTGAAAATGAATAAAATCATAATTTATTGAACCCAATACATAATCATAAAAATTTAGGGTTTTGAAGGAAATCATAAAAGAGAATTTGGAGATTCTTTGGGATACATAGATGGAAAGAGATCCATGGATGAAATTCTCACATGCCTCAATGAATCCTAGCCTTGAAACTTGAAGAGGAGACTTGAATCCTTGAAATCCTAGCTTGATTGGAGAAGAAGAACTTGAGAGAGAATTTGTTGAGAGCCTTAGGGGTTTTGTGTGAATGAGATGGGATATGGGATATTTGAAGGGTAAAAATAGTTATTGGACTTAGGAATAGGCTTAAAATGACATAGCTTAGGCATTAAAATAATAGAAAATAACTAAAATAGACCTATAAATTAACTATCGAAGTGACCCTGTGAGCTGACCTACAGACAACCCAAACGTTTCGTAGGTCAACTTCAGGAAGTCAAAAACCACAAACCCCTCATATGATTCGTAGATCACTCTATAGGCCGTACGCCCTGCTCATCCTATTTAACCTTGAACTCCAACTCTCTGTTCCTCTCCTATGACCTCACTTACGGGCTATAGGTCCCATCTACAGAACGTCCCATTAGTCCATAGAAAAACTTTAGAGGCTTCAAACTTTCCAACTTTCAAGACCTCTTCTACTATGGCCTTGTACAGATTGTAGGACTTTATATGGTTCGTAGGTAGGCCTCGTGCAATCATCCTCTAAAACTAAAATTTTCCCAAGTATTGAATTGATTCCACGACTAGTTCCTATAGCCCGTTGAACCTTTGACGGTTCATACATGGGCTCGTTGAACCTTTGTACCAGCAATATTTTTGAACTGTTTCTTTTTTAATCGTCTTTTTCATTTCCCAGGTGTAACAATATCTACCTATAAGGAATATTCATCCTCGAATGATACTCAAGTTATCATGAATAGAGTGGAAATGAGATATAACAACCTAACATGAGTGCAAAATACAACAAAATGCATAAATTCAAGGAACAATCAATCTCAAGCTAAAACATGACTTTAAAAACTAACTTCATGAACATGCATGTATGTGGAAACATGAGAATAGCTTAAACGTATGAATCCAAGACATTAAATCATAAGGATGTAATACCCCAAGCTGAAACTGAAATGGAGGGAAATAGATAAGGATACCACAATATCGTATTGGCTTTGGCCTCCCAAATAGCACACTCAACGAATTGATTCCTCCAAAGATATTTCATGGAAGCAACTTTTTTATTTCTCAACTTCCGGACTTGATGATCAAGAATCTCAACCGGAACTTCTTTATAAGAGAGACTTTCCTTCACACCCAACACTTTTCAATGGCACAATTTAAATAGGATCACCAATACAATTTTTTAACAAAGAAACGTGGAACACCTAGTGCACCGATGTCAATTCTGAAGGCAAATCTAACTCATAAGCCACCTTACCAAAATGCCTCAAAATATGATATAGTCCTACATAAGGGGGACTATGATTTCCTTTCTTACGAAAATGCATTGCATCCTTCATTGGCGATATTTCAAGTAAACACAATCATTAACTTTAAAATTGACCTCTCTTCTTCACATATCTGTGTAGGATTTCTGTTGACTTTGGGCAGTCCTCAACCTCTTTCTAATGAGTCAAACTTTTTCCATAGCCTCATGACCAAGCAACTGGAGATTTACACCTCCTACCATAGAGAGCCTCAAATAGAGCCATTTGAATACTGGAGTGAACTATTGTTATAGGCAAACTCAATGAAAGGCAAATGGAATATTAATTACCCTTGAAATCAATCACACAAGCTCTCAACATATCTTTCAAATTCTTAATAGTTTGATCAACTTGACCATCAGTCTGAGGCTGAAAAAGTTGTACTAAGCTTAACTTGAGTACCAAAATCCTTCTGAAACGATCTCCAAAAATAAGAACTAAACTGAGTACTTCTGTCAGATATGATACACAATGGAACACCATGCAGCTTAACGAACTTTTGAATGTAAGGTCTAGCATAATTCTCCATTGAATAAGAAGTCTTAATTGGAAGAAAATACACTGACTTAGTCAATCGATTACAACAATTCAAATCGAATCATGTTGATGGCGAGTGTGAGATAAATATTAATAAAGTCCATATTCAAGTCTTTCCACTTCTATGGAGGAATTCTAATATCTTGAGCTAAACCTCCCAATTTTTTATGGTCAATATTCACTTGTTGGAAATTCAAACACTTATCCATAAATTCCGCAATATCCTTTTTCATGTCATTCCATTAATAGAATTTCCTCAAATTCAGGTACATCTTAGTAGGTCTCACATAAATAGAATATTGAGAACTATGAGCTTCCAATAAAATTTGTTCCTCAAACCATCAACATTCAGAACACTCAAACAACTTTGGTAATGGAGTACACCATATCCCCCTTAGGAAAAAAACCACTATTGTATTTTCTGAAACCGCTTTCTTCAATTCAACTAGCCTTAGATTACTATCTTGTTTCACAAACACATCTGATAGAAGAGATGATTCTGAGCTAATTTGCACAATAACACTACCAAGTAAAAATGTAACAAGGAGGAGAAAGCTCAACTTTGATTATTCCCTCAAGCTATTGGGTTTTAAATAGTGGAGTTTGACTACTATCCAATGTTGCAACATTGATCTCCTTTTCTCGTATAGCATTTGAAGAAGAAACAAAAACTCATGATCCCATATTTGACATTTTTGCGGAGGATTAATCTCATAGCAACAAGGTCTAAAACGGGAAAGCAAACCATAGGTAACATAATTATTGGAAAGAAACAAATATTAGTTAAATCTGACTGATCATAACTAATACACAAATAATTTACTATACTCCAAACAAAGAGAAATGATAGTATCAATTAAGAGTCCACCCTTGCTCAAAAAATTACAACAGTTAAATCTTAGTGAATGGATAATGAACCAAGAATGTATTAAGACCAATTACCACACCTGATGCATAAGTAGTTCCGAAGAACAATGCAAAAGTGTGATAGATGATTGATAACGGCAAAAAAAGCATAATTCCCCGGTGTCATAGGTTACCTTTCTATCTTCCTCCCCCGTGACGTTCCCAAAGCGATTGGGAATTGAAGAGGGGAGAACGAGCAGACATCAAACGATTAATGAGATTTTGATTTACCTGAATAATCCATCACATATTTGTACATGCTCTGCTGGATTAAGATGGGAGAGACGGTCAAACAACACATGAGCATGATACCTGGCAGTAATAAATGTTATCTGTAAAAGTATCCATATGTATAAATTATAAAAAAGAAGACAGAAGAGCGAAAGACCAAAATACCACAGAAGGAGTCAACAAACATGGAACTCAAATGATTTTACCTACATAGGATTACAGAAATATTTTACCTGCTGGACAATTAAAAAAGGGATATCTAGGGAAATTGAAGCATGCAAAATTAAACAAAAATGCTCTCAATTAATAGTTTGGTCTAACAATACCCCTGCCATCATTAGTTTAGTCCTAAAATGCCCCACCACTAATAGTTTTGTCCAAAAATGTCCCTATTGTTACTTAATGGGTCAAAATGTTCTTTTTCCAACAAATATATTATATCTTTTCTTTTTAAAAACATTTTATTTTTAATAAATATAAAACTTTTAACAAACGCTATTCTTGTTTTTTTAGATAAGAGTAATTATGTATTCACAAAAGGATCATCATTAAAAAAATGATGAGCACAGGTCACTTACAATCACATCAGAGCTTATCAAAACTACCCAATGGGAGATTACAAATTGCCTATGAAATCAACAAAAAGTTCTGTATCCCTCATCATATCATGTTTACACCACAAATACAAAAGACTAAGACAATTCATTCTAATCTTATGAATGTTGTTTCTTTTATCCTTGAAACATCTAGCGTTCCTTTCTTTCCACAGAGTCCACCAAATGCAAGTTGGGTTTAACTCCCACCAGTCTTTAGCAGAGTCTCTTCTTCCTATCTCCTTCCATCTGTCTAGTAAATCCTTAGTGGTCTGTGGAATTACCCAACACACACCAAGGATAAAAAAAATGTTCCATAGGTTAGTACCAACCTCGCAATGAAGGAATCAAGGAACAGATGCCCATTGAATTCAGCATCTTAGTCACACATAAAGCACCTTGAGCAGATCTATCTTACTTTCTTCTGAAGCACTTCATGTGTTAAGCATGCCCTTCTACACACCAACCAAAAAAAACATGAGACCTTTAGAGGTATTTTTATTTTCCAAATTAATTTCCATGGCCAGATTAGCATGACTTTACTATGAACATTCCTTTACTTTGTAATCTCCATATAGGCTTATCAGGTTCGATAGAGGTACCTAGGAGGGCATTTAGAACCTGAAATAGGTTAATGACTCTCTCAATCTCCCAATCATTGAGGGCTCTTCTGAATAAGAGATTCCAACCTTGAGGGCTCCATATCTGGAAGATTGTGTCCTTGCTCTGTTGGTTGCGCATAAACTGTGTGTTTAGGCATTCTTCTCCAATCCATAAATCGTACCAGAAGTCAATTTTTTTGCCACTTCCCACCTCTAGTGAGATGTTACCTTTGAAATGTAGCCATAGTCTTCTGATGGTTTTCCATACACTACACCCAAATGATCCCAGAACCTCCTCAATCGACCAATGGCTTTGCATGCCATATTTCTCAATGATGACACTCTTCCATAATGGCAACTCTTCAGTGCAAAATCTCCACAAACATTACTGAATAAGACGAGTTCTGAAGACTTAGTTTTTTATACCCAGCCCCCCATGCATCCTGAGGAGAGTTAGTACGTCCCACTTGACTAGCTTATACCTCCATTCTCTCTGTTCCCACTCCAAAGAAAAGATCTTCTAAGTTGGTTGATCTTCCTCTTAATGCTCTTTGGGATAGGAAATAAACTCATCATATAGGATGGGAGTGCATCTAAGACTAATTTGACCAGTATCAACCTTCCTCCCAAAGAGAGGTATTGACTTTTCCCCCTTGCTAGTTTCCTGTCACATCTCTCCAGTACTTCATTCCACACTTATGTGTCCTCTTTTTTTTCTCCCAAAGGCATGCCCAGATACTTAGTAGGTAGTGTTGCTATTTGGCATCCCAGATTGCAAGCTAGCAACTCCATGTTACTTACATAATAATTGGGTAAAGGAAACTCTTTTGCCAATTAACATGGAGCCCAGATATACCTTCAAAGATAGTGAGAATTGCTCTGATGTGTCTAATTTGTGTCACCTCAGACTCACAGAAGATCAAAGAGTCATATGCATAGAGTAGATGGATAACCTCCAACTCCTTATCCATGTTGCCCTGCACCTTAGCTTTAAAACATTTTAACCATCCATCGCCATTTGCTTTTCTGAACATGTGGTTGAGTCCTTCCATGGCTAGAATGAACTAGAATGGTGAGAGAGGGTCTCCCTGCCTCAACCCCTGTTGTGATTGGAAGAAACCCTCAGTTTCCATTTATAATTATTGAGAGCATAACAGTGGATATGTAGAACCTTATCCAATTAAGCCACTTCCTTCCAAATTCCATGACCTTCAAAATCTTCAGCATAAAAGGCCAATTGACATGATCATATGCCTTTTCTATGTCCAACTTACATAAAATTCCAGTATTTTTTTCCTCAACTCTAGAGTCCTCCAATTCATTAGCAATAAGTGTAGCATCCATAATTTGCCTTCCTTTCAGAAAGGCCATTTGATGTACATCAACCAACTTCCTATTACAATCTTCAACCTCTCCATGATTAGTTTGGAAATAATCTTGTACACTCCTCATATCAAACTGTTAGGTATAAAATCTTTTAATTTTTCTGCTCCAGCTTTTTTAGGAATCAATGCAATGAAAGTGGCATTGAAGGACTATTCAAAAACTTCATTTTGATGAAAGTTATGAATTGTCAACATCAGGTCTTCCTTTAATATTTCCTAACAGGATTTGAAAAAACTCATTGTGTAGCCATCTGGACCTGGGGCTTTGCCTCCATCACACTGTTTTAAGCAATTTAAGACCTCGGTCTCAGCGAAAGGTCTTTGAATCCAGATCTGCTCCTCTTGAGAAATAGTTGGGCAATCCAAAAAGTCAAAACAAGGTCTCCAGTCCTCAGGTTCACTATAGAGTTTCCTATAGAAACCAACCATAGTGTTTCTGATTTCTGAAGGATCTTCTACAACCACCCCTCTGTCTATTAGCCTGTCAATGGTGTTGTTCCTTCATTGTGATGTTGCCATTCTTTGAAAAAATCGCTTGGATTCTTCATTTTTTGCCAGCTCTTCCAGTTCCACTACTATGGTGGCTCTTACCATCATTTCATCCACAGTCAAGTCCCTTGTTTCCTGAAACTCATCAATTTCAGCCAATTCTTCAAGTAGACTATTCTTTTTATTTACTAGCTTCCCAAAATTTGATTTGCTCCATTCCTTTAGCTTCTGCTTGAGAATTCTTAGTTTGACATTAAGCTTTAATCTGGGCATCCTTCAACCAAAAATTCAGTCCACCAAGCTTGGATCAAATCAGTGAAACCCTCCACTTTGAGCCACCAGATCTCAAACTTGAAGTTTGATCTTTTTTGTTCCCAATTTCCACATTTTAACATGATAGGGCAATGATCAGAGAGCACCCTAGGTAGCAACTTTTGTTTGATAGTTTTGACCTTTTCTTCCCATTCTGTAGAAAATAAGAATCTATCTATTCTAGCTGCGGTGTGATGATTAATGCCTCTAAACCAAGAAAAGATTCCGCCATTAAAATGAGGGTCATGTAATTCCATCTCTTGTATCCACCTTGAGAAGCCAGACATAACAAAAGTGATTATGTCACATCCTCTTCTTTCTTCCATGGTTCTGTTGGTGTTAATGTCTACACATGTGAGCCAAGGACCATCACATAAGGTTCTGACTGCAGCCAACTCCTCCCAAAATAGTAGCTTCTCATTTCTAGCATGTGGAGCATACACTCCAGTGAGGTACCAGGTAAAGAAGTTATGAGTTGATACAAACTCATAGTTAATGGTGGTGGCCTATTTTAACTTGAGTCCCACTTCAAATTCTACAGTTCCACACCAAAATCCCCCCCCCCCCCTCCACACACACACACACACAACTATCCTCAACCTCTAGGTAGCCACATTTAATCCACCTACATGATAATAACTGCTTGTCCATTGCTTCAACTTCCTTGCTTATCTTTGTTTCTTGAAGGCAGTAAACATCAACTTTCCATTTTTGCATTAAACTATTCACCATTGTTCTCCTTTTTTGGCTGGTTAACCCCCTTACATTCGATGTCAACAGATTAACTTTCATTTAAAAGTTAAACTCAAGTTCCTCCCCCTACTTCTGCTACCTTCCACTTCATTAAAGCTGGATTTTAGGTTTTTCAATTCATTTTTTCCAATTCCTCTACTCATTGGAGTAGACACTGCCTTCCCAGGCCCTTTATTATCTAACAATTATTTTCTCTCATCAATCTTCATTAACATTGCTGTGGTTACCTTTTCAAATCCTTCGAAAGCCACCCCATAAGTATTGCTCAGTTCTAAGATATTTGAATTAACCCAATTTGATGCTTTTGTCTCGATAACTTCTTGAGAAATTAGAAGTTGAATATTGACTACATCAGCATTAAGGATATGTTGTATCTGCAAATTGTGTTCTGTCTCTTGCGTGTTATTGGTAAGCAGTCAATACAGGTCGGCCCAGCCCATCCGAGCCCATACAGGCTTTGTAACTTTACAGGTCAGGCAGTCTGGCCCATTATTTTGGCAGGACAAAAAACAGCCGGCCCAATCCACAACTACGTGAGCTACGGGCAGCGCCAGGCCAGTCTATTTTTAAAAAAAATAAATATTCTAATTGAACGAAGTTCTTGTGATGGTGTTTCAGCTCCTTTCCGTCCAGTCATACCATTCGCCAACCATTCCATTGATTCTTTTGATGTCGAAAGACTTGAAGCCTGTAGCAAAGTAAATACAATCCTCTATAGTAAAGAAAGGTTTACAAAAAGGAAAGGGTGAGGGAGAGAGGTTCACGGTGATCAGAAGGACCACCGGAAGGGAGAGGTTTGGGTGGGCCTAAGCCATTTCTTGGATGTTGTGCCTGGAAGAAAAAAAAGCTTTTATTTCAATGTCGAATATCTATTCTTGTTTGTTTTCCTTTCAAAATCACAATATTTCTTCTTAATCTCATTTTATCAATTAAAATAGAATATCTACATGCACCATTTTAACCGAAAATATAGGTGTATATATATATATACATACACGGAAAACTACACAAAATAGACCAATTGTGAAATATTTACCCAAATTGGACCCAACTCAATATTTACCTTCATAGACTCATGGCCCAAACTATTTACCTTCTTACTCCACTTTCTCCCTTTCAATCCCTTCCCTTGTTCCTATTTGATACCATCAGAGTATATTATACTTTGATGGTATCAAGCAATTTATCAAGAAGGAAGAGACAGTGCTTCAACGAAACTGTTTGATACCATCAGAGTATCTTATATACTCTCATGGTATCAAATGCGCGAAATAGTTAAAAACAAGGGGTATGAAAATAATGGAGTATCCAATGGTAAATAGTTTCTTTTTGGGGGGTATAACAATAATTATCCTTCATATATATATATATACACACACACAAGATCATAGTAACCCCATCATAGTTTCATTTCGATAATGATAAAAAGAATTCTAATAAAATAGAAAATATCCTTGTATCTTAATCGTTTTCCAATTAAAATAGAATAAGCATTTGCTAATGAAAAACTTATTATTAGGAAAAGAATATGTTTAAAAAGAAATGAAATAATATATTTATTTGGGAATGGGCAATTTTTTACCCTTTTAAGTAACAAAAGGAGCATTTTTGGACCAAAATATTGACGACAAGGGCATTTTTAGACCAAATTATTGAGTACATTTTTGTTCAATTTCGCATAGCTCAAGGGCATTTTTGACCCTCTTCCGATCAAAGTAACCCTACTCTAAAATGAATTCTTCCAACAGAGAATACTCCAAAGGATGGTTACTAAATTTGCATAACCCTTCATGAAAGGAAAAAAAATGAGCTTATGAAACAAATCACGAGTAAAATACTTTGCAATTATACAAAGATTAATTAGGAAAACACTGATTAAAACCTCACAAGTATGTAAAAAACTCTTAAGAGTTGTAGGCTGCTAGCTAGACCACACCGCAAATAATCCACTAAATTAGAACTGAGATAGATTTAAAAGTTGAAACAACCCAGTGTAATCCCACAAGTGGGATTTGAGGAGGGTAGGAATGTACGCAAACCTTTACCCCTAACTTCATAGGGTAGAGAGGTTTGGAATTCCTTCCGATATACCCTCAGAACAGGCAGATAAAAGAATGGATATTATACGCCTAATGTCTGGCACAAAGACAAAAGTAAGCTGCTATCTCACTAGACAAAAGAACTGATATTTACTTTCTAGAAGAAAAGGAGAGACCCAAAAGCTATAGTCAAAATATAAAACCAAGAGAAAAGATAGTCGAACAATTACATACATAAAATCACTCGGAGCAAAGTAAAGATGAACAGATGAACAGAACACACACACCAGCAAATGCAAAGGTAAGGTTATAAACATGGAACTTCGAAATCAAACTTACCAGTCATCCACTTCAAGAAATCCCATAAGCAAGCCCAGGGGTTGACTATTTTCTAGCTCCGAGGAACGCTCAGCAACTGCCTCTGTTTCCATGTCCAATGCAGCATACAGATCCACTGTCACATCTCCTTGTTTCTCTTCATCCATGAGATCCTTTCCAGTAGCAGCAAGATTTATTCTACCTATTTTGTTAGCCTACATGAATCCAAGAGGAAAGCTAAAATAACCTCCTAACCAAATAAGCATGCCGAACTTCAAGCTAAAATACCCGCATTGAACAGAAGTATTCACACTAGAAAAAGTTGGAGCCTCATTAAGTCTCTTAGCTGAAAATGCATTGTAATGGTCAAAAGCATCCCCCTCCTTGGGAAGTAAATGTGCATAACTGAAACAAAAACCAGGTCACCAGTAGCAATAAGTTGAATTAAATCTAATAGTCCAGATTACCTACCAAGAGGTGACTAGAAAGCCCAATTATGCTTTGGGCCTTAAGCAACTCAAATTAATCAGTAGATGCTTTTGCTTAGAATAAGCAACTTCTTATATCAATAAAAAGAGGATGTAAAGATCTTACTTATTTTCCCAGAAAGAGAAGACAAATAAGTAGCATATTTCTTTCCCTGTATACATTTTATTAAGCTTACAAGTCTCTGCCTTTTGTTACCTACCTAATGCCCATTGACACCAATCTCAGGGCAACATCCTTTTTTATTATTATTAAACGATCTTTTCGATGAAAACATTCATACTATCCTTATAGAAGCAGTATGTTGTAAACAAAAGAAGCCATGAAAAACACACACGAGATGCTCTTACACTCCTTAAAAATACTTTTATTTGGTCCAACGAATAATAGCACCTTTGATTAGCTATTTTGTTCAACTATCATAATTCACACTAGTAACCAGCATCAGAAGGCATCGGTATCCTATACTCTTAGTAACGTCAATGTGCATGAGATAATAAACAAAATCACCAAGTCAAACTCTTACTTGGTTTTTCATAAAATACACAAAAATCTTTTTATACATTTTTTTCCGACAAGGTAAATTTCTCGATTTGTGCGTGTCATCCAAATTCTTTTTATACATAAAGAAGGTGTCTAATGAAATACACAGTTTAATTGACATCTATGGTTTGTGAAATGGATAATAAATAACAAAATCCATTTCTGCAAGAACCAAAAAAAAAAGAATACAATCAAGCACGAAGACAAGACATAATACTTTCTAGCAAGAAAGGTGGATGTTCATGGACAACAGCTATTCAGAGCTTATTTGAAGCCTAATGTTCACTACAAAAGTTAAGTACCCCTTTTTTGGCACTCAAATACTTAAAAGAAATTGTAAAGGGGAGGAAGAAAAGGTGGGCTGAGGTAACCAAGTACACAGATATACTCACATGCTGTCAACATCAATGAAGTCTCTTTTCACCAGCAAGGCTGTTAGCTGATAAAGTTCACTCGGAACAGGATCATTTACTTCCAGACGTTGGTAGTATTGAAACTTAAATCCAAGAATTTGGGAGGCATGGGACTGCAAATAATGGAGAGAAAATGGAAAACAAATGCACTTTCAAGACTCGGAGAGCTCCACAAAACAAGAAAACAGCAAGACAACCACAACTATACCTTGGGAAATATGGGAATCAAGTCCAAAAATATACTATTACCAGGCTGACGTTCAAAACACTCCAAAACCTGTAAAATCATAGGCCAAAGACAGAACAGAACACTGAACTTTCAAAAGTTTAAAAGGAATGGAACTCAAAAAAATGCATAAAAAGGAATGGAAATGAACGATATAATTATGGATAAAGAACGCACAATATCAAACACTCGGTTTGGATCCAGATCAAAGTGCCCAATCAGCGACTGCATATGGTCCAAGAATTAGAAATACATAAAAATGAGATTTCAGCTACCAGAGTGCTGAGGTGAAATAAAACCTTGATTATGCCAACTGTAGCAGCTGAAGCATTCCGTGTAGAACCCTCTGGAATTTGACAAAGGAGAGTGACCTACAATTACAGTCAATGGAGGGTCAAATTAAAGGAGAAAACAAAAGTAAAGTTGAGCTACAAAGAAGTGGAGGACAAGAGGTAAACATCACCAAAAGCGAGCATGAACTACTAAAAATTGCCTTAATTAGAGAACAAACGCACAGAGAACTTTGCTTTGCACAAAGCAAGAAAGGAATGGGGATAATCGTTTTGCTTGGAAGGAGAAGTGTAGGTTTGGTCTTTGATCTTTCTTCCCTTACTTTAATCCATTGACTAGAAGTGTTCAATAATTATCACCTTCTAAGAACACTACAGAAAGGGAAAACGAGGTGGAGCTTTAGGGGAAAGGATGAAAGTTTTCACCAGGCACTCTGCTGTATCTTTAACCGTCAGTGTTTAAGGACAACCAGTTTTCAGAGGACAGGTAAAAGTCCACCAGTCACCTCACACACTTACGTGTCATTTGTTTGCACTAAATGGGGTCCGAATCTGAATGCTTCAAATCTCAGCCCATTAAGTGCATTTGCTTTCTGCATTTTAAAATCTCTTAATGAGGGAGGCGAGATTGAAATTATTCAGGAGATGCACAGATGCCTCATTGAGGAGGTGTGAGAGGTTGTCTATGGCGGGTCTGAGGAAAAGTAGAGGTATGCCAAAGAAGTATTGGGCATAGGGAGTAGACAGGACATGGCGCACCTGCAGCTTACTGAGAACATGACCCTAGATATAGAATATAGAGAAGGTTAGTAGATAGCAAAGTATTGTTCAGTTTCCATCATCACTATGCAGTATTAATATCACCCTCTTATCTTGTTCTTCGATTTTATTATTACATGTTTGTTTAGCTTTAGTTATCGTACTATATGTTGTTACTATTGTTCTTTTCTCAATTATTTTCGACCTGACTGCTTTACTATAGTATTTCCATCGGAAACCTCTCTACTTCACAAGGTAGGGGTAAGGTTGCCTACACACCAACCTCCTCAGACCCCACTTCTAGGAATACACTAGGTATGCTGTTGTTGCTGTTTAATGGGTCTGAATGGACCTGAATAAATCACAATTCAGACTTATTCAAAAATGCTACTTTTATTTCCCGAAAAGTTCACGCTTCTCTTTTTTTTTCTTAGACAGAAAATTTCACACCTCTTTTATTTTTGAGAATCGTAACAGTATATTTAAAATCACTTAAGTGTGCAAAAGAGTAGATCAAAAGTGATCTACCTACAGACTACCTAATGTATCTACCAGAGAATCTGTACTCTCTACGTGGTTTTTTTTACACCAAAAATAAAAATAAAAGGATACAATTCATCTTAACTTTTTGCATTGAATTGTATGTCTTCAAAACTTCTTGAGTTTCTCTCTGTCCATACTGAACGCCATATGCAAGCATGGACCACTCCACCACTGTTTCTGTCTCACTATGTTCCCCTTGTTGTTCCAAGTTCTAGCAGATCAGCAGAATTAACAGACATAGTCCATCTAAGCCCCACCAAGTTTAGGAACAGAAGCCACAAATGAGTAGTGAAAGGAAAGTGTATAAACAGATGGCATTGGATTCTAAAGCTTTCCCATATAATCACACCTTGAAGGCTTGAACATAATTAAAAGCCCTTTGCTCTTGAGTTTTCCTGAGTTAGGCAAGCATCTCTAGCAACCAGCATGAAAATCATACAACTTTGGTAGGAACTTTACCCTTCCAAATGCACTTCCATGGCCAATTCACAATGGATTGGCCTGTATGTGAAAGGTTAAGATAATCTGATTTAACAGTATAAATCCCATTCTTATTTTTGTTCCAATAATGAGTCTTCTTCCTCCTTGAAACCTTTGAAAGCTTCTAAATTAAATAAAAAATAATTGATTCTCCCCAGGTCCCAATCATTTAACCCTCTCCTGAAGATCATATTCCAGCCATTCAATCCCCAAGCACTATCCAGTTTGATGTCAGGAAGTGATGCTATAGAAAAGAACTCAGGAAATATGTCTTTTGGTGGCCCATGACCTACCCATTGATAATGCCAAAATGAAGTCCTTCTCCAATTGCCCACCCTTGTCTAGTATTCATTTGAAAAGAATCACATAGTTGCCTGATAGCTTTCCAGACCCCTGTCCATGAGGGGTGTTGATTGGACTTGTACACCACTGATCTGTCTGGTTCTATTTTTCACCAGTGACAATTCTCCATAAGGCATCAAATTCAGAATTGTACTTCCACAACCACTTCAAGAGTAAGCTTTGATTATGTGCTTCTAAGTTCCTACGACCTATGCCACCTTCCTTTATGCAGGTCATGAGAGATTCGCAATTAACCAAGTGCATGTTCCCTATCTTCCTCACTCACGAAGGCTCCCTCTTTAAAGACAAAAGTAAGAACTCCAGTTAAACAGCCACACCCATTTTTTCTCTTTTTTTCATTGCTAATTTATTTTGGATTTTCATACTGACTCCATTCACTTTTACTTATTTACTATACTAAAAATAAATGTTCACTTTTACTTGTCTAGTTTGGAATACCAAGCAATGATTTATCATTTTATACCTATTTTACCTCTATTATTAAGTACTAATCATTTCATTTCCCAACATGTAGATGACTTATAATAATTAGGGGTAATATAGAAAAATTACCATTTTACTTATTGCTTCTTAAGGGATGTATCAAGTCAAACATGGACAAGTAAACATGAATGGAGGGAGTATTATTAAAGACTGCAATTCAATGGAGTTTCAGCATAAACCCATTTGGTTTCTTCCAACATCCTATTACTAGAATGAGATGATCCCCTCAAATTTAAGATATAAGATTACATAAACTTTTATTTGTTTGTGATGGACCAATAATAGTAATAGACTCTTCTTCACCAAATGAACAAGAAGGTTGAATCTGTGATGGTAAAGATCAATTTTCTCGTTATTATTAAGGGTAAATTACTCAAAAGTCAATTTTCTCGTTAATAATAAATAAGTTAATAGAATGTAGAATGTTACAGAGAAATCAAGATAAGGGAGGTCACAGTAATAATGTAAACCACAAGAAGATTAGTGTTAAGAAGCAAGACCGTAGGGGTGGTTTCTAAAATTAACCTTCGGCTTTATTGTTTGGTTGGATAACTTTCTTTTAAAGATTAAATTATGTTGAGCTTAAAAATTTATGACAACATTTTGTGTTTTAATTGATATAAATTTTTCTTTGTAGTCTACATAGTTCAAAAAATTAGCACATTTACATTTTTTATCAAATTATAATTTTATGTTTTTGTTTGAATTAAAATTTTCTCTTATATTTTATTTTAATTACTATTTATATGGGTTGTATTTTATTGTGTTTACACATATAAACTATACTCAATTCACATATTTAAAAACAAGAAATTGTCCTAATTATTCTGTGTTCAGTCTAGACACAGCATCTTAATATTCAAATTTGCATTCAAATTCAAACATCTTAATATTAATGAAAACAAACGACGCCTTAAAGCATCTCCTTTACAAAGCCCTCCAATACTATCTGCATATGTAGTTCAAATGGGAATTCTTCATCTCAGAACATTCACCTTCCAACAACTAGCCTCAGTTCGGCTATATGAATCCTAAGTTAATCATTCTTCACTAATAAAAAAGACATGTCTACTAGCAACATCAAGCCTTAAAAAGAGTACTAAGAACTTAATCTAAAATAGTACGATGCATAAAAACACAATCCGCAACTGATAGTACCTTCCACCCACACCAGCCCCTCAAAAGGAACAACCTGCTCAACCATATAACTTTTAGGAAATATTAACCTGGACCATAACAATTGGCCATTCTTCAGCAACTATAAGACGCACTTCCATTAGAGCAGAACACACTGAACAACATAATGTGAATCAGGATTGGAAGTCAAAGATCAAGACTTCTTGAGATAAATCAAAAATCAAAAAAGTCAAAAAAAAAAGTTCATTGCAACATTTTTTCATAGTAAAAAAATCAAAACTGCACATGGATGTAAAAGAACAATTATCAATATCTCCTAAGCAACAAAGTCAAAAGAGATGGTCCACAGGAGAGCTTCATTTTAAGCATACGACAGCCTGGAATGGTCATTTATCCATGCTCAGAAATAAACTAGCTCTTGCTTACCTCCCATAGGGATATGGAAGTTATGAACTAGAAGTTGGAAAAGTTTAAGCTACTATTACCAGCTCAAAGTGGAAGCTAAGCTCCTTATTGCCTCCTCCGTATACAAACTTAGATTTGATTGCAGTAAGATCACCCAAAGGAAATAGAGAAAGAGCATCCAGAGCAGTGACTAGCAAAAAGAGGAGATGCACAGAGACTAGAAAGACAACAGAGAGGAGAAAGACGAAGAGGAAACAGTTACCAGCTTTGCATAACCTTCACTTTCTTCGCGAAGAAGGTTAAACTTTGTTTGCTGATAAAGAAGACGAGTATTTACCCTAACCTGAAATCCATTACAAAAGGATATCACACTTATGGAAAGTATCTTCATCCACAATTTGCAAGCAATATGTTAGAGTTTACTGAATAAAAACCAACAAAAGCAATGAAGAAAAGGACAGATGGGTTCATTAACATATTAGCTCATATTAGCCAGGAAAATTTCACCAACCCTCCGAGTCATTTTATGCAAACAATAATCACCAACTGACAAGCACACTCAGTACAAGATGTATTACAAACTAGCCGGCAGGGATGACCCCGAGCAAGAACGATAGCCCTAAAATATATATTAAGCAGCACCTCCTTCCTTACTTTGGGAAAAAAAAACTATACCTCTTTCGACTTCAAATCTGCAGCCTTTATCTTGATCATCTCAGACTCCCACAAAAACTCTTCCTTTTCACATGAAAAAACATTTATAAGCTATCATTTTTCAAGCTAGTATTTAACAAGAGCAAAATCGTAGAAACATATTAAGTTAGAAACAAGTAAAGAGGTACCTCACATCGCTCCTGAAAAAATCTCAAAGGAACTAAAGCAGATTCCACAAGCCATTTTGCCTATAAAGAAGACAAACGCAAACTATGTAAAGACAAAATACATTAAACTTCAAGATGGCTTTCTACTCTGAATTAATTTCTGCAGAACAAGCTGAGTTTTTTTCTTGTTTTGATTGTTAAAAGTGCAGAACAGGCTGAGAATTGACAGAAGAAAAGGAAAACAGAAAGAAAGATACAGCAATAGCAACTACTTCTACGTCTTGATAAGTATATTTCAAATCAACTGATCTTTTTTAAGAAAGATAACAATGATTTTGTGTAAGCTTATCAATGCCTAATCCATGAGTTTTACTGTTAAGACCAAAGTTACGAAGTAAAATTGATGACTAAAGGTTTTATCCATGTATATGTAGTAATTGTTTGTTACAAGGGGTGATTAAAGTCAAAACAAGCTGAGACCAGATCTCTCTCTCTCTCATACTCTTTCCACACAATCACCGCAAGGCTAATAGTTGAAAACAGTAAGCTCTATTTCTGAAATTTGCAACCACTAGGTAGACATGTGATAAGTATGACAAAACTGTGAGCTGAAATTCAAGATTGCCATAGAGACATATGATATCACCTGTCTGAAGACTGGCCAAAACATGAGCTACAGTTACTAAATCTTGATTGCCAAACCTATAACGTGATTGCACTCTGTGTTCAAAAATGAATTTCCGGAAGACAAATTAGGAAACTCGGTCAATGCTTTTAAGAGGGGTATAAATAGTAGAGACATGAATTTGTAGGTGATGCTACAGCTAGGAAGCCAAAAGCAGCACGTCCTATGTTCTTAACAAGCTCTATGGCAAATTGATCTTCGGTAAATACTTACCAAACCCAATGTTTACACCAAAGCAAGTAATTTATCCATACAAGATTGTCAGTCTTATAGTTGTTTTATAGTACTTACCTTCCACTTTTGTAGGCACCTTTTAACACTTAACACCCCGGTAGCAATTCTCCAGTACAACCATCCGGTTTTAATCATATGGGTAACATCTCCATTCCATTTATTATTCCATTCTCTTCAAACAATAAGCCCAGATATCTAAATTGTTTGCATTTTGGCACTGTAATCCCATCCAATCTCATGTTGATTAGACCTACAATGCACGTATTAAGTCTTACTTCTACTTATCCTAAAACCATTAAAAAAATATTGAAAATGGAAACTTTTTCATCTATATATCTGCAGGTATACTACATCAATGTAGTCCCCGTTTCAAAACATATTACAACCTAACAGACTCCATCTGTGCTTTTTATCACAAATAGTCTAAGACGTCAAAAAGGTCTTCTACCTGTACTAATACTTCTTGTTTACACCAAAAATAATAAAGAGCTAAAGAATTCATCTTAAAAATCTGTAAATTGTTCTTCTTGCTCTCAAAATACCTTTGATTCCTTTCTTTCCACACTGTCCACCATATGCAAGCTGGACAATCTTCCATCTCTCTTCCTTTAATGTCGTATTGCCCACATTGATCCAGCAATTTAGAAGTTGTGCTATGTTTCTTGGTTTCACCCAAGTGATCTTTCTAAGAATGCTAAATATTCTCCATATTGATAAGCCCATTTGCAATGCAAAAAGAGATGGTTGATTGTCTCTACCTGTTCCTCACATAAGTAGCACTTGAACATAGTTGGAACTTCCTCTTCCTCATATTTTCTTGTGTCAGCAGTGCTTCCTTGGCTAGTAACCATGTGAACCAATTAACCTTGTATGGGATTTTAGTTCTCCAGATCATCTGCCATGGCCAGTGCTCTATCTTGTCATTTGAATGATTGAGGTCTTTGTAAGCTAAATTGACACTGAAGACCCCTTTCCTGCCAATCTTCCAAACAACCTTATCTTCCCCATCAATCAGATTACTAAATTGTGCCATTATGTCATGAAAAGCCTTTATATTTCCCATCTCCCAATCATTTAAGTTCCTCCTAAGATGCAAGTTCTACCCCTGTCCTGTCCACATTCTAGACATTGTTGCATTTTACTGGAGGCTTAGAGCATACAAGTCTGGAAATAATTGTTCCAAAGGTTTTGGGGTTATCCATTTGTCCTCCCAAAATAACACCTTCATGCGATTACCCACCTGGAATCTAATACTAGATAGAAGCAGAGGCTAGAGATTTCTTACTGATCTCCAGATACCACATCCATATGGTGTAGTCACCATCTTTGTCATCCACCTATTCTCCATCTCATATTTTTCCCTGCCACCGCTTTCCATAGCATATTCTCTCCTGTCATAAACTTCCACAACCATTTTACCATAAGGCTTTTGTTTTGCCTTTTCATGTTCCTGATCCCCATTCCCCCTCTTTCTTGTTTTTTATGACCTCTTCCCACTTGACTAAAAAGAATTTCTTTTTATCTTCATTTCCCTGCCATAAGAAGTTTCTTCTCAAAGCATGTATCCTCTTTATGACATTGTCTGGTGCTGGGAACACAGACATCATGTAAGCAGGTAATGCATCAAGCACATTGTTAACCATAGTTAGTCTACCTCCCCTAGACAAGTATTGGCTCTTCCCGTTTGTCAACTTCTTCTCACACTTTTCTATCACTCCATTCCAAATCCCCTTTGATTTGCTCTTTGAACCCAAAGGCATACCTAGGTATATAGTTGGTAGCTCCCCTACTCTACCACCCAAAACTTCTGCCAATCTATCCACCCCAGCCACTTCATTAATGGGATAAATGAAGCTCTTTCCCTAGTTGATGCGTAATCCAAAAACTGCTTCGAAGGTGATGAATATTACTCTTAGAATCAACATTTGTTCTCACTGCTTCACAAAAAATAAGAGTACCATCTACATATTGTAGATGAGTGATCTCCAAGTCATTTAGTGCACTATTGTCCACTTGGAAGCCCCTTACCCAACCCTTCACCTTTGTTGTCAGAATCATATTACTCAAGCCTTCCATGGCTAATAGATGAACTGGAGACCTCTACTTCCCTCGGTACCTTTTCCCCATCACCCTTCACCTTGATTCGAGCCCAGTGAAGGTGGTTCTTGAGGTTTGTTTCTTCCTCTGTCTCGATGAACCCGCTGCATTGGTCTCCGATTTTTCTGAAGATTTTCTGGAACCATAAGTTCAAAGGGTCCCATAACTCTTATCCATACCAAATCTCTCTTTACTTTCTCTGGCCAGCAGCCGAGGTTAGCTTCCACCCTTCAAAGACTAAGCTCATCTTCTTCCAAACCCATTTCCCCAACATGACATGTTCTGCTGCTACTCTTGATGGGAGTTCAAATAGGAATTGATTGTCGTTCATAGCAAAGAAGCTTACTCATATGGCTGATCTCCACGTGTTGCAAGCCCCTCTTCTTACATCATTCAAAGATGGGGTCTCCTGTGGTGTACCTTGAAATCTGCTGACGATGCATCTATTGAGAAGATTTGTCTCCACCAACAGTGCTACATATGCAACCTCTATGCGAGCATCATTTGCATGGACCTTTGCTTTCTTCATGGAGTTTGTCATCCACCTGCTGCTATGAACTGCCTCCTTATAGGATGTGCTCGATTGCATTTCAATGTTTACTTGAGTGTTTAGCTCCATTGTAGGCTGATAGATGAACTTAAATATTTTGTGGACAATATTACACCATCCCCCTTTGTATGAAGATTTCGGTGTAATAATTACAGATTTATTCTATCCTTGAATAGCAATAAAACTGATATATATGCCATTTTCATTGTATTTAAGAGAGCAATAGAACTCTGCAAAATGGTCCTTCAGATTCCGTCTCCTAATAACTTTTCCTTGTACCTTGGATGCCTCAATAAATATTGAGACCAACCACTGCAAGACTTTAATGCTAATCTTTCTCTTCTCATTAAGTTTCTGCTACTCTCTGTCCACTCGTACCAGGAATCTGTTCTTTTGCATCTGGTGATTTGTATGATTTAAATCCTGCATTGTAATAAATGTTGTTATACCCTGGTGATACGAATCTAGCCATAGTTGCTGGAAAAAGGCCCCCCGATCAGTGGCTACTCAATCTTAGCTTAGAATAGGCTAACCTCAAAAGTCGTGCCTGGGAGCATTTTTTAACTTCAATTATATAAACTTGATTTTTTTAATCCTAAAACCATTACTCTCTAAGGTGCTTCTCTCCATAGTTCAAGCTTTTCGTTGACACTTCGTCAATTATATCAATATCATCAGCAAATAGCATACCAATAACAACATACCCAGTGAGACCCCACCTAGTAGGGTCTGGGGAAGGTAGTGTACGTAGGCTTTATCACTACCTCGTGAAGGTAGAGAAGTTGTTTCCGAAACATCAGCAAATAGCATACAATAAAAACTATGTTTTGACCAATTTGCCCTTCAAGGCCAACGGAGAAACATTTGTTCTTGACCTAAAGCCTTCTCCGGCAAACCCATCTTCAACATGCTCCGAGACAACTTCCCCCTTCCCACTACACTGCCTCTTACAAATATGAAGTATTGCAAGCTTGATTCTTGTCTTATGTTTGTCGAAATGTCAACATGGCTCGAATATGTTGTATAGTAGTTCATAGTAGTCTTGTTACTGGTTATTGTAGATTGAAACAACAAAGGAACGTTTGATCGTCGCAATGAGCTAAAGGATTGGAATCAAGAAATAATAGATGTTAATCATGTCATTGACCAAGTGCAAACTAAGAGTAGCAGTTGCAACATAGTTTTCATTGAATCATAAAAGACAAACAATCACATCCACCGTTAAGATCCAAATCCTATCTAGCACATGTTTCTCCCAAGCCAACAAGTGCAGAACACAACTTATCTAGAATTAAAGAATGGGTCCTTAACAGGGTAGCATATGAAAATTAATGCACTTTTATTTATTTTCTCCATCCTAAAACTTGACCCACTTTGATAGCTCGGAGATGTAATTCTCTTTATTACTCCATCCACCATTAAGATCCAAATCCTATCTAGCACCATACTTCTCCCAAGCCAACAAGTGCAGAACTCAACTTCTCCAGAATTAAAAAATACGTCCATAGCAAAGCAGCACACAAAAACTGATGTACTTCTCTTTATTTTTTTCCAGAATTAAAGAATGGGTCCATAGCAAGGTAGCACACAAAAACTGATGTACTTCTCTTCATTTTCTCCATCCTAAGACTCATCAATAGCTTAGAGATTTTTTCACAAGTTCAATAAAAATGTTTGAAATAATAGCTTCAAATGCTAGACTATCCAAACAAAGAGACACGAGTAAGGCACACAAAAGAATAAAGGAGATCAGGCTAACCAGTTTGTTAACACGTTGACGATTTTCTCCCGGTAATGACAGCTGCAAAGCAAAAAATATTTCATGTGTATCAGTATGATAAATGTCCTAAAAGAATATTCACAATGCCATTGCATAAATTAGCAAGTGCATAGGCAAGGAACAAGAGCTAGCTTCTTGCTAATTTTTGCTGAATCAAGCTCTTCATTTAGAAAAGGAATATCCATTAAATTTTTCTCTTATTTAATATGTGAAACCAAAAGAACTATATAAGCGATATCAACAAAAGTCTCGCTTAGGTTGGTATTTTTCTCTGGGATCTGGATTGATTTTGGAATAATTGATTCCCTTGGAAAATAATACATGTTAACAGCAAATAATTCTGAAATAATTGGTTTTAGATAAGAAAAATCCGGACAGTATATGTCCCCTGCATCCTATTGTAACTCACACATCTGTCCTGATAATAACCAAAGAAACCCTGAGAAATCACTCCTATTTTCCACCTATACCTAGTGCCACTAATGCTAGTGCTAACAACATATAGTCAAGTTTGGCCTTCTGAATTGAGCTTTTACAAGTCGATACTCGACTAAATATACTCATCAATTCATTAAACTAAGCTAATGCTAAGAAATAGTATTCACAGAACTCCAACAAAGAAATTTGATGTTTCAGGTTGGAGGTTTATAAGCCAAAATCAAGTGGTGTTTGTTTGATATCTAAAGCATCAAGTGAATGAAAACAAACAAAGATACCCCTGTATCCTTCTATTTATGTCTATTTTCACATATTAAGAGTCAAAAAGTAAACAAATATGGACAATAATTTCAGGATTAATAGTTGACAATAAGAAGAAATGGGAATACGAAAACTCACATCCTGAGCCAATTGGGTAACAATATCAGCCAAACTCGACCCTAGCTCCTCCTGGGATGCATAATCCACAAACTCCACACACTCTAATGCCATTTTACATTTCTGAAAGGGCAATTCACCTCGAACCTTAAAAACAACCCAAAACAATCAATTCACAGACCTTAAAGCAACAAACCAATGAAAATCAACGCTAACGAAAATATCCTTTCAGGGTGTTTTGTTTGAATTCTTTTATATGATCTAATCAGTATGTTGTTTTAAATTCAATAAATTTACAAACAGAAAGTAGTGTTTTGCAGCAAATAACCAACTAATCTCATCCAAAACGATCAATAATTTATCAATTAGCTATTTATTGACTTTCCAAATAATCAAACTTGTCAGAAAATCACCTTTTTTTTAGCAACTAACCAAATTTTTAAATAAATGGAATAAGCTTTTCTATCAGTTATGTAATAATGGATTTTTTAAATTATCAAAGTTGTCCCTTTTTTTGCAGATAGCCAACTATTAGTTCAAAAAGTTACTAGTGAATTATCTAATAATTGTTTTTCTACATAATCAGACATAGGAAATAAGGAAGTAATATTTCAACAAAATGAATGGATTTTACTCAATTATATAAATATAAGCATGGAACTTGCAAATAATCCTAAGTATCTAAAACGAAACATAAATAAATAAATGAATGAATACCATAACCCAGCAGAGCTCATAGAGAAAGCGAAGAGTGGGAAGTGGTTGAGAGAACTTGAAGCTAGTGTTTCCATTTTTCAACTCTTTGATGGAGTCCTCTGTAAAGTACAAATACTCCAAAGGTGAAAGAGACATTTTTGTTGTCGGGAAATGACAAACCCTGCGAGCTAGGGTTTCTTCACTTGCTTATTAAGAATTAAGATAGAGAAACACCAAATCCTAAATTGGGGAATTTTCCATGGGTCACTACAGATATCACTACAGATCTTATAGCTATGCTTATGATGATGGCACCAGCACCTTCACTTGTGGTTCTGCAGATTCTGTTATCGCCTTTTGCCCTGTTCCTTCTGCTAGGTATGTGGCAAACTTGCTTCCTCTGTTTTGCTTAACTTCTTATGCCTAGAGGCGGACACAATTTTAGGTTTATATGACTTTTGAATTCACATCTTTTTTTAATCCTTCTTTTTTTATTAATTATGGGCAAATTTTAAATATATAGGATAAAGTAAAGGTAAATTACTTAGTTGAATTGAACGTGTTTTAAAAAATATTTATTATTTTTAAATATATTTTTATTTTAATAATATTTTAATTAAATAAGATAATATATTATTTTTTTATTTGGGGAAAAGAAAAAGGGCGCGTCATTATTTCTCTTTCTTTTAGGGCTTTTTCTTCATTTTTTCTAGCGTCATTATCCCTCTCTTTTTCTTAGGGCTTTTTCTTCATTTTTCTAACTCATCATTCTTTCTTTATTCCTTTATCTTTTTGTTTGTTTCAAACGAAACTCATAGGTTTTAGGTGCACGATTGTAATGGAAGGTCAAAAATCTTTTAGAAAAAGCCCACGAATTTGAATTGTTGATTCAGCAGACGGTGGTGAAATGAATGTCGGTCTTACTTTTAGTTTGAGAATTTCTGCAAATCAATCTCCAGAAGAAGGTGGTGGTGAGGTTAATCAAAATTTTCAAGCAATGTATGTGAAGAAAAAGGGCAATAGAAGTTAGAAAAAAAAATCACTGAGTTGAGTTCTAAATCTAAATCAAAAAGAAAACAAGTTGATGTTGCATCGACATCTAAGAAAGTTGTTGACAGATGATTTTGAGGATTTATCTCCTCAAGGATTTATCTCCTCAATTTCAGTCAAAGAAAGTGAGACATATAATTGCTCAGGAGAAGAATCCAAAAAGTCGAAATCGATTATGCAAAAATACGGCTCTGTCGGGGAGTCTAGAATTAAGTATGTGATTCTACCAACACATTATTTAACTGATAGCATTTTCAATTTGTTTATGTGTATTTTTTCTTAGTTTGTTGTTTTGAACTTGTGTGCTAGATGTTGAAGAAAAATGTATGTATTTGATACTTTTATTATAGTCTAAATTTATTTGCTCAAGTTTATTATACTTCAGTGATCTATAGACACACACATTAAAATTGAATTAGAAGAGAATTAGAGACGAATGAAACTTGTAGCTAATGAAAAAAAGTCTTCAGTGATCTATACACTACAAAAATGAATTAAATTTTGAACTAAAATGTATTACACATACATTAAAGTTGAATTAGAAGAGAATTAGAGATTAATGAAACATGTAGTCAATTGAAAAAAGTCTTCAGTGATCTGTACACCTTGAGTATCTCTTTTTTGTTTTGTTTCCAGCTTGTCCCCATTCATATTGGAATCGGATACGGTTCAAACGACTTCACAAATTTCCACAGAAATGATGGTTCATCATTACATTCACCATCATTGCAACATATGGTTGCCTACTATTTTCACCTACCAATATCATCACTTGCAATGATTATTAATTATCACAATCAACATTTATTACAATCACCACAATTGACCATTGACACTACCAATCACCATAACCATAATAACGAGAATGCAGTTCATAAATGCTAACTATTCTATTACAAGAAATTGAATAGAAATCTATTGTTTAATAGGAGAAAGTTGAAAAGATTGAGAAATAGTGGCATCTAACTCAAGTTTATTCTCAATATCCACTAGATGATCGTCTTACCGTAAGCTTAGATGTTTTATTCGATGCAAGTGTATATCAAAGGGACTTTCAATCCGAGCACTAACAATGAGAAATACCAAGCCCACCGGGGTAAGTGACAATACCAGGGCTCTGGCATATCCAGTAAGCTCATGACATTACCCAATAAGTTTTATAACTGGATGAAAATAATCTTCTTGGATAAAAACTTCAAGCACCAAACTAACTGGATAGTTTAATTGTACTACATGAACTGTTCTTAGAATTCGAATTATCTACATGCACATATCAAACTATAGCACGATTTATAAAGTTGGAACTATAAGTACTAGTGCTAGTTCCTGGAGTTCTTCCATATTTTTTATTAGGGGGGATTTAGTACAAATACTTGTGTCAAAAGTGACAATTTATTTTTTTACATTTCAAACAATGGCTAAATAAACAGTGCAAGAAATAATTATCCAACCTAAATTTATTTTTCCAAAACTGTAAGCAGTATTCATATTGCCATGTAATAATGTAAATATAGAGTTCCGAAGCATTTTGCACAAAGAAACACAATCTTCTTGCCTACTTACATGCATATAATAATTCAAACCCCATCGAGGGCCTAATAAAACAATTGACTAAACAAAATTGGTCTGGGAACATATATGACACAAGCCAAAAACCCCACTAAGTAAATTTTACTTCGACAGAAACTTCAGTTGTCTAGTGGTTTAGCAATTACTTCCGATGCCGCCTCTTGGGCTCAGCTCTTTGCCTCTTGTCGTCATCCCACTCTCTGTCATACATACTGCGGTGCATAGTTAAGGCATCAAATATAAACAGACTTCAATGGCAAGCCATGACACTACCTTTATACCAACACTGCCCAAGTTGAGTTAAAAAAAAAGATTAATTACACTAAATCATTGTACTTTTCATGTAATATATCAATTTATGGAATCATAACTGATTTGTAAACCTATATACAAAAATTGACTTTGAACAAACTCACAAACCCCTGATAGTGAAATATGGGCAACAAATTTTGGGTAGACCATATGAAATAGTAAAAGTGCATAAAATTTATCTAATTATAATTGTATTTTTTTTCAATAGTAGTCAGTATGCAATAGTAGAGGAGTTGGATAAAACAATGACACAAAAAACATTTCTATCAAATGACAACCACTAAAAAGGCCATATAGATTGGTAGCATTGTACAGTTACAGCCAGACTGGTATTTTGGATGACAAGGCATTGCTGATAAAAGAAACAAATCTTCAATTCAAACAAAAAAAATTGCATATGTTGGTTTATGCAGCAGATGGTCAAAAGAAAACGCTATAAGGAATTGTATGCACATGTATCAATAAGGATACGAGTCCGCATCACGACGGGGTGCTTTGCTGGCACTTTCTTTTCCATGAATCCTAAGACCTGGCTCGTCCACGTAACCTGGACGCTGCTGAACAATAATACCCTTTCGCTCTCCCCTATCTCTTCCATCACAGGGCTGCGACATATTATTAGAAAGAGGAGGATGAGCAGCGGGTGAATACTCGCCAGGTTCTGAAGCCATATGCTCTCTTTTAAGTTTACGCCTCTTTGAGGCATTTGGATCCATATCTTCTTTCACAAGGCATATTTTCTCCCTCTCTCTTTCCCTATCCTCTACCTACATCACACAAATGAAATGTAAGTAACCACTAACATACAACAAGGCGGCAAGAGATCCAAAAACAAGGGTTTTACTCGAAAGAATCTGACGCTTGAAGCAAGAACGTAAACTGCAAAATGTAGGTAAACAACAAATAAGTCTCAATTCTAAACAAGTTAGGTCAACTATATGAATCCTCACTCACAATGTCGCTCCAAACTTGTAGGATATATCACACAAAAAAATAAATTTAACAAGTACTAGAAAAAAAAATTGATCAAAAAAATCCAAGAAACCATATAACCTATCCACAAATGCATGCCTCTGACCAATATGAAGACAAAAGGTTATTTTAAGCAAGGAAAGAATAGCATTAGAAAAGATTTGAGTATTATTGTTAAGCCAACACAGAAAATCAACTTAAAAAATCAGCTTCTACCATCCTTATCACTTCAACTGGAAAGAGGATGCAAAAGGTGTAAGGAAAGAATATCCCAGCTGCTACATCTCAATAAGGTAACATGTCAGTGGATACAAAAGTGTTACAAGTCAAGAACTCAAAAGTGTTGCAGGTCAAATGATTAACAAGAAAGAGACGCAGGGAATGTTTTCAACATGCAAAATGGATAGACATTTGACAAGCAGCTATGGAAGCAGATTGATACATAAAATTTAGACAAGCAAACAAAACGCAAACCTATTCCACAAAAATGTTCAATGTCTTCCAAAATGTTGGACTCTTAACCTAAAACCATTTACACTAATATGGGGAAAGCTCATCAAGTACAACCCAAAATATATCAAGACAGTCCAAATGATTAAATGAAGTTAAAGATGGATCTATGGCCAAATAAACATATCATGGTCTTGGGCATATAAGCAAGGCATCCTGCTACTTCTAACTTTAGTCCACTAGGGCCTTAGTCAATGGTCAACCTTGGTCAAACCCTCCAGTCTTCACTTTTAATCATCATTGTGAGCACATTATACTCCTTGGGAAGCCTCCCAAATACTAAGAAGTTCCTCCACCTTCTTAAATAAATGAATCTCCTAGATTCCCTAGTACAAACTTTTTAGGAATTGTGATGCTTCCTCCTCTTGAATAGGGTCACTAGAACCTAGTCTGTTGTTACTCAGACCTCAAGGGCCAAAAATATAACTCAAAACAGGGAAACTACTCCCTCCATACTTTAGAGAACCTAGTTCCATGTTGCCAAGGTCAAAATATGAACGTTAGGGCATATTATCACATTAGAAATTAAAATACCTAGAGAAAAATATTAGTTACATTGGCAACTGAGGTAAAACAATTGAGCAATTCTTCAACTCGAACCACAGGAACAATAATTGGGATCTACATGCATTCTTGCACAATAAAAACTCAAGCTATAGTTGTAGAAATAGATCAGAAGAGGTACAGGATGCAACGGAAAATATAAATATTAGAAAAGCTTTCTTGTACAGATGAAATCATCATAGAAGTATGGAGAGGCTGGAGTAGGATGCCATACCAAGCTATCCAATATAACACTTATGAAATGGTAGGATTTCCAATGCGTGCAGCAGGATCCTGATGCTAATTAATAAGAATAAATAAGATATTAGAAGTTGTCCGAACTATCATGGCATTAGGCTTATGAATTATGCTTTGACTTCCATTTTTTTTCTATTTTTGGCCTGCTATGGACTATTTTTCTTTGAGATGAGAGTCCATCGAATATAATCTTTCTATCTCTGAGATAGCGGTAAGGTCTACTTACACTCTACCCTCCCCAGACCCACTTTGTGGGACTACACCAGGTATGTTGTTGTTTCCCAATGGACCTACAATGTAAGCTATATTCTTGTTAAGAAGATAATTGAAAATTTATGGCGAGAAAGAAAGATATGCACATGGTAACCGTTGATCCGGAAAAAGCATATGATTAGAGTCCCTAGAAAGGTTGTTTGGTAGGCGTTGGACAAGAAAGGAATTCATGTTAAACATTCATAAAGGACTTCCATGAAGTAGCCGTTACTACTGTAAAAATAGAAGTGGGAGATACAAAGGACTGTGGGTTTGCACGTATTTGCTTATGGTAACTATGGGTAAGCTAATGCACAAAACAAGAAGAGGTCCTTTGGTGTATGCTATTTGCTGTCAATGCTAATCACAAAACCAGCAAGGAGGTCAAACAAAACTTGAATTATGGAGAAGCACTCTACTTTTAGCAGTAGCCGAGGCCATGAATGAGAATAGGTCTTCTAAATACCACTTTTAGGGAAAACTCTCAAGGTATAATTAGAACATTTAAACATTTTGAAGGGGAATTTGACTCTTTCCCTAGAGAAGGAGCACCACATGTTAGAGAGAAGATTTTCACCAAGTTCTTTGCAAATTCAAGCTATTCAAGGAGTATAGTTAGGTTTGTGAAGCTTTGTCTTTACTCTTTTTACTTTAGCTATGTGTTGAATCAGTCTTGTTTGCATCTTGGTGACTTGAGCTACATGTAGTAGATCTTATAGTAGGGACTAGAGCTGTCAAAAAGGCTTGGCCCATGAGGCCGGCCCAACCCAACCCTTGAATTAAGAGGGGTTGGGCTAAATTTTTTCAACCCAATTAAGAAGAGGCTTTTTAACCTAGCCTCATTTGACCCGCCAGACTAATAGGCCTAACCCGCGAGCTTCAGAGGCCAACCCGTGGGTCGTGAATTTTTAAAATATTTATTATATATATTTTAAGTAGTGTTTTATTTTGTGAAATCTACACCAACTAGGCAATTGAAGGTAATATAACTATGAATCTGACATCCTTTACTTTTATGTTTATGCCTAATTTTTCATTTCTCCTTTCTTGTCAAATTTATGAAAAACAAATGATCATGTAATGTATGTTGTTTTGATGAATCATATGAATGTTGACTGTTGTATCTTTGCCTATTCTGTTATTTTGTAAGTGTTCCACTAAAATGTGTGCAACTCATAAACATGTGAATTTTTGACATATTGTTATTGTGCTCATCAATATTCGATAATATTTCTAAGAGGCCAATGTTGTCCATCTTTTGATTGAAGGGTAAACCCATCCCAACCCGGAGCCCGCTTAGGACTGAGTTGGGCTGCTATTTTATAGGCCCTTTAGTTAAGAGGGTCAACATGTCCTAACTAATTTAACTAGCTAGCCCTTTAGGGTTGGGTTGGTTGGCCCGGCCCATTTTGCCAGTTATAGTTGGGATGTAAGGGGTACACAGAGGGGTAGGGATGGGCTGAAAAAAGTATTGAGGAGGTGATGTGATTTGACATGACATGACATAACTTCATATTTTCGAGGACACATTCCTTTAGATAGAAAAGAGTAAAGGTCGAGTACTAGGGCAGAAGGCTAGTAGGGGTAGAGTATTGTCTTGCCTTGTGAAGGTTAGTGCCAAACATAGGACTAGTCATGCCTTGGAGTTCTTGTCATATGTTGTTTATTGCTTTTCGATTATCATATTATTTTGATGTTGTTATTGTTTCTCTCTTGTAGACTTTACACTGCTTTTCTTTTTAACTGTTATGCTCTCTCCAGTATTTTCTTCTTCTTTTACTTGGGTTTGATACACTTGAGTCGAGGTCTTTCGAAAACAACTTCTCTACCTCTATGATGTAGTGGTAAGGTTTGCGTATACTCTACTCTTCCCAAACTCCACTTTGTGGGATTTCACTGGGTATGTTGTATATGGATGGGACTTGGTATACTAATTTAAGTTTAATCTTTCTAATCCTACACCCATGTGATTGTTAGAATTTGAGAAAGAAAAGACATTTTTTTATATTTGAGTATGTATTTACATCCAATGAGAAAGGGTAAATAAGTGAAGTCAAACTAATTGAGGAGAGACAATCAATTACAATAAAAGAAAAATTCTATAATTACGTTGGAAAAGGAAAATAAAGTCTCCTAAAACCATGTTAATTAATAAACACAATCAATACCCCCCCCCCCTAAGTTAGAGCAAAGATGTCACACATGCCTAGCTTGCAAACCTAAATATAAAGTCATTTTGCAGATGTCTTTCGTAAGCATGTTCATTAGTTGTTTTTTCTGGCAGTACATGAAGCAAACTCAAGGTGCTACTAGTAACTTTCTCATTGATTCAGTACCGATCAATTTCAATGTATGGTTAGTTATGTTGAACAGGAATCTGAGCTATACTGGTCGGAGCTTTGTAGTTGCAGTACAAGATATTTCCTTTTACCAGACAATCTCAATTCTTCCAATAACTATTGTAGCCAAAGATGCTCATAAATACCGAGGCAAAGATCTACATTCTGTTTCTGCACTTGATCATGCAACTACCCGCTGCTTCTTACTTCTACAAGTAACTAGGTTCCCTCTACAGTAATCAGATGTAGATCTTATGTCATCTAAAGATAGACTCACTTTCGCGTCTGTAAAAACTTTAATTGAAGGCAGCCATGTTTAGAGACACGCAAGCCTTTCCTTGGAGCAAACTTAAGATCGGAAAATGTGAAAGACAACTTGCATAAGACAATTTTGGGGATCATAAATATGAATAACTCACCAAGCTGACTGAATATTTTTCAAAGCACCCTATCCAGTGATTGTAGTTGATAAATCAACTTGTAACAATTGTCAATATAAGACTGTAAAACCAACCTCCTCTTATTACCTTATCATTTGTATTAAGTCTATCAAAGTCGCCCTTAATTTGATTTCTATTAGTGAACTCATCAGAGACCTTAATTGTTATATCTCGTTCTTTCACAATCATTGTCTACTTTGTGAGAAACAACATTTATTTGATGATCTCTTCATCCTTGATGATGGAAGCTCACACTAATTGTCTTCTCTAGAAGTTCACACTGAGTCATGTCAATTTGCGAGAAATCACCACATATCATTTGGACCAAGGGGTTTTAAGCGAATTGAGAGTTGGTTCATTCTAATGTTTGAGGACTATGTCATGTTGTTGCCAAAACTAGACATAAATATTTCACTTTTGTGGATGATTTCTCTTGAATGACTTGGATTTATCTTACGGAAAAGGATCAAAAATGCCCTCATTTAATAGTTTGGTATAAAATGCCCTTGTCATCAATAGTTTGATCAAGAATGTTCTTATTGTTACTTAATGGGTCAAAATGCCCTTTTCCAAATAAATATATTATTTCTTTTCTTTTTAAACACATTCTTTTCCCAATGATGACTTTTTCATTAGAAAAAGTTAATCCTACTTCAATTCATAAAAGATTAAGAAATAAAAAAATTGAATAAAAAGGCCAAGAGACGTGAGTTATAACAAAGAAACTGTCTATGTACAAAATAGCTTAGGCCCAAGCCATCACGACCCGACCGAAAACGCAAAAGGAAATAAACTAAAAACTAAGAACAAATCTGAAGAAAAATCTAGAAATTAAACATGAAAAGGAAAGTGAGGAGGTTAGTCTTCCTCTTCCTCATCTAAGCTAGAATCAGAACACATCCGGTACTCTTCTTCAGCTAGAAACTTGGAGATGATTATTGAGCTGAGACTCTGTGATGCAGTGGGAAAGATTGTTGCGATGCCTCTCTGTGATGCGGTGGAAAATGTTTTTTATTTTATTAGGAATTTTTTAATCGCTACGCAAATGAAAATCAATGATGGGGTTAATATGATCTTATATATAACCTATAGTATCAGTTAAAAAGGTACATGGAGTTATTCTATTTTTATTGTTAAAATGAGATTAACAAGAAAAAACGATTATTTCCTACTTATTTATCAGTTAAAATGATTTTTTTTTTAAAAAAAAACAAGAATAGGGTTCTTTAAAAGTAATATGTTTGTCAGGAATAGAATAGATTTTTTAAAGGAACAAAAATACTAATGTATTTATCAGGAAAAGGGCGTTTTTGACCCATTAAGAGTCTGTTTGGAATGGCTTTTTTAAAGTACTTTTAAGCCAAAATAGCTTTTAAGCACTTTTAAATTGTTTGGATAAATTAATAAAGTGCTTATACGCACGTGATTTTAAGTTGAAATGCTTTTAAAAAGAAGACAAAAATCATAAGTTAGAATTTCTACGTCAAAAGTCAATCCAAACAGGCTCTAACAATAAAGGCATTTCTAGAACAAACTATTAGTAGAACCATTTTTGGACCAATTTATTAATAGCATGGGCATTTTTGGACCAAACTATTAACTGGTGGCATTTTTGTTCAATTTCACATAGTTTAACGGCATTTTTTTACCCTTTTCCATTTATTTTATGAGAAGTCGCTCTAAAGTGTACCAACTTATGTGCCTTTTGTGTGGAATCCAAAACTCAATCCAGTGCTTCAGTGCATATTCTAAGGACTGATAATGCTAACAAGTATATGTTAGTATTGTATTCTTCATCAATCTTCATATGTTGATACCATCTCTGAAAATGGAGTTGCAAAAAGGAAGAGTAGGACTTCAGACAACTCGAGCACTTTTGGTCAA
This sequence comes from Solanum dulcamara, assembly GCF_947179165.1. Taxonomy (NCBI): domain Eukaryota; kingdom Viridiplantae; phylum Streptophyta; class Magnoliopsida; order Solanales; family Solanaceae; genus Solanum; species Solanum dulcamara. Next base: position 56,091,373 of record NC_077248.1, on the reverse strand, counting down.
ATTGAAGGTTCCTAAACAATTTTGAAGGGATATAGTCTCTACCGCTTGCTTTCTGATTAATCACACACCAATGACTGTTCTTGTTGGTAATGTTCCTTTTTCAAACATGTCAATATTTCCGGTGGAACCTAAGGTGTCTGAAAGAACATGTTATGTTCGACCATCTATTACCAGTTGGACCCTAAGGCATAAAGTGTGTTTTCTTGGGCTATAACATCTGGTATCAACTGATATTTGGGACAGAGTCGTAGTTTCTGGCAACTGGGTCAAATTAAATATGAAACCAGAAATGAGATGTGCTCTTGGAAACGGAAAGCTTCTTCAATTTAAGAACAAAGGTCAAAGGATTAAAAAATAAGTAACTGGCCCCTAGAAAGGGAGATAACCTGACAATAAAGCATATTGTTTCTTTCACGGGGCTTCACTTCCATTAATCCATTTTGATAGCCAAAACTAACATTGAATTACGATGAAAGATTAAAAAATGTACGAGCAAATAGGAATCTGCTGTATCTTGAACAATTATGCATGAAATGTAAATCAAGCTTACCTTCATTGAAAGTTCTCTCTCTTCCCGCTTTCTATCTCGAAAATCTTCTTCTCTCCTTCTCTTCAAATCATCCTGCAACAATGTGTTATTCTCTTCTGACCGCCGTCTCTCTCTCTCATCATGCCTTGGAGAAAGTCTTTGACTATGCCTGGCAATTCCAAAACGTCTATCAGCATCGTCATCTCTCCTGCCTGCATTAATGGATTGTGGGACCATGTGAGGAGGCAATGGTGGAGGTGGAGGCAAATTTTGATTGTGAAACCGATCATCTGTATGAGATTTTTCTACAGATGCTTCATTATGTCGCAGCTTGCTCCTATCATCTTTGATTCTTTCATCCTTACTCAACCTATCAAAGTTCCTATCAGCAACTCTTTCATGCACTCTCTCAATTGAACGTTCTCTTCCATGCCGCTCCGTTGACCTATCTCTAGATTTTTCAAATGCATCATCCTCGCGAGACCTATCAGGACGGTCCCCTCGTTCTCTGGGGTCTCTCTCAAGTCTTTCACCACCCTTATCTTTTGATCTATCAAGAGGCTTTTAGAGGCTCGGTTCAATATTTGATCATCAGAACCATGTTTATCATAATCTGCTGGATGAAGTTTATCTGCAGCTCGTGCATCTATCAACCGCTCTTTCTCCGATGAACGGGTATCACCACAATCAATATCTCTACCGTCAATTTCACCTTTCCGGCGTTTATTCAGTCTATCAAGCTCTTCTGCAGGAATAGATCTCTTCTGTACTTTATCATTAGCTTTAGAAGCATCCTGTCTAGGCGAATGAACCAGACGCGATGTGGACTCCTTATGCACATCAAAACTTTCAATGACATCATCTTTTCCAGCAGAAACCCTCAGATCAGCAGACTTAGTAGCTGTAAGTTCAGCATTAGATTCATTTGAAAGATCTAACAATCTCGTTAATGAAGCTGCACCTCTAGGTACAGTAGAAAACATGCTACCATTCCCTGAAACGGTAGTAGAAACATTAACACTCCCACTTGCTCTGCTCTCAGATGGATAAACAACATCACCAGAAACAGCTCCAGATGCTCTTCCAACAGCTTTCCCAGACTTGTCATCTTTTGCAACATCATGCTTTTGTTGCTTTGAGAAAGATCCAGCAGGAGTAGCTCGCTTGCCTGTAGCTCTTCCCTGCAGAAAAGAGTGAATATTTTTTAAGTTCAAACAAGTTGACAAAAGAGAACTGCTCAACTGAATAATGAAGAATCCATCCATATGCATAAGATTCATCGAAAAGGAAAGCAAAGTGGTTACTTCATGATACATATCACACACTAACAATTAGGGTGGCAAATGGGCGGATTGGGTTGTATTGAGCGCTTTGCCACACGCTTTATGGGCGCTTCAGTGTCATCATCAAAGCTCTGAGGCATAATTTTCCTTGCTAATGAGTGCAATCCTGAAGATGTGACACTAAATAATTGATATTTCGCAGTATTATAATGATTTTTTAAAATTTCTTTGTCTATATTTATTATTCATGCTTACGATTATTAATCTTGGACTACAGATACATATTTGCAGTTTTCCTCCATTTGTGCTTTTTTCAATTAAGCCCATATTTTATTTACACTTAATCCCCAGAGGATCTTGGAGCTTTTTTGCACGTTTCGTTTTCTGATAACACTGATATAAGTTAAACGAACATTACTCCAAGTACATTGGTTTCAAAAAAAAAATCCCCAAAAAATAAAAAAAAATTACTCCGAGTAGATGCAGCGAATCACTATGATGAGATTGAGAGGATCAGATGGGTTGAACTATTGAAGCATCTTCAATGATGATTTCGAAATGTTGAAGTAGCAGCAACTCGAGGGATTACTGAAATTGGCTACATGGAATCCATATACCGTGTCTGGAACTAGCAAAATAAACACACACATGGCAAGCCCATTTTTACCTATACTAGTATGGGTTAAATATAGGTTGAAATCCACATTTCACCCTTTGGCCAAAATCTTGGCATGATATTGAAAATAGTTTATCTGTAAAGCCCTGGTGACGCTGATTCGGGTTAATTATGAACCCAATTACGTGATTAAAATAACCCCGATGTATGTTTGGACCCACACATGGTGGGTGGGACCATTAGGACATGTTAACATATGTGCATGGTGCAAGATGGAAAATGTATTGAAGTGCTGAAGTGGCTAAAAGTTTCAAAATGGAAAGATGGAATCAAGTCCAATGCAGTGCCATGGCGTCACGTTGCATGCCTAATGTGAAGAACTTAAAAGTTTTTGAGGGAGAGTGCCTGGCGGGGACAGTAACGTTAGCCCCCCATGCAAGCTCATCACATACTCATTCCCAGGCACTAATATCAGGGCTCATGCCACTAGCACATCACGAGAAGGATTCTTCAGCTGACCACCCAGCCTTGTGATGGTCTCGCGCCACAAGGTAAGGTAAGTCGAGGAACAATCCAAGCTATGCAGTGAGCTCATGTTGCAAGCCTATTCTGAGGACCCTCAACATATTAGTGTCTGAGGTGAGACTTTGCATTGTTCATGGAGGCTGCCGTTTTAACTATATATATTTTGTATCGTTTATTTTCTTTTCTTGAGGTTTGCATGCCCTCAATTAGAACTCATGTTATTCTATTAGATGCTCCATAGTCTTAGTGTGGGATTTGGGCTAGAGATTTATTATTTGAGTGATCGTTGGACTTCATAAGTTGATATATAATTTTGGTTGGATAATTATTTCGTATCTAATGACCATTATGTGTTTGGACTTGCACTTATTACCTCTCAGTACTTACATAAGTGGTTAAGTGAATGGAGAACTGATTTGCTTGGCAGGTGGTGTTAGCGGGTGACAGTCACGTGTGGGTGTAGTTTGGGATGTGACACTTTTTTTTGTATAATGTGGTATAATTATGCATGTTTTTCATAAATCTCATCCCATCTTTTGAAGGGAGGTTGACGACACTTACACAGTACATAGTCGTACTCACATCTGTTTTCTATTTCCTTCCTATAAGAGAAAAGTGTTCTAGGTGACGGTATTACAAGTTAGGTATCACCTTTTAGTGAACCCTATTATAGATCCAGTGGAGGTGTCTTAGTTTCATTCTTTTGCATAATTGGGTTGAAAGACCCAGACTATGATCATTCTTTTGTTATTGTTGTCTTTTATTGCTTATTATGGATATGAGTGTCAAAACGGTAAATAGGGTCCGTTCTCTCGATGCGAGTAGAGTGTTATGTGCCAGTCAGGTAGGCCTGAAAATTGGGATGTGACATTATATGAAGGAACTAAGAGTCACCAAAATTTTGTTCCATAATAAAGCCTTCCGGGTCAAAAGTTCTGGAATAAAATCAGCAAATGAGAGCTATCAAGAGAGTCAACTACAAGCCTACAAGACAATAAACTATTAATTAGTTATGCAAAAACAGCACATCAAAAATTTAGTTAAGACTGATAATTCGTGTAGGAATAACTGTCGAGCTAAGTGATGCTATATTAGTGAAGATTGTGAAAGAACAGATCCATCATGACTGAAACATAGATGCTCCATCAGAATACAGGCTTTTCAACAAAGGAGTTCCATAAAGGAACAAAGCTTATGTTACTAACTAAACTAGGCATGGTTTACACGACCATCTCAATATCATAGTCTGTAGTTAAACAATAGAGGTGGTTATTTAAGATGCTATGATATAATAAAAAAGTGAAGTTCAATACAACTACATTTAGACAAACTACTCTAGGCTCTTTCAACTATCAAATACGATGATCGATGTGAACATAATTTGACAACAATCACACAGTTAAATTCAAAAACCAAAGCCACCACACATCCACAAAAATGGCTGCTAAATTAACATCTATTAGATTGTATTTGGACGGTCAATACTGTATGGAACATACCTCCTGCTCGCCAGACATCTTAGAAGCAGCTTTTATGGTACTCTCTTCCCTACACATAGAGTCATCTACGTGTTTTTGACTTGGACTATCAGAATGCAGGGCAGTAGATGGCATAGATTGCACATCCAGTCCATTAATTGATTGACTGCCTTTCTGTTTTACCTGACCTAAATCAGGTTTTGGCATAGAACTGTCTGGCCTATCCAACTTGCCATCAGCTACTCTTCCTGCCAGCACAGTTCTTCCAATAGAAGGCTCACCTTGAGAAACACTAGCGCCGCTCCCGTTTGGTATGGCCACTGAATTAACAGCCGAAGACTTAGAAGCAGGTGCTGCTGCAAGTTTTAGTTCTAGGTAACCCATTCCAAACTCTTCATCTGTCACCCATGATGGCTGGGGGGAAAAGAAGGCAAGCAAATTGCAAATATCAATTAATTAAGTCCCTGAATCAAATCTAACAATACAAAGTAATTTTAACGTCAAAACAGAAATAATCTCACTGCCCCAATTTTTTCCTTTTGATGTTTCACTGAACATGGAGCTTAATGGAATTTAAGAAATAAAAGAAGACTGCCTGACATAATCTTTATCTCCATGAAGTCACATCAGGTCCTAACAATAGCATGTCACTAAAAGCAAAAAAGCGTAAAAGTGGGCAGGGTATAAAGATAAGAAGTGCTAATTTTTTGGCAAAAATTGGGACGAAATAAGCAATATTTCATATCAGGCTTTCACCCGCCAATGTCATCCTGCCCTCAACAGGAAGATAACAAAGAAAGAACAAATACCACAACATCAGGTGAAATAGAAGAGCAAAGAAAACTCATGCTTACAGAAGTAGAAACTCTTAAGAAGCCATATAATATGGTTTTTGATTGTTGTAATCAGGTAAGGTATTGCTCATAATCAGTTAAAAACTACGATAAAGCTTTACTCAAAATTTACCTTTCTAGATGCCAAAGCTGCAGCAACCCCTGTAGCCAATACTTTGAGATCCTCTCTTTCATCAGATTTAATTTTGGCAACCTAGAAGAAGACCAAAGAATAAAAGAAAAACCTAAGAGCTTGATCTTTTAGAGCTCTAAAGATACAAATTTGAATTTGCAATCAGGTGTACCCTCTTCTCAAGGTTTATTCCACTCTTCCGAGTAACTGGAAAGACACTGGAGATCTTTGTCAATAAAATAAGAGCATTTCTGATTTCCATGTACTCAGTTGATTCCAGACACTGTATGAGCAACCTCGTGATTCTCTGACTCCACTTCCAGTGTACCTTAACCAGAATTGCAACTATTAAGTAATAAGGTAAACAAAGAGTATTTAGCACTAAGGAAACAAGAATGATAGGTGGAATAAAAGAAATCAAGCATCATAACTTTTTTTTATCACACAATAGGAGATAAAGGAGGAAATCACATAGAATATATAATATATAAATAAGAACAAAAAAAAAATTATGAAAAAGAGAAGTAGAAGAAAGAGAGACTAAAGGAGGACCACCTCATGAAAAAGAGGACACCTTATATACACTTTTTGAAGAAATTTAGTGTTGTGAAGTAAAATTCAATCACAAATTTACGTGTTAGGATGATAATCCACTGTTTGTAGACCCCTCATTTTCTGCTGCTGAGAAATGCTCCTAAGGAGAAAATCTTTGGAAGTGAAGTGACTTGCCAAATTATCACAATAAGGGTAAATAAGGAACTGAGCAGTTTGTTCCCCGCAATTTAAACTGCACTCATGTTTTCCCATTGTATGCATATGAAATGTCACAGACTAACCTTAATAAACTGGCCATACGTAACACGCTGGCTGTTTGGATATCTATAATAGACGGCAAATCCAGGCATGTTTCCACACTCACGTTCATAAATTGATTCATCACCCTTCAATTTGAAATTTAAAAAGTTAAAAACGGTAGCTAGTATAGCTGCACATTGTTAGAAACTGCCAGTCAAACGACTATTTCTGTCCATTGAAGGTATTATGCAACAGTGATGTACTGAATTGTACCTTCCAATAATAAGCCATCTTCAATGTCTCATACAAAAATCTTCCTAGTCGACCTACTTCATACTCGGTGCAACAACAGATCATGGGTTGTAATGTCTTACATATCAAAACGTCTATGTGATTCACAGTGTTGAAGAAAGGCGTTCCAAGGGAATGAAGAGTATTAACAAACACGGCGCAATACACAGCGTCCGGCATACTGAATGTACAGCGTGGAAATATACACCGCTGAAGGAATTCCATGTTGATCTTTAAAGTATCAGGACAGGAACTCAGCCATGTATCCTTCTCACGAGTCAGGCGTCTCCGAACAGATGTTACATGCTCTTCATGCCTCTGAAGCTCCATAGTTAACCGATCTAGAGACTCTTGAATTCTTTCTTTATCTTTTTTCCTTTTTGTGATTGCAGAACTTGAATTATCAGAAAGTTCTTCCAGAGCTTTAAGAGCAGCATGCTGCTTACCAATTTCAGACTCATAACGGGATCTAGGAACATGAAGATCATAGAGTGTAAGACCCCAAAAGGTGGCATACAAGTCTGGGGACAAGCTATTCCAGGCTTTTGAAGGCAACATTGTTTTGATGGTATCAAGAAGGTCTGTCCATCTACACAAAAGATAAGGAAGGCTGAATAATACTTAAATTGATCGTAGAAGCAAGAAAAGAAGATTCTGTGCAACAGACATAATTACATGCAAAACACTTATATAAAGACATTCTCTAACTACTCGAGCATGGAGTTCAGAAAGTATTACGAGATAGGTTTCCAAGAAGAACCAAGATCAAGGAGTAAGCAAGCAGATGAGTCTGATCTTTCAGACTCCTTTTCAGCATTGGCTGCACTCACTGCTTCATCACTATCTGAAGGCCAAAAGACATCTGAATTTCTCTGACACCTGAAGAGCCTCATAACAGGCCGATAGATCAAAAATGCTACCTGAGGTAAGAAATCGCACGTGTTATAGGAAATTCCGAAGCATATTACTTACAATGGTGTGAGAACGCTAGAACAGAGAAGACCTAGAGAAAACCTAAGAGGAGACCATTTGGATGGAAAGTTTTGCTGCCATTATTTTTTTAAGGATTCTCACTGCTACAAAATATAATGTAGACTCTGCCACTTGGGCAGGAGCCTCTTGAAGTACAATGAAGGTCACCAACCTATTTGCACCTATTTGGATATACATCAAAAGAGATCTTGAATTGTAATATAAACTCAATAACAATTCATTTCAAATTTTATTTTCAATTTATTTTATAACCAGGAAATCCCAGAGAGCTCGCTAGCACATATTTTGAAACTCGGGAGATATGGACTCACCCCTCAACCCTTATCTACTTTATATACCCAGCATTAGTCCATAGAAGAGCGAACTCGTAGCGTGCTTAACCGACATGCCATGCGTCACACTCTTATCAGGGAACCAAAGTCAAGGGGGATCTTATTTTGTCTTTTTAAATGACAATTATGTCCTTTAGCATTTATATATTTGAGATGCCCTCTCAGTCACATGGACCCAAGACTTCAACAAATTTATTAAATCAAGAATCATATGAAACATAAGAAAAGTTGGAAGACACCAATAGACATTGGGATAACCTCAGGATCAAGATGATACACATGTACAAGCTCATCCAGAGCTGGAATAAGAACAGCATAGGCAGCTGTTGGAGTCACCGCACTAGACAAAAATTCCACATACTGAAGAAGGGCTCCATGACACCTATCAAACTGTTCACTGACCATTTTAATAAATGGAACTTCGGCATTTATAACTACCCTGCAGAACAAAATGCAAGATTAAAAGAAATCAATCAACACAGTTGTTGAAAAATGTAATAAGGGATTCTGTTTTTAAGCGCGAGAAGTAGCTCGAGCCTCTTGATTGGATCTCGATCAATATAATATTGAAATAAAATTGGATGAGCCCAAAAAAAAAAGCATAAACTCCGTTGATGTGAAGGAAGCCACAGTATCCTTCTATATACTATCCTTCCAGATATAGAATATTCAGCATCTTTCAACTAGGAATCAAGAAAAGAAGTTGGACTTGATTTTCCCGGGAATAAATTTTAACTCTTCATAACTACATGCTTCATATTTTGGTTGTGGAATTTTTCTACACACACTCAGTATGGTATATGCTTACAGAGAACGATGTTGAGCAATGAGTAGCAAAAGTGGAATTGCCAACTTTGGTTCATCTTTTGGGAGCAAAGCATCTCTCAGCCTGTTAGTCGATTTAATCAATGCCTGTAAGAAGAGCCACATTTTAGGACACTCAGTCAAATTAGGATGCTAAATGTCAAATTAGAGATCTACAGCAGGCACACAACAAGGTGCAAGAGAAATACGAAATGAATTGCACAACTATATATTTAAGGTTTGTGGAAATCTGAGCCTACTAGTGAAAACAACATAGACAAAATACAATGTCAGAAGGACACCTCAAGCTAAAGTAAGATTATTTTTTTTGGCTGGAGAGGGAGAGGGAGAGGGAGGGGAGGTGATAGATTTGTATGTACCCAAGGCTTTTTAATGATGTTGTATCAATTCATAAATGTTTGAATAAGGGAAAACCAACAAATCAATGTAGATACATTATTTATATTTATATTTTTCATTTGATTGGTACATAATTTATGTTTATCTATAACAAATAATTAAAACTTATCTTATACCATGTCCCACTTTACGTAAATCTGTTTAACTGGTCACGAGTTTACGAAATAAAAGAAGATTTTTTTAAGACAAGATAAATATATGCAAAGTACCAACACTGCCCTTACTACCATTACTAAATACGTCACGGTAAGATTATCAGATGTTCACTCCAACATAGAAAGATTTCAAAGCTACTAGCACTTGCATATGTAAAATCAAAATCAAATGGAAATGAAAACCTTTCCAACCCAATTCTTTTGAAGACATTTATTTGTAAGTATCATGCTCCAGCACCATTGCAGATTCAAGTAATCATTTTCCAAAAAATAAATTTCTGAAAACTTCTGCAACTAAAATGAGTTTCTAATGCACCTTATTGTTCCGTGTTATACCAAATGAGGTAGCCTGGTAGCGTAGAGTGTCACTTCCAGCCATGGCATCCAATTGCTCCTCTGTCATATTTTCTGTATAGTGTACATTAGCCATTTGCTGAATGAGCTCCTACAGATTATCAACAAAATTCCAAAAGAGGTGTGTTTTCAGAAGAAAAAAACAATTCACTGTGTCACGTATCAAAATAATAAAATAAAATCCATACCTGCATGAAAACAAGCTCAATACCATTTCCTTTCTTCAACTGATTCACAAGATACTGAAAAAGGCCCCTCAATTCCATTGACGGATATTTTTTACACCTGGAGAATTTACCAATGATTATACTAAGACTCAAGCTATGCAAGAATGTAACATGGTATTAGGTTGACATCATTCACTCTGGCTGAAAAATAACTTATTTTCGATCAACAAGGTAATTGACTTTCTTTAAGTAGCTTATAACCTAAAAGCCATAAGTTAGTCATACCCAATGTTTGGCTTTTAGCTTATTTTTCTATTTTTTTGGCCAAAATAAGTTCATAATAGCACTTTTTGTCTTTCTCAAACACCTCCAAAAATAAAAAAGAACTTACAAACCAAAAGCTACTCAAAATAAGCCAAACCAAACACCCTCTTAGTCCATTACTGTTAAATAAGTTAAATGAAAAATGCCTATTGTGTGATTATAAATTGCTACGAATATAGTATTTCTAAATATAGCAATAACAAAAGAAACATCTAGAAACATTATAGTACAATTTAAGGCACGAGTTCGACTGACAGATGCAAGATCAAACGGACAATTAGGGACATAAAGAATGGAGTTCAGAGTGATAAAGCATACAGAAAATATTGTGAATAAACAATATTTGACAAAACTGATTTATCATCAGAAATATGATCGGAAGCGCCGAAGTTTACAACCCACGATCCAAGGGTATTAGACTGTGAAGCACAAGCAACAAAAGTATCAAGCTATGCAATTGAGGCTACTTGTAGAGATGTCTTACTTGCTCGATGTTATTAAAGGAACTTATTATATTACCCTACAAATAAATAATCCCGCGGATTAGTCTGAGCAACATTAACATTTTTGGGTGTCGACCATGTCAAAAATAGCATACTTCACAAATGTGTCCAAACCTAAAACAATAACTACACTAAGATCAAGATATTCCAAAATGACCTCCTCCATGTTGATTCTTCACAGACCTCGATCTTCGATTTCCTGATCATGTCATTTTTTTATTTGTTTTGTCTTCTCATAACAAGTTCTGAGGTAACCATAGGACATCAATTTTGGACTTCCATAGTTTGGAATTAAACATATCAAATCCAAGAGACATCGTCATGCGTAAACTACTGTCGCTACGAAAATTTGAAACGAGTGCGCATATTAGGGTTCCGACGGTCAGAATCTTCAGAGAAAATATCACCACCACTTAGAAATCTCGAGAAACAAAGGGATGTGTAGCCGCCGGAATCTGGCCTAAAACAATCTGGAAAACAATCTCATGCACCCAACCAGTGTTCTGAAAGGCGAGCGCCATGTCGTCTTTGGCGAGAGGCGAGGTAAGGCGAGGCCTTGTCGCCTGTTCTCTTCGAGGTGAAGCGAGATCAAAATGGTGAGAAAAGGCGACAGAAAGGCGAGAGGCAACCAGGCGTGGCAAGGCGACAAAGGCGGACCTTTGTTTTGCGTTTTAAAAAAAACATTGATTTAATAATAAAAAGGAAATATTACGGTTTATTTGATGTTTTGGCAAACCTGCGGTCTCGTCTCTCCTTCGGGACAACCGACGACTCTTTTCTCTCTTTCGCATGAGTCGCGACTCTTCTTCAGTTCGCGCGACATTAGCTGCTCAAGTCTCAACAGGTACGTTTTCAGTTCTTCAGTTCATCAATTTTTTTTCCTTCTTTTTTCTTCTTCAGTTCTTCTCCTCTTCTTCTTCCATATGCAGTCAGCACAGCAGCGTGCAATGTGCTCTTTTTCTAGTGCTTTATTTTTGTCTTATGAATTATTGAGTAATTCAAGTTCTAGACTTTAGTATCTACTATTAGTTTTTGAATAGAAATATTTGTTAATATATGTTATTGTTATTGAGATTTTGAATATTTATATATGCAATTCAATATTTTAAGATTTTGGTATTAATTGGCACCTCAATTCAAAACGACGAGCGCCTCGCCGTGAGGCGAGGCAGACCCTTGTCGCCTTTCGCCGTCCAAAACACTGCACCCGGCGCATGTAACAGGCGAGTTGCCTGAGCCAAAGGTCCTTCCAGCACATGACGGCGATTCTAGCGGTGGTGCTTTCTTGGGATTTTTATCTCCAAGAGTGTTCTCTACCATGTTGTGGTCTAGGATTTCGCAAAAGACCCACTGGAGAGAGACTGAGCAAAAACAACCCTAGCAATGGCCAAAAATTCAATACAGCACTAAATTTTCTTTCCTGGATTTTCTCACCAATGCTCTAATAGCATTGTGAGAAATAAAGACTTAGAAAATATTATTAAGACGAGTTAACTACACTATCACACTAAGCCTTATTTATAGACACTATATTACAATCTTATTCCTATTACTATTCTAACAATTCACATTGGTTACCAAAACAAAACATAAGAATTGTTTCTAGTCGTGAGTTCACGTGTGACTTCAGTGCTCTTGGATGAGGTGGGTCGTTCCAACAAATCTTTCAGAAGGACCCAAATCTCATATTTGTAACACTTACTATTTTATTTATAACTTGAATAACAACAAATTATTCTAGTATTTTATGAGCATATATATACATGGCAGCATAAACAAAAAAATCAAACAAAATATGCAATCAACCTATACTTCTTGGCCATAGATGTAGTCAAATCAATCAAGTTACATTGCCCAAATCTGATGTGGATCCAACACTCACACCTAAATTGTGTTGGATTGAAATGAGCTGATTTTGAAGGATCCGAGCAACATAGCAAAAGATTCTCCAGCTTTTTATGTTGGAAGCTAAAAGATTCACTAGATGAGACTGAAATAGGCTCAAAACTAACTACCAGACACTACACAATAAGCACTTCAATTTCACAGATAACAATGAAACTCAATCATCAACTAAACCACCCCTTGTAATGACCTTGAGAGTGATTTTCAAAAATTTGTACAAAACACGTGTGAACAGTAACACGTGTGAACAGTAACTTTTTGGGCAGAAAATGCCCCTTTCTTCCCATTTCAATATTTTTCATCATTTGTTTGAGTTCTTGAACTCCTTGAGGTGATTTGAGAAGAGATTTTCGAGGCAAAGTGTTGGGTAAGTGATTTTTGACCTAAAACCTTCCTTTTTCATTAAGTTTTTGACGATTTTAACTCTTAAATTTTAGTTTCAAACCCCAAAAATCCTTGTTTCTTCCCTAATCCGAATTTAAGGAAAATTGTGATTTCCAACTCGTTTTGAGGTCTATTTTTATGGGTTTTTCAACCATGAGTTCCTTATTACCAATAGAATGGGATTGTTCAATAAATTTACAGATTTGACCCTTTTCGAAAATAGTTAATTTTTGGACCATTTTACCCCCGATTCCGAAACCTATCAATATGGGTGTCATTGGACTCCTTGTGACGTGTATGTTTCATTGTTGATAGTGGGTTGTCATTCCGAGCGCTGAATTCGAGAGTTGCTTGTCCGGTGGAGGTATTCGAGTGCGGTTTCGGCAATTGAGGTAGGTTTGGCTATCTTTCTTTGAGATTGAGATGGGGTAATTAGTCATTCATATGTTATAGACTTTGGGATGGGTTGTAGTATGAGTTGAGAATGTTATATATATTGTGATGCCCGTGTGGGGGCTCATTTATTAATGTGTTGCCGTGTGGCGGTTTATTCGTATTACATAGCCCGTGTGGGGGCCTTATTTGTTATCTTATTTGCTTTGAGAGCATGTGAATTGTGATTTGCCTAAGAGAGGCTTGAGTGTATTATTTGACTTGTGATTTGCCTAAGAGAGGCTTGAGTATATTATTTGACTTGTGATGTCGCTTGAGAGATTGAGTTGGGGGTTTTGAGCATACTTGAGTATTGAAATATTGTTGAGAAAGGAGTGAATATTTAAATGAAAGTGTGTTCTTCCCGTTACTATTTATTGAGGGTGAATATTATGTGTAGGTTAAGTTTTGAGAACTTTGAACCTTATACCACATGTGAGTTGATTATTACTTCCATGCATATGTGTTTTGACGCATTCATCCTCATTCATAATATCATGAAACATGGGAAGTTGAGAAATATGAAAATTCTTTTTGAGAAAGAAAATGAAACACCTTTAAACCTTTGTATCTTGAGTCCCTGACCGAGGCAGTTTTCCGGCAGGGTAGTGGATGCATTGTGATCCCAACCTTTGTATCTTGAGTCCCTGACCGAGACAGTTTTCCGGCAGGGTAGTGGATGCATTGTGATCCTAACCTTTGTATCTTGAGTCCCTGACCGAGGCAGTTTTCCGACAGGGTAGTGGATGCATTGTGATCCCAACCTTTGTATCTTGAGTCCCTGACAGAGGCAGTTTTCCGGCAGGGTAGTGGATGCATTGTGATCCTAACCTTTGTATCTTGAGTCCCTGACCGAGGCAGTTTTCCGACAGGGTAGTGGATGCATTGTGATCCCTTGACCACGAGGAGGTGGCAAGGATAATGAGATATTGTGATTGATGTATATGGTCTGCAAGACCCCCATGGGTCCTGCTTGGTAGCACAGCTCAGCAGGTGTATACAACAGGCTGTGCGATAGTCTTGATTCCACCGTACCACCACATCATTACATCATCATATTGCATTGCATTGCATTGATATTTGTGCTGCTTGAATTATCTGATTAATTGTGATTATGATGTTATTATGGATTTACTTTACTCGCGCCAATATATATATAAACTGGCGGCACCAATGCCGAAGTGGGACTTTTCTGTATGCAGGTGGAAGCGTTCCTTAGTTTATTTCATAGGTTTGATTAATTCCTTATATTCAGTCAGCTAAAACCTACTGAGTACATATGAATTGTACTCACCCCTACTTCTGTGTCCCTTTTTGATGCAGATACTAGTCGGGGTACCCCACGTGGCAGTTAATATTCTAGCGGATTGTGTATTCTCAGATTAGTGGTGAGGTCCCAGAATTCGGATCGTCACTAGTCTATCTTTATTTTTCAGTCTTTTGTATCATTCAGAGACTTATGTTGTATTTTCGGATTCGAACCTTGTATTAGATGCTCTTTATACTTATGACACCAGGTTTTGGGATAATTTCTTCATTATTTTTTTTTCTTTTTATTTAAATCGTGGCATCACTTTCCCCTTTGGGAGTCTTGTATGAGTTTTATTTTTAGGGTTACACATCAGATTGAGTTTTGAGATGTGTGCCATCATGACGTCAGTTTTTGGGTCGTGACACCCCTCCTCCCGGAAAAAAAAAGAGAGGAGGAATATTTGAATTGTCTTGAACCTACAAAAAATCTCAATGGTACAGCTTTTTCACTTCTGGTAAAACAGTTGTTATCGTTTGGTTATATCATTGATACACTAGGATTTTGTTAGCCTTGATGATTTATACTACTCCCTCTGTCCTGATTTATGATGATTTATAATACTACCTATGTCCTAGTTTTTGTGACACTTTCATTTTAGTCAATCCAACACTCTAATATTTAGTAATAATAGAACGTTAAACTTCCCATTTTACATAAAATGATCTATAGCCACATATATCTATGGACTGTTTGAGACCATAAGTTTCAAAATTCTTCCTTATATTCTTAAACTCCATGCTCAGTCAAACATCATCACATATATTGGGATGGAGCGAGTACTAGATATGTCGCCTGATAGTTTACACATATAAATATGTACCTACATGCATATACAGATATGTATTAGTTATATTTCTCTTTTTATAAACTTGGGACCAATTGTGAAATACCCATTTTCTGATAAAGAAGACACTCCCAAAGTCCTCAACATGCATCCATAATTATGCCATAGCATTGATCATACTTATCATATCAAATTGAACGACACCCTCAACACGAAGCAAAATACTCAAGCACATAAATCTTATTTGTTAGTCTTCTTAATTAGAAATAAAAACAAAATAAAAATCTTCATTCCCAAATGAAAGGATTCATAGATGCATCCAAAACATACTAACCGCCACAGCAAAAAGACTCAATTAGCAAGCAATAAATATAAAACTTACAAGAAGAAAGGGACTTGTAAATCTCAGGGACCACTGATTGGCTGTGATTACAAGATAGTGGCCAAGTTACTTGCAAACAGACTGAAGAAGGTCATTGGCAAACTGGTCTCCAACTTTCAGAATACAACAACATAGCCAGTGAAATTCCACTATGTGGGATTTGGGGAGGATAGAGTGTACTCAGACCTTACCACTACCTCGTGGAGGTAGAGAGGTTGTTTCAACAAGACCCTCGACTCAAGAGCATCAAACCAAGTAGAAGAAGAAGAAAAAAATGAAGAAAGCATAGCCATTAATAAGAAAAGCAATGTAAAGTCTACAAGAATGAAACAATAACAACAAAATAGTGCGATAATCAAAATACAATAAACAACATGTGGAAAGAACTACAAGGGCACGACTAGTACTATGTACCCTTGGCTAACAAGCCTACACATATGCACAATAAAACAACACTTCACCTCTACTAACCTTCTAACATAATACGCGATCTCCACTCCTTTTTATCTAGAGTCATGTCCTCGGTAATATGAAGTTGCACCATGTTTTGTCTAATCACATCTCCCCAATACTTCTTCGCATACCTCTACCCCTCGGCGTACCCCCTACAACCAGCCTCTTGCACCTCCTCAACGAGGTGTTAGCACGCCTCCTCTGCAAATGCCCAAATCATCTCAGTCTCGTTTTCCTCCACTTTTCTGCCACACAAGCCACTCCTACTTTCTCTCAAATAACCTCAACCCTAATTTTGTTGCTCCTAGTATGCCCACACATCCATCTCAACATTCTGATCTCCACCACATGTGAGTTGTTGATTGACCAACACTACACCCCATACAACAAGGAGTCAAGGACGATCTAAACATTACTCTGTAAAATTTACCCTTAAGTTTATGTGGTACCTTCTTATCATACAAAAATACAGAGGCAAGCCTCCATTTCATTCATGCAGCCCAATGCGATGTGTGACATCATTGTTGATGTCCCCATTACCCAGAGTACGGACCCAAGATACTTCGAACTTTCTCTCTTGGGAATAGTCTGTGTGGCAAGCCTTACTTCCACATTCGCTTCATCCAACGCAATACTGAATTTGCACTCCAAATTTTTCATTTTGGTCCTGCTCGACCTGAACCCTTTGGGCTCCAAAGTCTATCTCCAAACCTCCAACCTAGCATTAACTTTGTCTCATGTCTCATCAATCAATATTACGTCGTTCGCGAGCTTTCAGAATGCCTTTGTTAAAAGCAAACAGAGTACACATGCAGTTCTAATAGCAAATGAGACCTTGGACTAGAGACTAAAATCAGGGGAGCCTGGAATCATGTGCAAGCTTGACATAAAGAAGGGTTTTGACAAATTGAGATGATCTTATCTAATTTCCATTTTGAAGAAGATGGGATTTAGCATTAAATGGGCTAGATGGATCAGATTCTACATCTCAACTTAAATACTCAGTATTAGTCAACGGAGAACCAACTGAGTTCTTCACACCACAGAAAGAGATTAGAATGGGAGACTCTCCTTATTTTTGTTCATTTTAGCTATGGAGGGCTCAAGTGACTCTGACATGTTTGTTTATTAAAGTTTCCTCCAGCACTTGAAGTGCTCAAAAGCCTGTGTTGGTGTGACATCAGTCAAAATAGTACTAGGTTTTTTAGGTATAGATACACGACCTCTATTACCTAGTGGTATGAAGGTCTCCTCTTCTCCAATTATCTTTTTCCTTCTCACGGTCGTCGGAATCTCATACCAAATCGATAAATTAGAAAATATAATTGTCACTTTCTATCTCCACCTCTTCTAGAAATTTTGCTCCGTCGCCCCTAACTTTGAATCTAACAAAACATTGATGATTTTTAAGAGTTATTCCTCCTCTGTTTCAATCCAACTCCTAGACATCTCCTCGATCTACTTGAAGGTGGTTTGCGACCACAAGTGTAGAGGCAAAGCATAAATAAGGATTCATACCCATCTTCTTGTCACCTCTTCAAGCTAGCATCCAGCTGTGGGGGACCACCATTCTAGTGAAAATTTTGACTTCTTCCATCTCCACTCACCATTGATGAAATGCTTTGCTTCCTTTCTAGATGGAAGCTCGAACAGAGACTGGGAATCATTCATAACGTCTGCATCGATTCCATGAGATGACTTCCACATACTACTAACATATCTCCATACTTCATTCAAAGTTGGTGTTTCTTGGCTGAGGTCTAGAAATCTCCCCACAACATGTCTGCCAAGCACATCCTCTACTCTTAACTATAGAACTTCCAGGGAAGTTGATTTTGCAGTTGGTTATCTGCGGGATCAAGCCTTTTATTTCTTCTGCCGACCATTCATTGCCTCTAATGGCTTCAGCAAAAGAAGATTTGATATGATGTTTTATAATAACTGCTTCTTTCTCGCCCCTTTCTAGGACCCTGATAAACCTTGTAATTTTGTGAGCTATTGCTAATCATCCAACATATAATCCAGTATGTGAGTTTTTTCATCTGTAGAAATAAGAAAATTGAAAGCAACTCAAATAATAAGTCATAGTATTGCATATTTACTACTCCCTCCTTCCCAATTTATTCAAGTTAGTTTGGCTTGACCGTCCCAATTTATGTGAGTTAGTTTTACTTGACATGCAGTTTAAAAAAGAAATACGGACTTTTGAAGCTTGCGGTCTAAAATAAGTCATAGATGTTTGTGTGGCTATAAATCATTTCAATAAGGTTAAAATGGGCATTTTAAAGTTAAATTGCTACTAAATACAGGAATGTGTCATTTTATTTGGGAATGACTAAAAAAGAAAGTGAGTCATATAAATTGGGACAGAGAGAGCATTTGAGAACACCCTGAGGGTGAATATCACTTCACATTTGTTTTATGTCTCAAAATTATCATATTTTATCATTTATCTATTTAGTTTTTTTTATTCATGAAGAAGTGATGTTTTAACTATAATACTAGTAAAGCTTATTGATTATTTTCTTTTGGTGAGGTAAATTGCATAGCATGATAGTAATATATTTAAGAAATTGTGATTCTTTTATTGTTTGAAGGTCAAGATGTTAGAGTTGTTTTGCATCTCATAATAACATTTATATCATTGCATTATTTATACTTGTAAAATCATGTTAGAAGTTTAGTTTTTTTATGTGTTTCTTGAATCATGTTTTTAAATTTTTTTAAACTATAAATATATTTGTAATTATTTATCCTGTTGTTATACTATTTTACTACAACAACAACAACATACCCAGAGAAAATCCTCGGGTGCATCAAACTCAAGTACAATAAAAAGAAAAAAATAGTGTGATAATCAGAACACAATAAATAACATATGACAATAACTACAAGGAACATTCGCAAGGCAAGACAACACTCCACCCCTACTAACCTTCTACCCCAATATGCGACCTCCCCTCCTTTCTATCTAGAGTCATGTCCTCGATAATCTGAAGTTGCGTCACATTATATCTATCACCTCTCCCCAATATTTTTCGACCTACCTCTACCCCTCCGCGTACCCCCTACCAACAGCCTCTCACACCTCCTCATCGAGGCTTCAGCACACCTCCTCTTCATATGTCCAAACCATCTCAGTCTCGTTTTCCTCATCTTGTCCGACACAAAGGTCACTCCCACTTTCTCTCGTATAACCTCATTCTTAATATTGTCGCTCCTAATATATCCACACATCCATCTCAACATCCTCATCTTCGCAACATGCATCTTCTGAACATGTGAGTTCTTCACTTGCCAACAATCCACCCCCATACAACAAGAAAGGTCTAACTACCACCCTGTAGAACTTACCTTTAAGTTTAGGTGGCACCTTCTTATCACAAAAGACTCCAGAGACAAGCCTCCATTTTATCCATGCTGCCCCAATGCGATGTGTTACATCATCTTCAATGTCCCTACTACCTTGGATTACGAACCCAAGATACGTAAAACTCTCTCTTGGGGATAGTCTAGGTGGCAAGCCTTACTTCCACGCCCGCTTCATCTAACACCACACTAAATTTGCACTCCAAATATTTTGCTTTGGTCTTGCTTAACCTGAAACCTTTGGCCTCCAGAGTTTATCTCTGAACCTCTCTAATCTAGCATTAACTCTATCCCGAGTCTCATCAATCAATACTATGTCGTTCGCAAATAACACACAGTCCCACACCACGGAACCTCCTTCTAAATGGACCACGTCAACTCATCCATCACCAAGGCAAATAAGAAAGAGCTAAGAATTGATCCCTGGTGCAGCCCCATCTCAACTGGGAAGGGCTTCGAGTCTCATCCCACCGTTCTAACCGGAGTCTTGACTCCATCATACATGTCCTTTATCGCCCAAATATAAACCATCAGGATACCTCTAGCCTCCAAGCACCACCAAAGGACATCCCTCGGGACTTTGTCATAGGCCTTTTCAAGATCAATGAACATCATATGTAGATCTCTTTTCCTTTCCCTATACTATTATTTTACATTAAAAATTAAAAATTTACAGATTTGATGGGCTTACACCTCGCCTCAGGCCCCCACCTTTTGAAACACTGACCACAACTACATAAAACGACACAAGTGTATGCAGTTGCTAAAAATCCCAAGTGACATACTCGTTCCTTAAGGAAGAAGTACAACAAAAACCAGTAACATCATATGCAACAGAATATGTTCAAACTAGGGAGATAATAATGAGCAAGAAGAAACTACACATACAGGTGACCCCAAAATGATGCCAAAGACTGAAGCCAATCAGACAAATTAAGGCCGTCATCTTTCAGCTTCTCTCTCCCACTTTGTGCCAACCGTTCAATAACAACATATTCCAAAATATCATATTCCAACTGTTTCAAAAAATAAAATCAATAAGTTAAGTACAAATAAATCAGACTAATATCCAATTTTAAATTAAATAAACTCAAAATGTGATCTGACAAACTATTGTATATCTTTCATGGACAAGTCATAATAGTTTTTTAAAAAAAAGAATACAGAGCAGCTTATGACAAGCCATAACGGGAATGTAAAATATTGGCACAAAGTTCCTCGACAAAATGATAGTCAAGGCAAGATGCATGGCCAATGGTGTACAAATTTCTGTAACTTCTGCACAATCAGCAGTGATATGGGGACGTCTATAAGGAATCGGAATCCCTGGGAAGAAAACCAACCTTAGTGCCTTTGAGGGAGAAAAATTTTAAACAGTAAGGCTATTGCTTGAATGTTGGCTAGATGAACCAGAAGATATATTTCCACAATTATATAGCATTGCAGTAAACCAGGAGCCAGCAATAAAAAATACTAGTAAACCGTATCGCTGACTTCGGCATTTCATTGGACATGTCTTATGGCGTTCAGGAATGCATTAAGAGTGCTGGGAAACTGAATGTCCAGAGGCATCCCTAAAAAAGTTCTGCAGAGCTATTCCTCTTAGCATAGCTAGGACTATGAGGGTGTTTGGGTGAGCTTAAAAGCTGGTCAAACCTGCTTTTAAGCATTTTTTAACTTAATTTGGTGTTTGCGTAATATTTAAAATGCTTTGAAGTTAGGTGCATTTAAGCCAAAATAAGCGAGAAGATGTAGTTAGTCACCCTCGACTTATTATTTTTTTTACTTAACAGCTTTTTTAGTTTGCCAAAAAAAATTAATTTATTATCCCTTAAATATCTTATAAACCCCAAATACCCTCCCCTCATAGAAACCCAAAGTAGGACTCTTTTCAATTCAAAATTCTTGACTCATTTTTCTCCGGGAGTCTTTCTCCGGAGAAGGTAACTTTCTTTAAATACGTCGTAATTTCTTCCTCGTCTTTGAGATAGAAGTAAGCGTGCAGTAAAGAAAACCTTAAAGTCTTCCATTGATTTTGCTTCTTTCATGTATTTGTTCTCACAATTCAAATTCATGTTATTTATATGTGATTTTTTTATCGTATTGGAGTATATTTTTTATTTATAAAAGTCAAATTATACCATAATAGTCATTTAAAAAATAATTAATATTTATTCAAAGTTATCAGAGCAGTTTATAATTTAAAAGTGAATTGAGATAACATCATTTACAAGGGTAAGATTACTCTAACTATATAAATTTGTAAGACATTTGGTCTGCCAGGGAACTGTTGGGAGTTGAAATGCCATCAAAGCATCTACATTTCCTTTCAGTCCAAATACACTAAAAGTCACACAGGAGCTACCAATTGTTGAAACCTAATTTTATCCCTCTTTTTCTCTATATAATATTTTGGCTCTATAATTTATGCTAAGCCAACAAGGTTACTAGTTTCAAAAAAAAAAATATAAAGCCAACATATTATGTTATCACTACTACTATAGTATTATTTTCCTTTCACATTGTGCTATATTGTTCAGGAATATTAAAGAAATAATTTTAAAATTACTGCTTTTAGCACACCTAAATATTTATCTCATATTTAAGTTGTTTCTTTAGTTTAGTTCATACATTTATTTTATTTTGCACCGACTTATTAATAATGATCTACTTATTTCCTATTTACTCTCTTTGAATTAATTTGTTACTTTAGTTATTTATTAATCATTTTATAAAAGCCCAAATCAAATAAATTGAGAAGTAGATAAAAGACCAGTCCATTTATACTAACACCACTAGGCGCCCATTTTATTTATATCACCAGACCAAACCCACTTCCCATTTGACCTATCCGGAAAACCCAAATACCACCTCACTCTGGCCCAACCAAACTAACCAGTCAGCCCAAAACTATCACCAAACCCATCCATACGACTCGAAGATCTGCTAGACCAATTCAAACCCAGCTGAATCTCAGCCATCCATCAAATCCCATTCAATGGCCCGCGTTTCCCTATCCTTTTATATAAAAAAATCTCATCAAAGCAAAACCTTATTTCCTAAACCTAGTCTCCCAACCTCCCCCCACCCCCCTGCCTACCCCCACCCCCATCCCAAAAAAAATATGGCCCTACCCTAGTCTATATTGCCTCTCCCTATTTTCCCAAACCTCTATTTCCTCTTTCCTTCTTCATTTATGATATTAGCAGACCTTTCCATAGAGGAACCAATACAGGATACGATTTTCCCCTCCTTTTCATTTCCAACCATACACCACCTTCGCCATCTTGGTAACTGGAATATCACCCTGGTATGATACACATCTTTCCTTTTACAGAGAATTCAACGCCGGCCTGGACGAACAAAGATACGAGAATGCATGGATGTAAGATTTTGAAGTTCAGGGCCTCCACGCAACCACCAAAGCCCACCAGATATGAATTAGTTAAAACATCATAGTCAATAACAGTAGTCCTCTTTAAACTTAGGATTTTGATCAATGTCAAAAACATAAGAAAGATTAACTAGCTACAAAACTGCTGACAACACCCAACTTAATTATCATACTGCTTAACATAACATTTAAGATCTTCTAACAGACAGAAGACATGCAATGACCAAGCAGCAGCAGCAACAATATACCCAGTGTAATCCCAAAAGTGGGGTCTGGGGAGGGTGATGTGTATACAGCCTTGCCCCTACCTTGTCGAGGTAGAGAGGTTGTTTCCGATAGACCCTCGGAACATGCAATGACCAAGCACACATGAGAAAGAGATACATAAAGAGAAGTAGGAGCAGAAATGGGAGAAGAAACAACGACTAGACCTGAGTCAGATACTTAAAAGCGTCTACAACAGGTGTAATCATATCTCTGTAAGCCTCAATCTGCACAGATGAATTGCATGTTATATACCTAAAGTTACAACCTTAAATCTTGCAGGACTTGAAAAACACAGGCCGATAGGCACCAATTAAATGATACCTGGTGAACAATTGTTCGCAAGACTGTCATTGGGTTGGCATGAGCAAGTTTGGCAACCATTCGACCAAGCTGCTTTAGATTTTCTTTTGCAAGGCGCTTCAGGATCCTCCTAGTGTCCAACTGTCACACAAAGTAATATTGCAATTAACACAGAGACATGACAACAAAATAAAATGCACTATTTCTAGACATCAGAATTACACCTTTGCTGTTTGCCTTGCAGCCAAAAGCATTGGAAATTGGTCATCATCTTTCTCCCATTCACCATACAAACGATAACGCACCTAAAGCAACTAATTTTTTATCAGACCAAATAGCAGCAAAGGCTGTAACATGAAGGTTAAAATCTTAAACCAACCTCATACGGAAGGAGATTCATTAGTTCCCAGATCTCTAGTCCAACTGCAGGATTTGCTGGTATCAACTGTAAGGAAGGAAGCAGGCATCCTCCTAATGCTTCTTCAATTCTTGACCTAGCATCCTTCAGGTGCATTCGAGGAGTTCGATCTCCAATGGTAACAGTTTGGGAGATAAAGCCTGCCTCACCACTAGTGACAAGCTCATGTGCACAAATGTAGTAACCTCTCAATACTCTGCATACCTGATTATCCCAAAATCAGAAATATTAATCTTAGGAAATATTTCAAATACTTACATTAGAGTCCTGGTAAATAAGCAAAAGTTAAGTCATAGCATAAACAAGAAGTCATATTATCATCAAATCAGGGGCACCAAACCTTCTGTAGCAATAATGTATCTCGATAAAGATGAGGTCCCACAGAAGAAAGCATCTCAAAAAGCTCTTTTCGAAGATTGATATAAGATCTATTGCTTGATGAATTTGCCACTTCCATAGAGTTGTCAGTGACAACTCCAGGAAGTGAACCCAAAAGTTGCATCTTGCAAACAAGGTCATTCGGTTCAGATATTGATTTTTCAATGAGCCTGATCACATGAATGAAAATAGAAGTATCAGCCAGCAAGATTAATAGGAAGGACAAATGACAAATATAAAGAAACAATTATTTTTGATGTTTAATAGGAAGCCCATAACTCCCTTAACAGACATTTAACATCTCCTAATTTGCTACCCAATTCCACTGGTGTACTAGCTTCTTCACCAACTTTCTCTAATTACCCTCATTTAATTCCCTAACATTCCAAGAAATAATTTAGGTTCTCATTGATCACCAATTGATGGCCTTCTCCCCTTCCTCAATTCACTTCTTGGTTCCCCTCCCTTATACATTACATCAAAGATTAAATTTCTAACTTCATTTGGAACTAGTTGAGTTCTGTTGCTAACCATTGGTATCCCCCTCCTTTGATAAAGCTTCTGGAATAGTACTTCTGCATCCTTCTCCAAACCATCAAACAGTCTGCATTGCTTGCTCAATTTGATGATGTTATCTTGTACCCAGGTAGAGGCACCAGCCTCCACTTCCTTGATACACTCACTGGAATCATATTGAATTGGTGTTGGTTACTCCAAAAGAATTATTTGGCTTTGCGAGAGGTCCCCTGTGTTCTCCTTGTTTCCACCTGTGTCAGCCATGTCCAACTCTAAGATCAGAATCTCTGAGGCTAAGGTCGCCCCCACCACAAAATTCACCTCCCCCTTCTTCATGTGTATTTCAGAGCTTCCTTTGATGATAAGATCTCTGTTTCATCACCATAACTGGCACTTGAGAAAACTCTCTCCTCCGCGACATTTCCAAGAGTTAAATGAACTCTTTCTATGAAAGGCTCATCAACTAAAGGAGCTCCCTTACATTCCATGTGACCAGCTTGACTTTCATTAGTTAGTTAGGGATAGAATTCTCCCTCTGGATCTTGATTCTCAATCTTTGAAGTTTACATCGAAAAACAAGTTCCTCGCCTCTTTTGGGACAGTGCTCTTTGTAACTGAAGTCACTGCCTTCAAGCAGTTCCCGTTACCTTCTCCCCTTCTTTTATCCAATTTTGACAATAATAAAAAGGCTTCCTTCTTACAGCCTTTGAAGTCCACTCCAAATTGTTGGCCAAGTTTGAACATGTTGTCCTGTACCCATGCATTAGCATTAGCTGCATAATTTTCTTCTTCATCACCATTGTAAACTTGTAAAGGCTCTGGGTCTGCATACATGACCAGAAGAGAATCTGAAAAATCAGTCTCTGTAGCATCATCATCATGGACCAAACTGGTCTACTTATCGTGCTCTTGGCCCCCATATTTTTGTATGGTGTATTGCTCCTTTTCCTCGGTTCCTTAACCATTGTGTCTTCACTTTCGGCTCTTTTATCACTTAGCTCCGTCTCGCTTTCAAAAAGAACAAAATTCTCATGAACTTCTTCTTTTCTTTGAGGTGTGATAAGTTCTGTGAAAGACTCACAAAAAAGCCTTTTGTTTTGGTTTGGGCTTAAGTGAATTAAATCAGCATCAGCCGTAATGTAGGAGGGATTGGCCTTTTTGGTTGAGAGTCCACTACTTAAAAGCCCACTAAGACCTTTGTCTCTTGAAACCCTTCCATCTATTGACAGCTGTACTCCACAGGTCCCCACTGCACTATTCAAATTTTGGGCTAGCCCCATATCCTCCACATGTTTATCTTTCCCCATAAGTACTTCTTCCATGTAAGTATCAAAAGATGAGACACCTTTCCCTACTTTTTCCTTACCTTTTCCATGCAAAGGTCTGAAAAGACCTTATTTCACAGCTAGACCCTACCTCCTCCTTCTCCGGCTCCCTTTTCCGGTAAGATGCCGGTTCTTCACACCAGATTGGTAGTGAGGAGGTCAGATTTTCATCTGAGACTTCAATGGAAGCTGGAATTTTTTCCCTGGGCCCTTTCACTCTAATTCTTGCCCACCTCAGGTGATTTTTGAGCTCTGTCTCCTCATTTTCCAGCCAACCGCCATACTCTGCTCCAATTTCCTCATTGTCTTCTCATCCCAAAGATGTAGGGGCAGACCCAAAACCCTAACCCAGAACCAGTCGTACTTGGTGGACTTCGGTATTGCACTGGAAGTTGGACTACACCACTCGAGATTCAGAGCTTGTCCTTTTCTCTCCCATTCTCCCATGAGGATATGTTCCGCTGCCCTTCTTGATGGAAATTCAAAGAGGAATTGGAATCCATTCATGTCGAAAACTTGAAGGTTTGGGACCCCCTTCCAAGTCTGAGATGCCCATCTCCTGACGTCATTACGAGTGGGGGCTTCTCCTCCAATGAATATGCCGACCAAGCATCTTTGTGAGAGAGTATTCTTCTCCCAACATGGTGTCTTCGTTGATTCGATCCCGCTTTGTACTTTTCCTTGAGTCCATTTGTTATTAGTGATGGCTGCTTTGTAGTTACCTTTGCCAGTGAACGTATTCATTTTAATATTTCCTTCTGTAATAAAGGCCCCCCGTGTGCTTGACACTTTATTAATGAAATCTTCGATTCTGCTGGCAAGTTTTCCCCATCCTTCATTAAATTGGTTCTCTGGGATAATGATTACTGATCTGTTCTGTCCTTTAACTGCAATAACGGAGATGTAGCGACCGTATTTATTTAACTTTTGTCAGCAATAAATATGGGTGGCTATGTCCTTGCATCTCCAGGATTTAAAATTCTTCCCCATGTTTTTTGATGCTTCAAGTAGCCTTCTGCATAGCCACAACATCACTCCCCTTCCTACTGTCATCCTTCTCAGTGAGAGTCTGGAACTCTCCACCCAATTAAACCACCAGCCAGGTTTTGCTGGTATTGCTGTAATGTCGTGAGATTTACCCCCCATTTTGAAAAAAATACGATCCTCCATAACAAGAGAAAAGGAAGAAACCAAGAAAGATGAATAGAGAGATCTCTGATGGTAGAATACCACCGGAGAGGGGATTAGGAGCCTGGAAGAAGCTCCTAAGTGATCACCTTGGGGAATGTGCCTGAGAGCATTTAGTTTCCAATGCATGCATGGCTCACTTGAGTGTGATAATCAAGTTGTGAAGGGGAACTCCTATAACTTTGATCCAAGTTTCTTTGAATTCCATGGAGGTTGGTACACAACCTAGAATTAGGCACCACCTTTCTAGGCTGAAACCTAGGTTTTCCATTTCCACTGGCCTTGAAGTATTTGTTCTGTCGTTGAGTCTGTGGGGGAATTCAAAGAGGAACGTGTCGCTGTATAATGCATACATATTGACTCCAAAACCTTATTTCATTCAGATGAGGACTATCTTCTGATCTCAGACAAGGAAGGGTTCTCTTTGCTGGCCTTCTCCAGATATCATACAAGACACCTACTCAACAACCCACCCTCTTGCTTGTCTAATATGCTAGCCACCTTTGTTTCTCTATGGCATTTTCAAAGCCATTTGCTGTCTCTCACAGCCTTTGATTAATGATAGTTGAGGTCTGTAAATGTAGGTAGAGTAGCTGTTAGTCTATTACTAGTTTTTTTTGGAGCATTTAATGAAATTCTCTACCTTAAATGCTATATTGTTATCAAGCATTCAAAACTGGTTCTGGGATGATAATAACAGATCTTCCCCCAGCATTTAAGGCTATAATGCTCATTTATCTCCATTATTCAGTATGTTTCCTAATACAAAAACATCCTCCCATATTCATTATGTTTCCTAGTTCATTCTTCTTTTCTGTCAGCAAACTTCCATCTCCTGGTGTTCTTCTTTTTATCAGAGGTGGCTTCTCTTAGTATGAAGCATATCCATTCCATTACCTTGCTGCTCACAGTTGATCTCCTTATCATTCTTCGACTTCTCTCCACCCATTCATACCAAACAGTACCATCTGCATTCCATTTGGTTATATCAAAAGAGAGCATTTTTTTCAATTGTTCAATTCTCCCACTCCCCTTATTTCTCTATTATATACCACTATACTTCTCTTTTTTTGTCTCATCCATTCACCCTCCCCACCCTGACATAACACAACTACCTTCCCTGTCAATTCTTCTAGTCTCTTGTTCAAAATATCTAACAAGAGAAATAATTATATCATCTTTCCCTCTCATGGAACTCCTAAGAAATTACAAAAATTAAGGAATTTGTTCCCTGGGAGCCGAGGGTCTCCAGGAAACAGCCGTCCTACCTTGGTAGGAGTAAGGTCTGCGTACATTCTACCCTCCCCAGACCCCATGGTGTGGGATTTCACTGGGTTGTTGTTGTTGTTGTTGTAAGGAATTTGTTCCCTGGCCATTTAGACAACTTTCCCCTACAATGGTCACTAAAGGTTCAGAGATATCTTCCCCTTCCCTCAATCCCCAAAATTTTCTACAATGTTCACAGACAGGTTTGAAACATTCCTCAAAACAATGACAACAGTAGCTTAGAGTTACCCACCTGTCCCAATCACCTCCATACTGCAAGTATTTACCATAAACTGGGGACCTAAAGCTTTACTCAAGCTCTCACACCTCAACAGGGTATTTTGACCCCCACCAACCATGCCTCCTTTAATTTGGAGTTCACCGGAATCACCAAATCTAGCTAAAGCTTTGATTGACATAAAATATTCATGTAATTTCAACATAGAAAATATATTTTAAAACAAGACATGGAAAATAATATCCTATTCTTGAACTTCTCTAATAAATCTTCATGAAGATGATTACATGGAAAAAGAGAGAAAAATAAGCTAAAAGCCAAGGAAGGGCGATGCATCTGTAACAATTTCATCAAACACTACACAAAAGCAAGGAAGAAAAAATCATGATATATTGCCAACGGCCTCCATGATAATTACCAAGCTTTTGTAACTGGTCTCCAAGGGTTGTTGAAGCTTGTGTTGGAATTTTGTTGTAAATAGGCACATGTTTGTATAAATGACATCATCCAGTTTTCTAACGTAGAAGACACGAGATCTATAATGATCCCAGGTGCCAGAAAATAAAGTGAGAATAGAAAGAAAACTCAAAATCTCGCCAAAAAATAGATTAACCCTCTCGAACTAGGGTTCTGGTGACCAAAATACAATGGAAAATGTATGGGGATCTAGTTGGATGGAAAAGATGAACAGCACAGGCAGAAGAATCACACTGAAGAATGTCAAAGGAATTTCTCACGAGCCCCACATGTGCATGACTGTCGTCAATAGGTCTAGCTGGGTTTTCTTCCGAAGAAGGTTGCGAGCTTGCAGAAGTGTTGGTTTCGCACATCTCCAGACACTAAAGGTGACTCGAAGAGCAACTTTGGTCAATGAAAAATGCATATTGAATATCTTTCTTCCTCCTTCACATTGCTAGTGATTGCATAGTAAGAATTTTAACAAAAGGATTGTTATACCAAGTAAAAATGTAACAAGGAGGAGAAAGCTCAACTTTGATTATTCCCTCAAGCTATTGGGTTTTAAATAGTGGAGTTTGACTACTATCCAATATTGCAACATTGATCTCCTTTTCTCGTATAGCATTTGAAGAAGAAACAAAAACTCATGATCCCATATTTGACATTTTTGCGGAGGATTAATCTCATAGCAACAAGGTCTAAAACGGGAAAGCAAACCATAGGTAACATAATTATTGGAAAGAAACAAATATTAGTTAAATCTGACTGATCATAACTAATACACAAATAATTTACTATACTCCAAACAAAGAGAAATGATAGTATCAATTAAGAGTCCACCCTTGCTCAAAAAATTACAACAGTTAAATCTTAGTGAATGGATAATGAACCAAGAATGTATTAAGACCAATTACCACACCTGATGCATAAGTAGTTCCGAAGAACAATGCAAAAGTGTGATAGATGATTGATAATGGCAAAAAAAGCGTAATTCCCCGGTGTCATAGGTTACCTTTCTATCTTCCTCCCCCGTGACGTTCCCAAAGCGATTGGGAATTGAAGAGGGGAGAACGAGCAGACATCGAACGATTAATGAGATTTTGATTTACCTGAATAATCCATCACATATTTGTACATGCTCTGCTGGATTAAGATGGGAGAGACGGTCAAACAACACATGAGCATGATACCTGGCAGTAATAAATGTTATCTGTAAAAGTATCCATATGTATAAATTATAAAAAAGAAGACAGAAGAGCGAAAGACCAAAATACCACAGAAGGAGTCAACAAACATGGAACTCAAATGATTTTACCTACATAGGATTACAGAAATATTTTACCTGCTGAACAATTAAAAAAGGGATATCTAGGGAAATTGAAGCATGCAAAATTAAACAAAAATGCTCTCAATTAATAGTTTGGTCTAACAATACCCCTGCCATCATTAGTTTAGTCCTAAAATGCCCCGCCACTAATAGTTTTGTCCAAAAATGTCCCTATTGTTACTTAATGGGTCAAAATGTTCTTTTTCCAATAAATATATTATATCTTTTCTTTTTAAAAACATTTTATTTTTAATAAATATAAAACTTTTAACAAACGCTATTCTTGTTTTTTTAGATAAGAGTAATTGTGTATTCACAAAAGGATCATCATTAAAAAAATGATGAGCACAGGTCACTTACAATCACATCAGAGCTTATCAAAACTACCCAATGGGAGATTACAAATTGCCTATGAAATCAACAAAAAGTTCTGTATCCCCCATCATATCATGTTTACACCACAAATACAAAAGACTAAGACAATTCATTCTAATCTTATGAATGTTGTTTCTTTTATCCTTGAAACATCTAGCGTTCCTTTCTTTCCACAGAGTCCACCAAATGCAAGCTGGGTTTAACTCCCACCAGTCTTCAGCAGAGTCTCTTCTTCCTATCTCCTTCTATCTGTCTAGTAAATCCTTAGTGGTCTGTGGAATTACCCAACACACACCAAGGATAAAAAAAATGTTCCATAGGTTAGTACCAACCTCGCAATGAAGGAATCAAGGAACAGATGCCCATTGAATTCAGCATCTTAGTCACACATAAAGCACCTTGAGCAGATCTATCTTACTTTCTTCTGAAGCACTTCATGTGTTAAGCATGCCCTTCTACACACCAACCAAACAAAACATGTGACCTTTAGAGGTATTTTTATTTTCCAAATTAATTTCCATGGCCAGATTAGCATGACTTTACTGTGAACATTCCTTTACTTTGTAATCTCCATATAGGCTTATCAGGTTCGATAGAGGTACCTAGGAGGGCATTTAGAACCTGAAATAGGTTAATGACTCTCTCAATCTCCCAATCATTGAGGGCTCTTCTGAATAAGAGATTCCAACCTTGAGGGCTCCATATCTGGAAGATTGTGTCCTTGCTCTGTTGGTTGCGCATAAACTGTGTGTTTAGGCATTCTTCTCCAATCCATAAATCGTACCAGAAGTCAATTTTTTTGCCACTTCCCACCTCTAGTGAGATGTTACCTTTGAAATGTAGCCATAGTCTTCTGATGGTTTTCCATACACTACACCCAAATGATCCCAGAACCTCCTCAATGGACCAATGGCTTTGCATGCCATATTTCTCAATGATGACACTCTTCCATAATGGCAACTCTTCAGTGCAAAATCTCCACAAACATTACTGAATAAGACGAGTTCTGAAGACTTAGTTTTTTATACCCAGCCCCCCATGCATCCTGAGGAGAGTTAGTACGTCCCACTTGACTAGCTTATACCTCCATTCTCTCTGTTCCCACTCCAAAGAAAAGATCTTCTAAGTTGGTTGATCTTCCTCTTAATGCTCTTTGGGATAGGAAATAAACTCATCATATAGGATGGGAGTGCATCTAAGACTAATTTGACCAGTATCAACCTTCCTCCCAAAGAGAGGTATTGACTTTTCCCCCTTGCTAGTTTCCTGTCACATCTCTCCAGTACTTCATTCCACACTTATATGTCCTCATTTTTTTCTCCCAAAGGCATGCCCAGATACTTAGTAGGTAGTGTTGCTATTTGGCATCCCAGATTGCAAGCTAGCAACTCCATGTTACTTACATAATAATTGGGTAAAGGAAACTCTTTTGCCAATTAACATGGAGCCCAGATATACCTTCAAAGATAGTGAGAATTGCTCTGATGTGTCTAATTTGTGTCACCTCAGACTCACAGAAGATCAAAGAGTCATATGCATAGAGTAGATGGATAACCTCCAACTCCTTATCCATGTTGCCCTGCACCTTAGCTTTAAAACATTTTAACCATCCATCGCCATTTGCTTTTCTGAACATGTGGTTGAGTCCTTCCATGGCTAGAATGAACTAGAATGGTGAGAGAGGGTCTCCCTGCCTCAACCCCTGTTGTGATTGGAAGAAACCCTCAGTTTCCATTTATAATTATTGAGAGCATAACAGTGGATATGTAGAACCTTATCCAATTAAGCCACTTCCTTCCAAATTCCATGACCTTCAAAATCTTCAGCATAAAAGGCCAATTGACATGATCATATGCCTTTTCTATGTCCAACTTACATAAAATTCCAGTATTTTTTTCCTCAACTCTAGAGTCCTCCAATTCATTAGCAATAAGTGTAGCATCCATAATTTGCCTTCCTTTCAGAAAGGCCATTTGATGTACATCAACCAACTTCCTATTACAATCTTCAACCTCTCCATGATTAGTTTGGAAATAATCTTGTACACTCCTCATATCAAACTGTTAGGTATAAAATCTTTTAATTTTTCTGCTCCAGCTTTTTTAGGAATCAATGCAATGAAAGTGGCATTGAAGGACTATTCAAAAACTTCATTTTGATGAAAGTTATGAATTGTCAGCATCAGGTCTTCCTTTAATATTTCCTAACAGGATTTGAAAAAACTCATTGTGTAGCCATCTGGACCTGGGGCTTTGCCTCCATCACACTGTTTTAAGCAATTTAAGACCTCGGTCTCAGCGAAAGGTCTTTGAATCCAGATCTGCTCCTCTTGAGAAATAGTTGGGCAATCCAAAAAGTCAAAACAAGGTCTCCAGTCCTCAGGTTCACTATAGAGTTTCCTATAGAAACCAACCATAGTGTTTCTGATTTCTGAAGGATCTTCTACAACCACCCCTCTGTCTATTAGCCTGTCAATGGTGTTGTTCCTTCATTGTGATGTTGCCATTCTTTGAAAAAATCGCTTGGATTCTTCATTTTTTGCCAGCTCTTCCAGTTCCACTACTATGGTGGCTCTTACCATCATTTCATCCACAGTCAAGTCCCTTGTTTCCTGAAACTCATCAATTTCAGCCAATTCTTCAAGTAGACTATTCTTTTTATTTACTAGCTTCCCAAAATTTGATTTGCTCCATTCCTTTAGCTTCTGCTTGAGAATTCTTAGTTTGACATTAAGCTTATAATCTCGGCATCCTTCAACCAAAAATTCAGTCCACCAAGCTTGGATCAAATCAGTGAAACCCTCCACTTTGAGCCACCAGATCTCAAACTTGAAGTTTGATCTTTTTTGTTCCCAATTTCCACATTTTAACATGATAGGGCAATGATCAGAGAGCACCCTAGGTAGCAACTTTTGTTTGATAGTTTTGACCTTTTCTTCCCATTCTGTAGAAAATAAGAATCTATCTATTCTAGCTGCGGTGTGATGATTAATGCCTCTAAACCAAGAAAAGATTCCGCCATTAAAATGAGGGTCATGTAATTCCATCTCTTGTATCCACCTTGAGAAGCCAGACATAACAAAAGTGATTATGTCACATCCTCTTCTTTCTTCCATGGTTCTGTTGGTGTTAATGTCTACACATGTGAGCCAAGGACCATCACATAAGGTTCTGACTGCAGCCAACTCCTCCCAAAATAGTAGCTTCTCATTTCTAGCATGTGGAGCATACACTCCAGTGAGGTACCAGGTAAAGAAGTTATGAGTTGATACAAACTCATAGTTAATGGTGGTGGCCTATTTTAACTTGAGTCCCACTTCAAATTCTACAGTTCCACACCAAAATCCCCCCCCCCTCCACACACACACACACACAACTATCCTCAACCTCTAGGTAGCCACATTTAATCCACCTACATGATAATAACTGCTTGTCCATTGCTTCAACTTCCTTGCTTATCTTTGTTTCTTGAAGGCAGTAAACATCAGCTTTCCATTTTTGCATTAAACTATTCACCATTGTTCTCCTTTTTTGGCTGGTTAACCCCCTTACATTCGATGTCAACAGATTAACTTTCATTTAAAAGTTAAACTCAAGTTCCTCCCCCTACTTCTGCTACCTTCCACTTCATTAAAGCTGGATTTTAGGTTTTTCAATTCATTTTTTCCAATTCCTCTACTCATTGGAGTAGACACTGCCTTCCCAGGCCCTTTATTATCTAACAATTATTTTCTCTCATCAATCTTCATTAACATTGCTGTGGTTACCTTTTCAAATCCTTCGAAAGCCACCCCATAAGTATTGCTCAGTTCTAAGATATTTGAATTAACCCAATTTGATGCTTTTGTCTCGATAACTTCTTGAGAAATTAGAAGTTGAATATTGACTACATCAGCATTAAGGATATGTTGTATCTGCAAATTGTGTTCTGTCTCTTGCGTGTTATTGGTAAGCAGTCAATACAGGTCGGCCCAGCCCATCCGAGCCCATACAGGCTTTGTAACTTTACAGGTCAGGCAGTCTGGCCCATTATTTTGGCAGGACAAAAAACAGCCGGCCCAATCCACAACTACGTGAGCTACGGGCAGCGCCAGGCCAGTCTATTTTTAAAAAAAATAAATATTCTAATTGAACGAAGTTCTTGTGATGGTGTTTCAGCTCCTTTCCGTCCAGTCATACCATTCGCCAACCATTCCATTGATTCTTTTGATGTCGAAAGACTTGAAGCCTGTAGCAAAGTAAATACAATCCTCTATAGTAAAGAAAGGTTTACAAAAAGGAAAGGGTGAGGGAGAGAGGTTCACGGTGATCAGAAGGACCACCGGAAGGGAGAGGTTTGGGTGGGCCTAAGCCATTTCTTGGATGTTGTGCCTGGAAGAAAAAAAAGCTTTTATTTCAATGTCGAATATCTATTCTTGTTTGTTTTCCTTTCAAAATCACAATATTTCTTCTTAATCTCATTTTATCAATTAAAATAGAATATCTACATGCACCATTTTAACCGAAAATATAGGTGTATATATATACACATACACGGAAAACTACACAAAATAGACCAATTGTGAAATATTTACCCAAATTGGACCCAACTCAATATTTACCTTCATAGACTCATGGCCCAAACTATTTACCTTCTTACTCCACTTTCTCCCTTTCAATCCCTTCCCTTGTTCCTATTTGATACCATCAGAGTATATTATACTTTGATGGTATCAAGCAATTTATCAAGAAGGAAGAGACAGTGCTTCAACGAAACTGTTTGATACCATCAGAGTATCTTATATACTCTCATGGTATCAAATGCGCGAAATAGTTAAAAACAAGGGGTATGAAAATAATGGAGTATCCAATGGTAAATAGTTTCTTTTTGGGGGGTATAACAATAATTATCCTTCATATATATATATATACACACACAAGATCATAGTAACCCCATCATAGTTTCATTTCGATAATGATAAAAAGAATTCTAATAAAATAGAAAATATCCTTGTATCTTAATCGTTTTCCAATTAAAATAGAATAAGCATTTGCTAATGAAAAATTTATTATTAGGAAAAGAATATGTTTAAAAAGAAATGAAATAATATATTTATTTGGGAATGGGCAATTTTTTACCCTTTTAAGTAACAAAAGGAGCATTTTTGGACCAAAATATTGACGACAAGGGCATTTTTAGACCAAATTATTGAGTACATTTTTGTTCAATTTCGCATAGCTCAAGGGCATTTTTGACCCTCTTCCGATCAAAGTAACCCTACTCTAAAATGAATTCTTCCAACAGAGAATACTCCAAAGGATGGTTACTAAATTTGCATAACCCTTCATGAAAGGAAAAAAAATGAGCTTATGAAACAAATCACGAGTAAAATACTTTGCAATTATACAAAGATTAATTAGGAAAACACTGATTAAAACCTCACAAGTATGTAAAAAAACTCTTAAGAGTTGTAGGCTGCTAGCTAGACCACACCGCAAATAATCCACTAAATTAGAACTGAGATAGATTTAAAAGTTGAAACAACCCAGTGTAATCCCACAAGTGGGGTTTGAGGAGGGTAGGAATGTACGCAAACCTTTACCCCTAACTTCATAGGGTAGAGAGGTTTGGAATTCCTTCCGATATACCCTCAGAACAGGCAGATAAAAGAATGGATATTATACGCCTAATGTCTGGCACAAAGACAAAAGTAAGCTGCTATCTCACTAGACAAAAGAACTGATATTTACTTTCTAGAAGAAAAGGAGAGACCCAAAAGCTATAGTCAAAATATAAAACCAAGAGAAAAGATAGTCGAACAATTACATACATAAAATCACTCGGAGCAAAGTAAAGATGAACAGATGAACAGAACACACACACCAGCAAATGCAAAGGTAAGGTTATAAACATGGAACTTCGAAATCAAACTTACCAGTCATCCACTTCAAGAAATCCCATAAGCAAGCCCAGGGGTTGACTATTTTCTAGCTCCGAGGAACGCTCAGCAACTGCCTCTGTTTCCATGTCCAATGCAGCATACAGATCCACTGTCACATCTCCTTGTTTCTCTTCATCCATGAGATCCTTTCCAGTAGCAGCAAGATTTATTCTACCTATTTTGTTAGCCTACATGAATCCAAGAGGAAAGCTAAAATAACCTCCTAACCAAATAAGCATGACGAACTTCAAGCTAAAATACCCGCATTGAACAGAAGTATTCACACTAGAAAAAGTTGGAACCTCATCAAGTCTCTTAGCTGAAAATGCATTGTAATGGTCAAAAGCATCCCCCTCCTTGGGAAGTAAATGTGCATAACTGAAACAAAAACCAGGTCACCAGTAGCAATAAGTTGAATTAAATCTAATAGTCCAGATTACCTACCAAGAGGTGACTAGAAAGCCCAATTATGCTTTGGGCCTTAAGCAACTCAAATTAATCAGTAGATGCTTTTGCTTAGAATAAGCAACTTCTTATATCAATAAAAAGAGGATGTAAAGATCTTACTTATTTTCCCAGAAAGAGAAGACAAATAAGTAGCATATTTCTTTCCCTGTATACATTTTATTAAGCTTACAAGTCTCTGCCTTTTGTTACCTACCTAATGCCCATTGACACCAATCTCAGGGCAACATCCTTTTTTATTATTATTAAACGATCTTTTCGATGAAAACATTCATACTATCCTTATAGAAGCAGTATGTTGTAAACAAAAGAAGCCATGAAAAACACACACGAGATGCTCTTACACTCCTTAAAAATACTTTTATTTGGTCCAACGAATAATAGCACCTTTGATTAGCTATTTTGTTCAACTATCATAATTCACACTAGTAACCAGCATCAGAAGGCATCGGTATCCTATACTCTTAGTAACGTCAATGTGCATGAGATAATAAACAAAATCACCAAGTCAAACTCTTACTTGGTTTTTCATAAAATACACAAAAATCTTTTTATACATTTTTTTCCGACAAGGTAAATTTCTCGATTTGTGCGTGTCATCCAAATTCTTTTTATACATAAAGAAGGTGTCTAATGAAATACACAGTTTAATTGACATCTATGGTTTGTGAAATGGATAATAAATAACAAAATCCATTTCTGCAAGAACCAAAAAAAAAAGAATACAATCCAAAAAAAAAAGAATACAATCAAGCACGAAGACAAGACATAATACTTTCTAGCAAGAAAGGTGGATGTTCATGGACAACAGCTATTCAGAGCTTATTTGAAGCCTAATGTTCACTACAAAAGTTAAGTACCCCTTTTTTGGCACTCAAATACTTAAAAGAAATTGTAAAGGGGAGGAAGAAAAGGTGGGCTGAGGTAACCAAGTACACAGATATACTCACATGCTGTCAACATCAATGAAGTCTCTTTTCACCAGCAAGGCTGTTAGCTGATAAAGTTCACTCGGAACAGGATCATTTACTTCCAGACGTTGGTAGTATTGAAACTTAAATCCAAGAATTTGGGAGGCATGGGACTGCAAATAATGGAGAGAAAATGGAAAACAAATGCACTTTCAAGACTCGGAGAGCTCCACAAAACAAGAAAACAGCAAGACAACCACAACTATACCTTGGGAAATATGGGAATCAAGTCCAAAAATATACTATTACCAGGCTGACGTTCAAAACACTCCAAAACCTGTAAAATCATAGGCCAAAGACAGAACAGAACACTGAACTTTCAAAAGTTTAAAAGGAATGGAACTCAAAAAAATGCATAAAAAGGAATGGAAATGAACGATATAATTATGGATAAAGAACGCACAATATCAAACACTCGGTTTGGATCCAGATCAAAGTGCCCAATCAGCGACTGCATATGGTCCAAGAATTAGAAATACATAAAAATGAGATTTCAGCTACCAGAGTGCTGAGGTGAAATAAAACCTTGATTATGCCAACTGTAGCAGCTGAAGCATTCCGTGTAGAACCCTCTGGAATTTGACAAAGGAGAGTGACCTACAATTATAGTCAATGGAGGGTCAAATTAAAGGAGAAAACAAAAGTAAAGTTGAGCTACAAAGAAGTGGAGGACAAGAGGTAAACATCACCAAAAGCGAGCATGAACTACTAAAAATTGCCTTAATTAGAGAACAAACGCACAGAGAACTTTGCTTTGCACAAAGCAAGAAAGGAATGGGGATAATCGTTTTGCTTGGAAGGAGAAGTGTAGGTTTGGTCTTTGATCTTTCTTCCCTTACTTTAATCCATTGACTAGAAGTGTTCAATAATTATCACCTTCTAAGAACACTACAGAAAGGGAAAACGAGGTGGAGCTTTAGGGGAAAGGATGAAAGTTTTCACCAGGCACTCTGCTGTATCTTTAACCGTCAGTGTTTAAG
The DNA here is from genome assembly GCF_947179165.1 of Solanum dulcamara. Taxonomy (NCBI): domain Eukaryota; kingdom Viridiplantae; phylum Streptophyta; class Magnoliopsida; order Solanales; family Solanaceae; genus Solanum; species Solanum dulcamara. The sequence continues at coordinate 56,052,030 of NC_077248.1, read as the reverse complement.
GACAACCAGTTTTCAGAGGACAGGTAAAAGTCCACCAGTCACCTCACACACTTACGTGTCATTTGTTTGCACTAAATGGGGTCCAAATCTGAATGCTTCAAATCTCAGCCCATTAAGTGCATTTGCTTTCTGCATTTTAAAATCTCTTAATGAGGGAGGCGAGATTGAAATTATTCAGGAGATGCACAGATGCCTCATTGAGGAGGTGTGAGAGGTTGTCTATGGCGGGTCTAAGGAAAAGTAGAGGTATGCCAAAGAAGTATTGGGCATAGGGAGTAGACAGGACATGGCGCACCTGCAGCTTACTGAGAACATGACCCTAGATATAGAATATGGAGAAGGTTAGTAGATAGCAAAGTATTGTTCAGTTTCCATCATCACTATGCAGTATTAATATCACCCTCTTATCTTGTTCTTCGATTTTATTATTACATGTTTGTTTAGCTTTAGTTATCGTACTATATGTTGTTACTATTGTTCTTTTCTCAATTATTTTCGACCTGACTGCTTTACTATAGTATTTCCATCGGAAACCTCTCTACTTCACAAGGTAGGGGTAAGGTTGCCTACACACCAACCTCCTCAGACCCCACTTCTAGGAATACACTAGGTATGCTGTTGTTGCTGTTTAATGGGTCTGAATGGACCTGAATAAATCACAATTCAGACTTATTCAAAAATGCTACTTTTATTTCCCGAAAAGTTCACGCTTCTCTTTTTTTCTCTTAGACAGAAAATTTCACACCTCTTTTATTTTTGAGAATCGTAACAGTATATTTAAAATCACTTAAGTGTGCAAAAGAGTAGATCAAAAGTGATCTACCTACAGACTACCTAATGTATCTACCAGAGAATCTGTACTCTCTACGTGGTTTTTTTTACACCAAAAATAAAAAAAAGGATACAATTCATCTTAACTTTTTGCATTGAATTGTATGTCTTCAAAACTTCTTGAGTTTCTCTCTGTCCATACTGAACGCCATATGCAAGCATGGACCACTCCACCACTGTTTCTGTCTCACTATGTTCCCCTTGTTGTTCCAAGTTCTAGCAGATCAGCAGAATTAACAGACATAGTCCATCTAAGCCCCACCAAGTTTAGGAACAGAAGCCACAAATGAGTAGTGAAAGGAAAGTGTATAAACAGATGGCATTGGATTCTAAAGCTTTCCCATATAATCACACCTTGAAGGCTTGAACATAATTAAAAGCCCTTTGCTCTTGAGTTTTCCTGAGTTAGGCAAGCATCTCTAGCAACCAGCATGAAAATCATACAACTTTGGTAGGAACTTTACCCTTCCAAATGCACTTCCATGGCCAATTCACAATGGATTGGCCTGTATGTGAAAGGTTAAGATAATCTGATTTAACAGTATAAATCCCATTCTTATTTTTGTTCCAATAATGAGTCTTCTTCCTCCTTGAAACCTTTGAAAGCTTCTAAATTAAATAAAAAATAATTGATTCTCCCCAGGTCCCAATCATTTAACCCTCTCCTGAAGATCATATTCCAGCCATTCAATCCCCAAGCACTATCCAGTTTGATGTCAGGAAGTGATGCTATAGAAAAGAACTCAGGAAATATGTCTTTTGGTGGCCCATGACCTACCCATTGATAATGCCAAAATGAAGTCCTTCTCCAATTGCCCACCCTTGTCTAGTATTCATTTGAAAAGAATCACATAGTTGCCTGATAGCTTTCCAGACCCCTGTCCATGAGGGGTGTTGATTGGACTTGTACACCACTGATCTGTCTGGTTCTATTTTTCACCAATGACAATTCTCCATAAGGCATCAAATTCAGAATTGTACTTCCACAACCACTTCAAGAGTAAGCTTTGATTATGTGCTTCTAAGTTCCTACGACCTATGCCACCTTCCTTTATGCAGGTCATGAGAGATTCGCAATTAACCAAGTGCATGTTCCCTATCTTCCTCACTCACGAAGGCTCCCTCTTTAAAGACAAAAGTAAGAACTCCAGTTAAACAGCCACACCCATTTTTTCTCTTTTTTTCATTGCTAATTTATTTTGGATTTTCATACTGACTCCATTCACTTTTACTTATTTACTATACTAAAAATAAATGTTCACTTTTACTTGTCTAGTTTGGAATACCAAGCAATGATTTATCATTTTATACCTATTTTACCTCTATTATTAAGTACTAATCATTTCATTTCCCAACATGTAGATGACTTATAATAATTAGGGGTAATATAGAAAAATTACCATTTTACTTATTGCTTCTTAAGGGATGTATCAAGTCAAACATGGACAAGTAAACATGAATGGAGGGAGTATTATTAAAGACTGCAATTCAATGGAGTTTCAGCATAAACCCATTTGGTTTCTTCCAACATCCTATTACTAGAATGAGATGATCCCCTCAAATTTAAGATATAAGATTACATAAACTTTTATTTGTTTGTGATGGACCAATAATAGTAATAGACTCTTCTTCACCAAATGAACAAGAAGGTTGAATCTGTGATGGTAAAGATCAATTTTCTCGTTATTATTAAGGGTAAATTACTCAAAAGTCAATTTTCTCGTTAATAATAAATAAGTTAATAGAATGTAGAATGTTACAGAGAAATCAAGATAAGGGAGGTCACAGTAATAATGTAAACCACAAGAAGATTAGTGTTAAGAAGCAAGACCGTAGGGGTGGTTTCTAAAATTAACCTTCGGCTTTATTGTTTGGTTGGATAACTTTCTTTTAAAGATTAAATTATGTTGAGCTTAAAAATTTATGACAACATTTTGTGTTTTAATTGATATAAATTTTTCTTTGTAGTCTACATAGTTCAAAAAATTAGCACATTTACATTTTTTATCAAATTATAATTTTATGTTTTTGTTTGAATTAAAATTTTCTCTTATATTTTATTTTAATTACTATTTATATGGGTTGTATTTTATTGTGTTTACACATATAAACTATACTCAATTCACATATTTAAAAACAAGAAATTGTCCTAATTATTCTGTGTTCAGTCTAGACACAGCATCTTAATATTCAAATTTGCATTCAAATTCAAACATCTTAATATTAATGAAAACAAACGACGCCTTAAAGCATCTCCTTTACAAAGCCCTCCAATACTATCTGCATATGTAGTTCAAATGGGAATTCTTCATCTCAGAACATTCACCTTCCAACAACTAGCCTCAGTTCGGCTATATGAATCCTAAGTTAATCATTCTTCACTAATAAAAAAGACATGTCTACTAGCAACATCAAGCCTTAAAAAGAGTACTAAGAACTTAATCTAAAATAGTACGATGCATAAAAACACAATCCGCAACTGATAGTACCTTCCACCCACACCAGCCCCTCAAAAGGAACAACCTGCTCAACCATATAACTTTTAGGAAATATTAACCTGGACCATAACAATTGGCCATTCTTCAGCAACTATAAGACGCACTTCCATTAGAGCAGAACACACTGAACAACATAATGTGAATCAGGATTGGAAGTCAAAGATCAAGACTTCTTGAGATAAATCAAAAATCAAAAAAGTCAAAAAAAAAAGTTCATTGCAACATTTTTTCATAGTAAAAAAATCAAAACTGCACATGGATGTAAAAGAACAATTATCAATATCTCCTAAGCAACAAAGTCAAAAGAGATGGTCCACAGGAGAGCTTCATTTTAAGCATACGACAGCCTGGAATGGTCATTTATCCATGCTCAGAAATAAACTAGCTCTTGCTTACCTCCCATAGGGATATGGAAGTTATGAACTAGAAGTTGGAAAAGTTTAAGCTACTATTACCAGCTCAAAGTGGAAGCTAAGCTCCTTATTGCCTCCTCCGTATACAAACTTAGATTTGATTGCAGTAAGATCACCCAAAGGAAATAGAGAAAGAGCATCCAGAGCAGTGACTAGCAAAAAGAGGAGATGCACAGAGACTAGAAAGACAACAGAGAGGAGAAAGACGAAGAGGAAACAGTTACCAGCTTTGCATAACCTTCACTTTCTTCGCGAAGAAGGTTAAACTTTGTTTGCTGATAAAGAAGACGAGTATTTACCCTAACCTGAAATCCATTACAAAAGGATATCACACTTATGGAAAGTATCTTCATCCACAATTTGCAAGCAATATGTTAGAGTTTACTGAATAAAAACCAACAAAAGCAATGAAGAAAAGGACAGATGGGTTCATTAACATATTAGCTCATATTAGCCAGGAAAATTTCACCAACCCTCCGAGTCATTTTATGCAAACAATAATCACCAACTGACAAGCACACTCAGTACAAGATGTATTACAAACTAGCCGGCAGGGATGACCCCGAGCAAGAACGATAGCCCTAAAATATATATTAAGCAGCACCTCCTTCCTTACTTTGGGAAAAAAAAACTATACCTCTTTCGACTTCAAATCTGCAGCCTTTATCTTGATCATCTCAGACTCCCACAAAAACTCTTCCTTTTCACATGAAAAAACATTTATAAGCTATCATTTTTCAAGCTAGTATTTAACAAGAGCAAAATCGTAGAAACATATTAAGTTAGAAACAAGTAAAGAGGTACCTCACATCGCTCCTGAAAAAATCTCAAAGGAACTAAAGCAGATTCCACAAGCCATTTTGCCTATAAAGAAGACAAACGCAAACTATGTAAAGACAAAATACATTAAACTTCAAGATGGCTTTCTACTCTGAATTAATTTCTGCAGAACAAGCTGAGTTTTTTTCTTGTTTTGATTGTTAAAAGTGCAGAACAGGCTGAGAATTGACAGAAGAAAAGGAAAACAGAAAGAAAGATACAGCAATAGCAACTACTTCTACGTCTTGATAAGTATATTTCAAATCAACTGATCTTTTTTAAGAAAGATAACAATGATTTTGTGTAAGCTTATCAATGCCTAATCCATGAGTTTTACTGTTAAGACCAAAGTTACGAAGTAAAATTGATGACTAAAGGTTTTATCCATGTATATGTAGTAATTGTTTGTTACAAGGGGTGATTAAAGGCAAAACAAGCTGAGACCAGATCTCTCTCTCTCTCATACTCTTTCCACACAATCACCGCAAGGCTAATAGTTGAAAACAGTAAGCTCTATTTCTGAAATTTGCAACCACTAGGTAGACATGTGATAAGTATGACAAAACTGTGAGCTGAAATTCAAGATTGCCATAGAGACATATGATATCACCTGTCTGAAGACTGGCCAAAACATGAGCTACAGTTACTAAATCTTGATTGCCAAACCTATAACGTGATTGCACTCTGTGTTCAAAAATGAATTTCCGGAAGACAAATTAGGAAACTCGGTCAATGCTTTTAAGAGGGGTATAAATAGTAGAGACATGAATTTGTAGGTGATGCTACAGCTGGGAAGCCAAAAGCAGCACGTCCTATGTTCTTAACAAGCTCTATGGCAAATTGATCTTCGGTAAATACTTACCAAACCCAATGTTTACACCAAAGCAAGTAATTTATCCATACAAGATTGTCAGTCTTATAGTTGTTTTATAGTACTTACCTTCCACTTTTGTAGGCACCTTTTAACACTTAACACCCCGGTAGCAATTCTCCAGTACAACCATCCGGTTTTAATCATATGGGTAACATCTCCATTCCATTTATTATTCCATTCTCTTCAAACAATAAGCCCAGATATCTAAATTGTTTGCATTTTGGCACTGTAATCCCATCCAATCTCATGTTGATTAGACCTACAATGCACGTATTAAGTCTTACTTCTACTTATCCTAAAACCATTAAAAAAATATTGAAAATGGAAACTTTTTCATCTATATATCTGCAGGTATACTACATCAATGTAGTCCCCGTTTCAAAACATATTACAACCTAACAGACTCCATCTGTGCTTTTTATCACAAATAGTCTAAGACGTCAAAAAGGTCTTCTACCTGTACTAATACTTCTTGTTTACACCAAAAATAATAAAGAGCTAAAGAATTCATCTTAAAAATCTGTAAATTGTTCTTCTTGCTCTCAAAATACCTTTGATTCCTTTCTTTCCACACTGTCCACCATATGCAAGCTGGACAATCTTCCATCTCTCTTCCTTTAATGTCGTATTGCCCACATTGATCCAGCAATTTAGAAGTTGTGCTATGTTTCTTGGTTTCACCCAAGTGATCTTTCTAAGAATGCTAAATATTCTCCATATTGATCACATCCACCGTTAAGATCCAAATCCTATCTAGCACATGTTTTTCCCAAGCCAACAAGTGCAGAACACAACTTATCTAGAATTAAAGAATGGGTCCTTAACAGGGTAGCATATGAAAATTAATGCACTTTTATTTATTTTCTCCATCCTAAAACTTGACCCACTTTGATAGCTCGGAGATGTAATTCTCTTTATTACTCCATCCACCATTAAGATCCAAATCCTATCTAGCACCATGCTTCTCCCAAGCCAACAAGTGCAGAACTCAACTTCTCCAGAATTAAAAAATACGTCCATAGCAAAGCAGCACACAAAAACTGATGTACTTCTCTTTATTTTTTTCCAGAATTAAAGAATGGGTCCATAGCAAGGTAGCACACAAAAACTGATGTACTTCTCTTCATTTTCTCCATCCTAAGACTCATCAATAGCTTAGAGATTTTTTCACAAGTTCAATAAAAATGTTTGAAATAATAGCTTCAAATGCTAGACTATCCAAACAAAGAGACACGAGTAAGGCACACAAAAGAATAAAGGAGATCAGGCTAACCAGTTTGTTAACACGTTGACGATTTTCTCCCGGTAATGACAGCTGCAAAGCAAAAAATATTTCATGTGTATCAGTATGATAAATGTCCTAAAAGAATATTCACAATGCCATTGCATAAATTAGCAAGTGCATAGGCAAGGAACAAGAGCTAGCTTCTTGCTAATTTTTGCTGAATCAAGCTCTTCATTTAGAAAAGGAATATCCATTAAATTTTTCTCTTATTTAATATGTGAAACCAAAAGAACTATATAAGCGATATCAACAAAAGTCTCGCTTAGGTTGGTATTTTTCTCTGGGATCTGGATTGATTTTGGAATAATTGATTCCCTTGGAAAATAATACATGTTAACAGCAAATAATTCTGGAATAATTGGTTTTAGATAAGAAAAATCCGGACAGTATATGTCCCCTGCATCCTATTGTAACTCACACATCTGTCCTGATAATAACCAAAGAAACCCTGAGAAATCACTCCTATTTTCCACCTATACCTAGTGCCACTAATGCTAGTGCTAACAACATATAGTCAAGTTTGGCCTTCTGAATTGAGCTTTTACAAGTCGATACTCGACTAAATATACTCATCAATTCATTAAACTAAGCTAATGCTAAGAAATAGTATTCACAGAACTCCAACAAAGAAATTTGATGTTTCAGGTTGGAGGTTTATAAGCCAAAATCAAGTGGTGTTTGTTTGATATCTAAAGCATCAAGTGAATGAAAACAAACAAAGATACCCCTGTATCCTTCTATTTATGTCTATTTTCACATATTAAGAGTCAAAAAGTAAACAAATATGGACAATAATTTCAGGATTAATAGTTGACAATAAGAAGAAATGGGAATACGAAAACTCACATCCTGAGCCAATTGGGTAACAATATCAGCCAAACTCGACCCTAGCTCCTCCTGGGATGCATAATCCACAAACTCCACACACTCTAATGCCATTTTACATTTCTGAAAGGGCAATTCACCTCGAACCTTAAAAACAACCCAAAACAATCAATTCACAGACCTTAAAGCAACAAACCAATGAAAATCAACGCTAACGAAAATATCCTTTCAGGGTGTTTTGTTTGAATTCTTTTATATGATCTAATCAGTATGTTGTTTTAAATTCAATAAATTTACAAACAGAAAGTAGTGTTTTGCAGCAAATAACCAACTAATCTCATCCAAAACGATCAATAATTTATCAATTAGCTATTTATTGACTTTCCAAATAATCAAACTTGTCAGAAAATCACCTTTTTTTTAGCAACTAACCAAATTTTTAAATAAATGGAATAAGCTTTTCTATCAGTTATGTAATAATGGATTTTTTAAATTATCAAAGTTGTCCCTTTTTTTGCAGATAGCCAACTATTAGTTCAAAAAGTTACTAGTGAATTATCTAATAATTGTTTTTCTACATAATCAGACATAGGAAATAAGGAAGTAATATTTCAACAAAATGAATGGATTTTACTCAATTATATAAATATAAGCATGGAACTTGCAAATAATCCTAAGTATCTAAAACGAAACATAAATAAATAAATGAATGAATACCATAACCCAGCAGAGCTCATAGAGAAAGCGAAGAGTGGGAAGTGGTTGAGAGAACTTGAAGCTAGTGTTTCCATTTTTCAACTCTTTGATGGAGTCCTCTGTAAAGTACAAATACTCCAAAGGTGAAAGAGACATTTTTGTTGTCGGGAAATGACAAACCCTGCGAGCTAGGGTTTCTTCACTTGCTTCTTAAGAATTAAGATAGAGAAACACCAAATCCTAAATTGGGGAATTTTCCATGGGTCACTACAGATATCACTACAGATCTTATAGCTATGCTTATGATGATGGCACCAGCACCTTCACTTGTGGTTCTGCAGATTCTGTTATCGCCTTTTGCCCTGTTCCTTCTGCTAGGTATGTGGCAAACTTGCTTCCTCTGTTTTGCTTAACTTCTTATGCCTAGAGGCGGACACAATTTTAGGTTTATATGACTTTTGAATTCACATCTTTTTTTAATCCTTCTTTTTTTATTAATTATGGGCAAATTTTAAATATATAGGATAAAGTAAAGGTAAATTACTTAGTTGAATTGAACGTGTTTTAAAAAATATTTATTATTTTTAAATATATTTTTATTTTAATGATATTTTAATTAAATAAGATAATATATTATTTTTTTATTTGGGGAAAAGAAAAAGGGCGCGTCATTATTTCTCTTTCTTTTAGGGCTTTTTCTTCATTTTTTCTAGCGTCATTATCCCTCTCTTTTTCTTAGGGCTTTTTCTTCATTTTTCTAACTCATCATTCTTTCTTTATTCCTTTATCTTTTTGTTTGTTTCAAACGAAACTCATAGGTTTTAGGTGCACGATTGTAATGGAAGGTCAAAAATCTTTTAGAAAAAGCCCACGAATTTGAATTGTTGATTCAGCAGACGGTGGTGAAATGAATGTCGGTCTTACTTTTAGTTTGAGAATTTCTGCAAATCAATCTCCAGAAGAAGGTGGTGGTGAGGTTAATCAAAATTTTCAAGCAATGTATGTGAAGAAAAAGGGCAATAGAAGTTAGAAAAAAAAATCACTGAGTTGAGTTCTAAATCTAAATCAAAAAGAAAACAAGTTGATGTTGCATCGACATCTAAGAAAGTTGTCGACAGATGATTTTGAGGATTTATCTCCTCAAGGATTTATCTCCTCAATTTCAGTCAAAGAAAGTGAGACATATAATTGCTCAGGAGAAGAATCCAAAAAGTCGAAATCGATTATGCAAAAATACGGCTCTGTCGGGGAGTCTAGAATTAAGTATGTGATTCTACCAACACATTATTTAACTGATAGCATTTTCAATTTGTTTATGTGTATTTTTTCTTAGTTTGTTGTTTTGAACTTGTGTGCTAGATGTTGAAGAAAAATGTATGTATTTGATACTTTTATTATAGTCTAAATTTATTTGCTCAAGTTTATTATACTTCAGTGATCTATAGACACACACATTAAAATTGAATTAGAAGAGAATTAGAGACGAATGAAACTTGTAGCTAATGAAAAAAAGTCTTCAGTGATCTATACACTACAAAAATGAATTAATTTTTGAACTAAAATGTATTACACATACATTAAAGTTGAATTAGAAGAGAATTAGAGATTAATGAAACATGTAGTCAATTGAAAAAAGTCTTCAGTGATCTGTACACCTTGAGTATCTCTTTTTTGTTTTGTTTCCAGCTTGTCCCCATTCATATTGGAATCGGATACGGTTCAAACGACTTCACAAATTTCCACAGAAATGATGGTTCATCATTACATTCACCATCATTGCAACATATGGTTGCCTACTATTTTCACCTACCAATATCATCACTTGCAATGATTATTAATTATCACAATCAACATTTATTACAATCACTACAATTGACCATTGACACTACCAATCACCATAACCATAATAACGAGAATGCAGTTCATAAATGCTAACTATTCTATTACAAGAAATTGAATAGAAATCTATTGTTTAATAGGAGAAAGTTGAAAAGATTGAGAAATAGTGGCATCTAACTCAAGTTTATTCTCAATATCCACTAGATGATCGTCTTACCGTAAGCTTAGATGTTTTATTCGATGCAAGTGTATATCAAAGGGACTCTTTCAATCCGAGCACTAACAATGAGAAATACCAAGCCCACCGGGGTAAGTGACAATACCAGGGCTCTGGCATATCCAGTAAGCTCATGACATTACCCAATAAGTTTTATAACTGGATGAAAATAATCTTCTTGGATAAAAACTTCAAGCACCAAACTAACTGGATAGTTTAATTGTACTACATGAACTGTTCTTAGAATTCGAATTATCTACATGCACATATCAAACTATAGCACGATTTATAAAGTTGGAACTATAAGTACTAGTGCTAGTTCCTGGAGTTCTTCCATATTTTTTATTAGGGGGGATTTAGTACAAATACTTGTGTCAAAAGTGACAATTTATTTTTTTACATTTCAAACAATGGCTAAATAAACAGTGCAAGAAATAATTATCCAACCTAAATTTATTTTTCCAAAACTGTAAGCAGTATTCATACTGCCATGTAATAATGTAAATATAGAGTTCCGAAGCATTTTGCACAAAGAAACACAATCTTCTTGCCTACTTACATGCATATAATAATTCAAACCCCATCGAGGGCCTAATAAAACAATTGACTAAACAAAATTGGTCTGGGAACATATATGACACAAGCCAAAAACCCCACTAAGTAAATTTTACTTCGACAGAAACTTCAGTTGTCTAGTGGTTTAGCAATTACTTCCGATGCCGCCTCTTGGGCTCAGCTCTTTGCCTCTTGTCGTCATCCCACTCTCTGTCATACATACTGCGGTGCATAGTTAAGGCATCAAATATAAACAGACTTCAATGGCAAGCCATGACACTACCTTTATACCAACACTGCCCAAGTTGAGTTAAAAAAAAGATTAATTACACTAAATCATTGTACTTTTCATGTAATATATCAATTTATGGAATCATAACTGATTTGTAAACCTATATACAAAAATTGACTTTGAACAAACTCACAAACCCCTGATAGTGAAATATGGGCAACAAATTTTGGGTAGACCATATGAAATAGTAAAAGTGCATAAAATTTATCTAATTATAATTGTATTTTTTTTTCAATAGTAGTCAGTATGCAATAGTAGAGGAGTTGGATAAAACAATGACACAAAAAACATTTCTATCAAATGACAACCACTAAAAAGGCCATATAGATTGGTAGCATTGTACAGTTACAGCCAGACTGGTATTTTGGATGACAAGGCATTGCTGATAAAAGAAACAAATCTTCAATTCAAACAAAAAAAATTGCATATGTTGGTTTATGCAGCAGATGGTCAAAAGAAAACGCTATAAGGAATTGTATGCACATGTATCAATAAGGATACGAGTCCGCATCACGATGGGGTGCTTTGCTGGCACTTTCTTTTCCATGAATCCTAAGACCTGGCTCGTCCACGTAACCTGGACGCTGCTGAACAATAATACCCTTTCGCTCTCCCCTATCTCTTCCATCACAGGGCTGCGACATATTATTAGAAAGAGGAGGAGGATGAGCAGCGGGTGAATACTCGCCAGGTTCTGAAGCCATATGCTCTCTTTTAAGTTTACGCCTCTTTGAGGCATTTGGATCCATATCTTCTTTCACAAGGCATATTTTCTCCCTCTCTCTTTCCCTCTCCTCTACCTACATCACACAAATGAAATGTAAGTAACCACTAACATACAACAAGGCGGCAAGAGATCCAAAAACAAGGGTTTTACTCGAAAGAATCTGACGCTTGAAGCAAGAACGTAAACTGCAAAATGTAGGTAAAGAACAAATAAGTCTCAATTCTAAACAAGTTAGGTCAACTATATGAATCCTCACTCACAATGTCGCTCCAAACTTGTAGGATATATCACACAAAAAAATAAATTTAACAAGTACTAGAAAAAAAAATTGATCAAAAAAATCCAAGAAACCATATAACCTATCCACAAATGCATGCCTCTGACCAATATGAAGACAAAAGGTTATTTTAAGCAAGGAAAGAATAGCATTAGAAAAGATTTGAGTATTATTGTTAAGCCAACACAGAAAATCAACTTAAAAAATCAGCTTCTACCATCCTTATCACCTCAACTGGAAAGAGGATGCAAAAGGTGTAAGGAAAGAATATCCCAGCTGCTACATCTCAATAAGGTAACATGTCAGTGGATACAAAAGTGTTACAAGTCAAGAACTCAAAAGTGTTGCAGGTCAAATGATTAACAAGAAAGAGACGCAGGGAATGTTTTCAACATGCAAAATGGATAAACATTTGACAAGCAGCTATGGAAGCAGATTGATACATAAAATTTAGACAAGCAAACAAAACGCAAACCTATTCCACAAAAATGTTCAATGTCTTCCAAAATGTTGGACTCTTAACCTAAAACCATTTACACTAATATGGGGAAAGCTCATCAAGTACAACCCAAAATATATCAAGACAGTCCAAATGATTAAATGAAGTTAAAGATGGATCTATGGCCAAATAAACATATCATGGTCTTGGGCATATAAGCAAGGCATCCTGCTACTTCTAACTTTAGTCCACTAGGGCCTTAGTCAATGGTCAACCTTGGTCAAACCCTCCAGTCTTCACTTTTAATCATCATTGTGAGCACATTATACTCCTTGGGAAGCCTCCCAAATACTAAGAAGTTCCTCCACCTTCTTAAATAAATGAATCTCCTAGATTCCCTAGTACAAACTTTTTAGGAATTGTGATGCTTCCTCCTCTTGAATAGGGTCACTAGAACCTAGTCTGTTGTTACTCAGACCTCAAGGGCCAAAAATATAACTCAAAACAGGGAAACTACTCCCTCCATACTTTAGAGAACCTAGTTCCATGTTGCCAAGGTCAAAATATGAACGTTAGGGCATATTATCACATTAGAAATTAAAATACCTAGAGAAAAATATTAGTTACATTGGCAACTGAGGTAAAACAATTGAGCAATTCTTCAACTCGAACCACAGGAACAATAATTGGGATCTACATGCATTCTTGCACAATAAAAACTCAAGCTATAGTTGTAGAAATAGATCAGAAGAGGTACAGGATGCAACGGAAAATATAAATATTAGAAAAGCTTTCTTGTACAGATGAAATCATCATAGAAGTATGGAGAGGCTGGAGTAGGATGCCATACCAAGCTATCCAATATAACACTTATGAAATGGTAGGATTTCCAATGCGTGCAGCAGGATCCTGATGCTAATTAATAAGAATAAATAAGATATTCGAAGTTGTCCGAACTATCATGGCATTAGGCTTATGAATTATGCTTTGACTTCCATTTTTTTTCTATTTTTGGCCTGCTATGGACTATTTTTCTTTGAGATGAGAGTCCATCGAATATAATCTTTCTATCTCTGAGATAGCGGTAAGGTCTACTTACACTCTACCCTCCCCAGACCCACTTTGTGGGACTACACCAGATATGTTGTTGTTTCCCAATGGACCTACAATGTAAGCTATATTCTTGTTAAGAAGATAATTGAAAATTTATGGCGAGAAAGAAAGATATGCACATGGTAACCGTTGATCCGGAAAAAGCATATGATTAGAGTCCCTAGAAAGGTTGTTTGGTAGGCGTTGGACAAGAAAGGAATTCATGTTAAACATTCATAAAGGACTTCCATGAAGTAGCCGTTACTACTGTAAAAATAGAAGTGGGAGATACAAAGGACTGTGGGTTTGCACGTATTTGCTTATGGTAACTATGGGTAAGCTAATGCACAAAACAAGAAGAGGTCCTTTGGTGTATGCTATTTGCTGTCAATGCTAATCACAAAACCAGCAAGGAGGTCAAACAAAACTTGAATTATGGAGAAGCACTCTACTTTTAGCAGTAGCCGAGGCCATGAATGAGAATAGGTCTTCTAAATACCACTTTTAGGGAAAACTCTCAAGGTATAATTAGAACATTTAAACATTTTGAAGGGGAATTTGACTCTTTCCCTAGAGAAGGAGCACCACATGTTAGAGAGAAGATTTTCACCAAGTTCTTTGCAAATTCAAGCTATTCAAGGAGTATAGTTAGGTTTGTGAAGCTTTGTCTTTACTCTTTTTACTTTAGCTATGTGTTGAATCAGTCTTGTTTGCATCTTGGTGACTTGAGCTACATGTAGTAGATCTTATAGTAGGGACTAGAGCTGTCAAAAAGGCTTGGCCCATGAGGCCGGCCCAACCCAACCCTTGAATTAAGAGGGGTTGGGCTAAATTTTTTCAACCCAATTAAGAAGAGGCTTTTTAACCTAGCCTCATTTGACCCGCCAGACTAATAGGCCTAACCCGCGAGCTTCAGAGGCCAACCCGTGGGTCGTGAATTTTTAAAATATTTATTATATATATTTTAAGTAGTGTTTTATTTTGTGAAATCTACACCAACTAGGCAATTGAAGATAATATAACTATGAATCTGACATCCTTTACTTTTATGTTTATGCCTAATTTTTCATTTCTCCTTTCTTGTCAAATTTATGAAAAACAAATGATCATGTAATGTATGTTGTTTTGATGAATCATATGAATGTTGACTGTTGTATCTTTGCCTATTCTGTTATTTTGTAAGTGTTCCACTAAAGTGTGTGCAACTCATAAACATGTGAATTTTTGACATATTGTTATTGTGCTCATCAATATTCGATAATATTTCTAAGAGGCCAATGTTGTCCATCTTTTGATTGAAGGGTCAACCCATCCCAACCCGGAGCCCGCTTAGGACTGAGTTGGGCTGCTATTTTATAGGCCCTTTAGTTAAGAGGGTCAACATGTCCTAACTCATTTAACTAGCTAGCCCTTTAGGGTTGGGTTGGTTGGCCCGGCCCATTTTGCCAGTTATAGTTGGGATGTAAGGGGTACACAGAGGGGTAGGGATGGGCTGAAAAAAGTATTGAGGAGGTGATGTGATTTGACATGACATGACATAACTTCATATTTTCGAGGACACATTCCTTTAGATAGAAAAGAGTAAAGGTCGAGTACTAGGGCAGAAGGCTAGTAGGGGTAGAGTATTGTCTTGCCTTGTGAAGGTTAGTGCCAAACATAGGACTAGTCATGCCTTGGAGTTCTTGTCATATGTTGTTTATTGCTTTTCGATTATCATATTATTTTGATGTTGTTATCGTTTCTCTCTTGTAGACTTTACACTGCTTTTCTTTTTAACTGTTATGCTCTCTCCAGTATTTTCTTCTTCTTTTACTTGGGTTTGATACACTTGAGTCGAGGTCTTTCGAAAACAACTTCTCTACCTCTATGATGTAGTGGTAAGGTTTGCGTATACTCTACTCTTCCCAAACTCCACTTTGTGGGATTTCACTGGGTATGTTGTATATGGATGGGACTTGGTATACTAATTTAAGTTTAATCTTTCTAATCCTACACCCATGTGATTGTTAGAATTTGAGAAAGAAAAGACATTTTTTTATATTTGAGTATGTATTTACATCCAATGAGAAAGGGTAAATAAGTGAAGTCAAACTAATTGAGGAGAGACAATCAATTACAATAAAAGAAAAATTCTATAATTACGTTGGAAAAGGAAAATAAAGTCTCCTAAAACCATGTTAATTAATAAACACAATCAATACCCCCCCCCCCCCTAAGTTAGAGCAAAGATGTCACACATGCCTAGCTTGCAATCCTAAATATAAAGTCATTTTGCAGATGTCTTTCGTAAGCATGTTCATTAGTTGTTTTTTCTGGCAGTACATGAAGCAAACTCAAGGTGCTACTAGTAACTTTCTCATTGATTCAGTACCGATCAATTTCAATGTATGGTTAGTTATGTTGAACAGGAATCTGAGCTATACTGGTCAGAGCTTTGTAGTTGCAGTACAAGATATTTCCTTTTACCAGACAATCTCAATTCTTCCAATAACTATTGTAGCCAAAGATGCTCATAAATACCGAGGCAAAGATCTACATTCTGTTTCTGCACTTGATCATGCAACTACCCACTGCTTCTTACTTCTACAAGTAACTAGGTTCCCTCTACAGTAATCAGATGTAGATCTTATGTCATCTAAAGATAGACTCACTTTCGCGTCTGTAAAAACTTTAATTGAAGGCAGCCATGTTTAGAGACACGCAAGCCTTTCCTTGGAGCAAACTTAAGATCGGAAAATGTGAAAGACAACTTGCATAAGACAATTTTGGGGATCATAAATATGAATAACTCACCAAGCTGACTGAATATTTTTCAAAGCACCCTATCCAGTGATTGTAGTTGATAAATCAACTTGTAACAATTGTCAATATAAGACTGTAAAACCAACCTCCTCTTATTACCTTATCATTTGTATTAAGTCTATCAAAGTCGCCCTTAATTTGATTTCTATTAGTGAACTCATCAGAGACCTTAATTGTTATATCTCGTTCTTTCACAATCATTGTCTACTTTGTGAGAAACAACATTTATTTGATGATCTCTTCATCCTTGATGATGGAAGCTCACACTAATTGTCTTCTCTAGAAGTTCACACTGAGTCATGTCAATTTGCGAGAAATCACCACATATCATTTGGACCAAGGGGTTTTAAGCGAATTGAGAGTTGGTTCATTCTAATGTTTGAGGACTATGTCATGTTGTTGCCAAAACTAGACATAAATATTTCACTTTTGTGGATGATTTCTCTTGAATGACTTGGATTTATCTTACGGAAAAGGATAAAAAATGCCCTCATTTAATAGTTTGGTATAAAATGCCCTTGTCATCAATAGTTTGATCAAGAATGTTCTTATTGTTACTTAATGGGTCAAAATGCCCTTTTCCAAATAAATATATTATTTCTTTTCTTTTTAAACACATTCTTTTCCCAATGATGACTTTTTCATTAGAAAAAGTTAATCCTACTTCAATTCATAAAAGATTAAGAAATAAAAAAATTGAATAAAAAGGCCAAGAGACGTGAGTTATAACAAAGAAACTGTCTATGTACAAAATAGCTTAGGCCCAAGCCATCACGACCCGACCGAAAACGCAAAAGGAAATAAACTAAAAACTAAGAACAAATCTGAAGAAAAATCTAGAAATTAAACATGAAAAGGAAAGTGAGGAGGTTAGTCTTCCTCTTCCTCATCTAAGCTAGAATCAGAACACATCCGGTACTCTTCTTCAGCTAGAAACTTGGAGATGATTATTGAGCTGAGACTCTGTGATGCAGTGGGAAAGATTGTTGCGATGCCTCTCTGTGATGCGGTGGAAAATGTTTTTTATTTTATTAGGAATTTTTTAATCGCTACGCAAATGAAAATCAATGATGGGGTTAATATGATCTTATATATAACCTATAGTATCAGTTAAAAAGGTACATGGAGTTATTCTATTTTTATTGTTAAAATGAGATTAACAAGAAAAAACGATTATTTCCTACTTATTTATCAGTTAAAATGATTTTTTTTTTAAAAAAAAACAAGAATAGGGTTCTTTAAAAGTAATATGTTTGTCAGGAATAGAATAGATTTTTAAAGGAACAAAAATACTAATGTATTTATCAGGAAAAGGGCGTTTTTGACCCATTAAGAGTCTGTTTGGAATGGCTTTTTTAAAGTACTTTTAAGCCAAAATAGCTTTTAAGCACTTTTAAATTGTTTGGATAAATTAATAAAGTGCTTATACGCACGTGATTTTAAGTTGAAATGCTTTTAAAAAGAAGACAAAAATCATAAGTTAGAATTTCTACGTCAAAAGTCAATCCAAACAGGCTCTAACAATAAAGGCATTTCTAGAACAAACTATTAGTAGAACCATTTTTGGACCAATTTATTAATAGCATGGGCATTTTTGGACCAAACTATTAACTGGTGGCATTTTTGTTCAATTTCACATAGTTTAACGGCATTTTTTTACCCTTTTCCATTTATTTTATGAGAAGTCGCTCTAAAGTGTACCAACTTATGTGCCTTTTGTGTGGAATCCAAAACTCAATCCAGTGCTTCAGTGCATATTCTAAGGACTGATAATGCTAACAAGTATATGTTAGTATTGTATTCTTCATCAATCTTCATATGTTGATACCATCTCTGAAAATGGAGTTGCAAAAAGGAAGAGTAGGACTTCAGACAACTCGAGCACTTTTGGTCAAATTGAAGGTTCCTAAACAATTTTGAAGGGATATAGTCTCTACCGCTTGCTTTCTGATTAATCACACACCAATGACTGTTCTTGTTGGTAATGTTCCTTTTTCAAACATGTCAATATTTCCGGTGGAACCTAAGGTGTCTGAAAGAACATGTTATGTTCGACCATCTATTACCAGTTGGACCCTAAGGCATAAAGTGTGTTTTCTTGGGCTATAACATCTGGTATCAACTGATATTTGGGACAGAGTCGTAGTTTCTGGCAACTGGGTCAAATTAAATATGAAACCAGAAATGAGATGTGCTCTTGGAAACGGAAAGCTTCTTCAATTTAAGAACAAAGGTCAAAGGATTAAAAAATAAGTAACTGGCCCCTAGAAAGGGAGATAACCTGACAATAAAGCATATTGTTTCTTTCACGGGGCTTCACTTCCATTAATCCATTTTGATAGCCAAAACTAACATTGAATTACGATGAAAGATTAAAAAATGTACGAGCAAATAGGAATCTGCTGTATCTTGAACAATTATGCATGAAATGTAAATCAAGCTTACCTTCATTGAAAGTTCTCTCTCTTCCCGCTTTCTATCTCGAAAATCTTCTTCTCTCCTTCTCTTCAAATCATCCTGCAACAATGTGTTATTCTCTTCTGACCGCCGTCTCTCTCTCTCATCATGCCTTGGAGAAAGTCTTTGACTATGCCTGGCAATTCCAAAACGTCTATCAGCATCGTCATCTCTCCTGCCTGCATTAATGGATTGTGGGACCATGTGAGGAGGCAATGGTGGAGGTGGAGGCAAATTTTGATTGTGAAACCGATCATCTGTATGAGATTTTTCTACAGATGCTTCATTATGTCGCAGCTTGCTCCTATCATCTTTGATTCTTTCATCCTTACTCAACCTATCAAAGTTCCTATCAGCAACTCTTTCATGCACTCTCTCAATTGAACGTTCTCTTCCATGCCGCTCCGTTGACCTATCTCTAGATTTTTCAAATGCATCATCCTCGCGAGACCTATCAGGACGGTCCCCTCGTTCTCTGGGGTCTCTCTCAAGTCTTTCACCACCCTTATCTTTTGATCTATCAAGAGGCTTTTAGAGGCTCGGTTCAATATTTGATCATCAGAACCATGTTTATCATAATCTGCTGGATGAAGTTTATCTGCAGCTCGTGCATCTATCAACCGCTCTTTCTCCGATGAACGGGTATCACCACAATCAATATCTCTACCGTCAATTTCACCTTTCCGGCGTTTATTCAGTCTATCAAGCTCTTCTGCAGGAATAGATCTCTTCTGTACTTTATCATTAGCTTTAGAAGCATCCTGTCTAGGCGAATGAACCAGACGCGATGTGGACTCCTTATGCACATCAAAACTTTCAATGACATCATCTTTTCCAGCAGAAACCCTCAGATCAGCAGACTTAGTAGCTGTAAGTTCAGCATTAGATTCATTTGAAAGATCTAACAATCTCGTTAATGAAGCTGCACCTCTAGGTACAGTAGAAAACATGCTACCATTCCCTGAAACGGTAGTAGAAACATTAACACTCCCACTTGCTCTGCTCTCAGATGGATAAACAACATCACCAGAAACAGCTCCAGATGCTCTTCCAACAGCTTTCCCAGACTTGTCATCTTTTGCAACATCATGCTTTTGTTGCTTTGAGAAAGATCCAGCAGGAGTAGCTCGCTTGCCTGTAGCTCTTCCCTGCAGAAAAGAGTGAATATTTTTTAAGTTCAAACAAGTTGACAAAAGAGAACTGCTCAACTGAATAATGAAGAATCCATCCATATGCATAAGATTCATCGAAAAGGAAAGCAAAGTGGTTACTTCATGATACATATCACACACTAACAATTAGGGTGGCAAATGGGCGGATTGGGTTGTATTGAGCGCTTTGCCACACGCTTTATGGGCGCTTCAGTGTCATCATCAAAGCTCTGAGGCATAATTTTCCTTGCTAATGAGTGCAATCCTGAAGATGTGACACTAAATAATTGATATTTCGCAGTATTATAATGATTTTTTAAAATTTCTTTGTCTATATTTATTATTCATGCTTACGATTATTAATCTTGGACTACAGATACATATTTGCAGTTTTCCTCCATTTGTGCTTTTTTCAATTAAGCCCATATTTTATTTACACTTAATCCCCAGAGGATCTTGGAGCTTTTTTGCACGTTTCGTTTTCTGATAACACTGATATAAGTTAAACGAACATTACTCCAAGTACATTGGTTTCAAAAAAAAAATCCCCAAAAAATAAAAAAAAATTACTCCGAGTAGATGCAGCGAATCACTATGATGAGATTGAGAGGATCAGATGGGTTGAACTATTGAAGCATCTTCAATGATGATTTCGAAATGTTGAAGTAGCAGCAACTCGAGGGATTACTGAAATTGGCTACATGGAATCCATATACCGTGTCTGGAACTAGCAAAATAAACACACACATGGCAAGCCCATTTTTACCTATACTAGTATGGGTTAAATATAGGTTGAAATCCACATTTCACCCTTTGGCCAAAATCTTGGCATGATATTGAAAATAGTTTATCTGTAAAGCCCTGGTGACGCTGATTCGGGTTAATTATGAACCCAATTACGTGATTAAAATAACCCCGATGTATGTTTGGACCCACACATGGTGGGTGGGACCATTAGGACATGTTAACATATGTGCATGGTGCAAGATGGAAAATGTATTGAAGTGCTGAAGTGGCTAAAAGTTTCAAAATGGAAAGATGGAATCAAGTCCAATGCAGTGCCATGGCGTCACGTTGCATGCCTAATGTGAAGAACTTAAAAGTTTTTGAGGGAGAGTGCCTGGCGGGGACAGTAACGTTAGCCCCCCATGCAAGCTCATCACATACTCATTCCCAGGCACTAATATCAGGGCTCATGCCACTAGCACATCACGAGAAGGATTCTTCAGCTGACCACCCAGCCTTGTGATGGTCTCGCGCCACAAGGTAAGGTGAGTCGAGGAACAATCCAAGCTATGCAGTGAGCTCATGTTGCAAGCCTATTCTGAGGACCCTCAACATATTAGTGTCTGAGGTGAGACTTTGCATTGTTCATGGAGGCTGCCGTTTTAACTATATATATTTTGTATCGTTTATTTTCTTTTCTTGAGGTTTGCATGCCCTCAATTAGAACTCATGTTATTCTATTAGATGCTCCATAGTCTTAGTGTGGGATTTGGGCTAGAGATTTATTATTTGAGTGATCGTTGGACTTCATAAGTTGATATATAATTTTGGTTGGATAATTATTTCGTATCTAATGACCATTATGTGTTTGGACTTGCACTTATTACCTCTCAGTACTTACATAAGTGGTTAAGTGAATGGAGAACTGATTTGCTTGGCAGGTGGTGTTAGCGGGTGACAGTCACGTGTGGGTGTAGTTTGGGATGTGACACTTTTTTTTGTATAATGTGGTATAATTATGCATGTTTTTCATAAATCTCATCCCATCTTTTGAAGGGAGGTTGACGACACTTACACAGTACATAGTCGTACTCACATCTGTTTTCTATTTCCTTCCTATAAGAGAAAAGTGTTCTAGGTGACGGTATTACAAGTTAGGTATCACCTTTTAGTGAACCCTATTATAGATCCAGTGGAGGTGTCTTAGTTTCATTCTTTTGCATAATTGGGTTGAAAGACCCAGACTATGATCATTCTTTTGTTATTGTTGTCTTTTATTGCTTATTATGGATATGAGTGTCAAAACGGTAAATAGGGTCCGTTCTCTCGATGCGAGTAGAGTGTTATGTGCCAGTCAGGTAGGCCTGAAAATTGGGATGTGACATTATATGAAGGAACTAAGAGTCACCAAAATTTTGTTCCATAATAAAGCCTTCCGGGTCAAAAGTTCTGGAATAAAATCAGCAAATGAGAGCTATCAAGAGAGTCAACTACAAGCCTACAAGACAATAAACTATTAATTAGTTATGCAAAAACAGCACATCAAAAATTTAGTTAAGACTGATAATTCGTGTAGGAATAACTGTCGAGCTAAGTGATGCTATATTAGTGAAGATTGTGAAAGAACAGATCCATCATGACTGAAACATAGATGCTCCATCAGAATACAGGCTTTTCAACAAAGGAGTTCCATAAAGGAACAAAGCTTATGTTACTAACTAAACTAGGCATGGTTTACACGACCATCTCAATATCATAGTCTGTAGTTAAACAATAGAGGTGGTTATTTAAGATGCTATGATATAATAAAAAAGTGAAGTTCAATACAACTACATTTAGACAAACTACTCTAGGCTCTTTCAACTATCAAATACGATGATCGATGTGAACATAATTTGACAACAATCACACAGTTAAATTCAAAAACCAAAGCCACCACACATCCACAAAAATGGCTGCTAAATTAACATCTATTAGATTGTATTTGGACGGTCAATACTGTATGGAACATACCTCCTGCTCGCCAGACATCTTAGAAGCAGCTTTTATGGTACTCTCTTCCCTACACATAGAGTCATCTACGTGTTTTTGACTTGGACTATCAGAATGCAGGGCAGTAGATGGCATAGATTGCACATCCAGTCCATTAATTGATTGACTGCCTTTCTGTTTTACCTGACCTAAATCAGGTTTTGGCATAGAACTGTCTGGCCTATCCAACTTGCCATCAGCTACTCTTCCTGCCAGCACAGTTCTTCCAATAGAAGGCTCACCTTGAGAAACACTAGCGCCGCTCCCGTTTGGTATGGCCACTGAATTAACAGCCGAAGACTTAGAAGCAGGTGCTGCTGCAAGTTTTAGTTCTAGGTAACCCATTCCAAACTCTTCATCTGTCACCCATGATGGCTGGGGGGAAAAGAAGGCAAGCAAATTGCAAATATCAATTAATTAAGTCCCTGAATCAAATCTAACAATACAAAGTAATTTTAACGTCAAAACAGAAATAATCTCACTGCCCCAATTTTTTCCTTTTGATGTTTCACTGAACATGGAGCTTAATGGAATTTAAGAAATAAAAGAAGACTGCCTGACATAATCTTTATCTCCATGAAGTCACATCAGGTCCTAACAATAGCATGTCACTAAAAGCAAAAAAGCGTAAAAGTGGGCAGGGTATAAAGATAAGAAGTGCTAATTTTTTGGCAAAAATTGGGACGAAATAAGCAATATTTCATATCAGGCTTTCACCAGCCAATGTCATCCTGCCCTCAACAGGAAGATAACAAAGAAAGAACAAATACCACAACATCAGGTGAAATAGAAGAGCAAAGAAAACTCATGCTTACAGAAGTAGAAACTCTTAAGAAGCCATATAATATGGTTTTTGATTGTTGTAATCAGGTAAGGTATTGCTCATAATCAGTTAAAAACTACGATAAAGCTTTACTCAAAATTTACCTTTCTAGATGCCAAAGCTGCAGCAACCCCTGTAGACAATACTTTGAGATCCTCTCTTTCATCAGATTTAATTTTGGCAACCTAGAAGAAGACCAAAGAATAAAAGAAAAACCTAAGAGCTTGATCTTTTAGAGCTCTAAAGATACAAATTTGAATTTGCAATCAGGTGTACCCTCTTCTCAAGGTTTATTCCACTCTTCCGAGTAACTGGAAAGACACTGGAGATCTTTGTCAATAAAATAAGAGCATTTCTGATTTCCATGTACTCAGTTGATTCCAGACACTGTATGAGCAACCTCGTGATTCTCTGACTCCACTTCCAGTGTACCTTAACCAGAATTGCAACTATTAAGTAATAAGGTAAACAAAGAGTATTTAGCACTAAGGAAACAAGAATGATAGGTGGAATAAAAGAAATCAAGCATCATAACTTTTTTTTATCACACAATAGGAGATAAAGGAGGAAATCACATAGAATATATAATATATAAATAAGAACAAAAAAAAAATTATGAAAAAGAGAAGTAGAAGAAAGAGAGACTAAAGGAGGACCACCTCATGAAAAAGAGGACACCTTATATACACTTTTTGAAGAAATTTAGTGTTGTGAAGTAAAATTCAATCACAAATTTACGTGTTAGGATGATAATCCACTGTTTGTAGACCCCTCATTTTCTGCTGCTGAGAAATGCTCCTAAGGAGAAAATCTTTGGAAGTGAAGTGACTTGCCAAATTATCACAATAAGGGTAAATAAGGAACTGAGCAGTTTGTTCCCCGCAATTTAAACTGCACTCATGTTTTCCCATTGTATGCATATGAAATGTCACAGACTAACCTTAATAAACTGGCCATACGTAACACGCTGGCTGTTTGGATATCTATAATAGACGGCAAATCCAGGCATGTTTCCACACTCACGTTCATAAATTGATTCATCACCCTTCAATTTGAAATTTAAAAAGTTAAAAACGGTAGCTAGTATAGCTGCACATTGTTAGAAACTGCCAGTCAAACGACTATTTCTGTCCATTGAAGGTATTATGCAACAGTGATGTACTGAATTGTACCTTCCAATAATAAGCCATCTTCAATGTCTCATACAAAAATCTTCCTAGTCGACCTACTTCATACTCGGTGCAACAACAGATCATGGGTTGTAATGTCTTACATATCAAAACGTCTATGTGATTCACAGTGTTGAAGAAAGGCGTTCCAAGGGAATGAAGAGTATTAACAAACACGGCGCAATACACAGCGTCCGGCATACTGAATGTACAGCGTGGAAATATACACCGCTGAAGGAATTCCATGTTGATCTTTAAAGTATCAGGACAGGAACTCAGCCATGTATCCTTCTCACGAGTCAGGCGTCTCCGAACAGATGTTACATGCTCTTCATGCCTCTGAAGCTCCATAGTTAACCGATCTAGAGACTCTTGAATTCTTTCTTTATCTTTTTTCCTTTTTGTGATTGCAGAACTTGAATTATCAGAAAGTTCTTCCAGAGCTTTAAGAGCAGCATGCTGCTTACCAATTTCAGACTCATAACGGGATCTAGGAACATGAAGATCATAGAGTGTAAGACCCCAAAAGGTGGCATACAAGTCTGGGGACAAGCTATTCCAGGCTTTTGAAGGCAACATTGTTTTGATGGTATCAAGAAGGTCTGTCCATCTACACAAAAGATAAGGAAGGCTGAATAATACTTAAATTGATCGTAGAAGCAAGAAAAGAAGATTCTGTGCAACAGACATAATTACATGCAAAACACTTATATAAAGACATTCTCTAACTACTCGAGCATGGAGTTCAGAAAGTATTACGAGATAGGTTTCCAAGAAGAACCAAGATCAAGGAGTAAGCAAGCAGATGAGTCTGATCTTTCAGACTCCTTTTCAGCATTGGCTGCACTCACTGCTTCATCACTATCTGAAGGCCAAAAGACATCTGAATTTCTCTGACACCTGAAGAGCCTCATAACACCTAAATATTTATCTCATATTTAAGTTGTTTCTTTAGTTTAGTTCATACATTTATTTTATTTTGCACCGACTTATTAATTAATGATCTACTTATTTCCTATTTACTCTCTTTGAATTAATTTGTTACTTTAGTTATTTATTAATCATTTTATAAAAGCCCAAATCAAATAAATTGAGAAGTAGATAAAAGACCAGTCCATTTATACTAACACCACTAGGCGCCCATTTTATTTATATCACCAGACCAAACCCACTTCCCATTTGACCTATCCGGAAAACCCAAATACCACCTCACTCTGGCCCAACCAAACTAACCAGTCAGCCCAAAACTATCACCAAACCCATCCATACGACTCGAAGATCTGCTAGACCAATTCAAACCCAGCTGAATCTCAGCCATCCATCAAATCCCATTCAATGGCCCGCGTTTCCCTATCCTTTTATATAAAAAAATCTCATCAAAGCAAAACCTTATTTCCTAAACCTAGTCTCCCAACCTCCCCCCACCCCCCTGCCTACCCCCACCCCCCTGCCTACCCCCACCCCCATCCCAAAAAAAATATGGCCCTACCCTAGTCTATATTGCCTCTCCCTATTTTCCCAAACCTCTATTTCCTCTTTCCTTCTTCATTTATGATATTAGCAGACCTTTCCATAGAGGAACCAATACAGGATACGATTTTCCCCTCCTTTTCATTTCCAACCATACACCACCTTCGCCATCTTGGTAACTGGAATATCACCCTGGTATGATACACATCTTTCCTTTTACAGAGAATTCAACGCCGGCCTGGACGAACAAAGATACGAGAATGCATGGATGTAAGATTTTGAAGTTCAGGGCCTCCACGCAACCACCAAAGCCCACCAGATATGAATTAGTTAAAACATCATAGTCAATAACAGTAGTCCTCTTTAAACTTAGGATTTTGATCAATGTCAAAAACATAAGAAAGATTAACTAGCTACAAAACTGCTGACAACACCCAACTTAATTATCATACTGCTTAACATAACATTTAAGATCTTCTAACAGACAGAAGACATGCAATGACCAAGCAGCAGCAGCAACAATATGCCCAGTGTAATCCCAAAAGTGGGGTCTGGGGAGGGTGATGTGTATACAGCCTTGCCCCTACCTTGTCGAGGTAGAGAGGTTGTTTCCGATAGACCCTCGGAACATGCAATGACCAAGCACACATGAGAAAGAGATACATAAAGAGAAGTAGGAGCAGAAATGGGAGAAGAAACAACGACTAGACCTGAGTCAGATACTTAAAAGCGTCTACAACAGGTGTAATCATATCTCTGTAAGCCTCAATCTGCACAGATGAATTGCATGTTATATACCTAAAGTTACAACCTTAAATCTTGCAGGACTTGAAAAACACAGGCCGATAGGCACCAATTAAATGATACCTGGTGAACAATTGTTCGCAAGACTGTCATTGGGTTGGCATGAGCAAGTTTGGCAACCATTCGACCAAGCTGCTTTAGATTTTCTTTTGCAAGGCGCTTCAGGATCCTCCTAGTGTCCAACTGTCACACAAAGTAATATTGCAATTAACACAGAGACATGACAACAAAATAAAATGCACTATTTCTAGACATCAGAATTACACCTTTGCTGTTTGCCTTGCAGCCAAAAGCATTGGAAATTGGTCATCATCTTTCTCCCATTCACCATACAAACGATAACGCACCTAAAGCAACTAATTTTTTATCAGACCAAATAGCAGCAAAGGCTGTAACATGAAGGTTAAAATCTTAAACCAACCTCATACGGAAGGAGATTCATTAGTTCCCAGATCTCTAGTCCAACTGCAGGATTTGCTGGTATCAACTGTAAGGAAGGAAGCAGGCATCCTCCTAATGCTTCTTCAATTCTTGACCTAGCATCCTTCAGGTGCATTCGAGGAGTTCGATCTCCAATGGTAACAGTTTGGGAGATAAAGCCTGCCTCACCACTAGTGACAAGCTCATGTGCACAAATGTAGTAACCTCTCAATACTCTGCATACCTGATTATCCCAAAATCAGAAATATTAATCTTAGGAAATATTTCAAATACTTACATTAGAGTCCTGGTAAATAAGCAAAAGTTAAGTCATAGCATAAACAAGAAGTCATATTATCATCAAATCAGGGGCACCAAACCTTCTGTAGCAATAATGTATCTCGATAAAGATGAGGTCCCACAGAAGAAAGCATCTCAAAAAGCTCTTTTCGAAGATTGATATAAGATCTATTGCTTGATGAATTTGCCACTTCCATAGAGTTGTCAGTGACAACTCCAGGAAGTGAACCCAAAAGTTGCATCTTGCAAACAAGGTCATTCGGTTCAGATATTGATTTTTCAATGAGCCTGATCACATGAATGAAAATAGAAGTATCAGCCAGCAAGATTAATAGGAAGGACAAATGGCAAATATAAAGAAACAATTATTTTTGATGTTTAATAGGAAGCCCATAACTCCCTTAACAGACATTTAACATCTCCTAATTTGCTACCCAATTCCACTGGTGTACTAGCTTCTTCACCAACTTTCTCTAATTACCCTCATTTAATTCCCTAACATTCCAAGAAATAATTTAGGTTCTCATTGATCACCAATTGATGGCCTTCTCCCCTTCCTCAATTCACTTCTTGGTTCCCCTCCCTTATACATTACATCAAAGATTAAATTTCTAACTTCATTTGGAACTAGTTGAGTTCTGTTGCTAACCATTGGTATCCCCCTCCTTTGATAAAGCTTCTGGAATAGTACTTCTGCATCCTTCTCCAAACCATCAAACAGTCTGCATTGCTTGCTCAATTTGATGATGTTATCTTGTACCCAGGTAGAGGCACCAGCCTCCACTTCCTTGATACACTCACTGGAATCATATTGAATTGGTGTTGGTTACTCCAAAAGAATTATTTGGCTTTGCGAGAGGTCCCCTGTGTTCTCCTTGTTTCCACCTGTGTCAGCCATGTCCAACTCTGAGATCAGAATCTCTGAGGCTAAGGTCGCCCCCACCACAAAATTCACCTCCCCCTTCTTCATGTGTATTTCAGAGCTTCCTTTGATGATAAGATCTCCGTTTCATCACCATAACTGGCACTTGAGAAAACTCTCTCCTCCGCGACATTTCCAAGAGTTAAATGAACTCTTTCTATGAAAGGCTCATCAACTAAAGGAGCTCCCTTACATTCCATGTGACCAGCTTGACTTTCATTAGTTAGTTAGGGATAGAATTCTCCCTCTGGATCTTGATTCTCAATCTTTGAAGTTTACATCGAAAAACAAGTTCCTCGCCTCTTTTGGGACAGTGCTCTTTGTAACTGAAGTCACTGCCTTCAAGCAGTTCCCGTTACCTTCTCCCCTTCTTTTATCCAATTTTGACAATAATAAAAAGGCTTCCTTCTTACAGCCTTTGAAGTCCACTCCAAATTGTTGGCCAAGTTTGAACATGTTGTCCTGTACCCATGCATTAGCATTAGCTGCATAATTTTCTTCTTCATCACCATTGTAAACTTGTAAAGGCTCTGGGTCTGCATACATGACCAGAAGAGAATCTGAAAAATCAGTCTCTGTAGCATCATCATCACGGACCAAACTGGTCTACTTATCGTGCTCTTGGCCCCCATATTTTTGTATGGTGTATTGCTCTTTTTCCTCGGTTCCTTAACCATTGTGTCTTCACTTTCGGCTCTTTTATCACTTAGCTCCGTCTCGCTTTCAAAAAGAACAAAATTCTCATGAACTTCTTCTTTTCTTTGAGGTGTGATAAGTTCTGTGAAAGACTCACAAAAAAGCCTTTTGTTTTGGTTTGGGCTTAAGTGAATTAAATCAGCATCAGCCGTAATGTAGGAGGGATTGGCCTTTTTGGTTGAGAGTCCACTATTTAAAAGCCCACTAAGACCTTTGTCTCTTGAAACCCTTCCATCTATTGACAGCTGTACTCCACAGGTCCCCACTGCACTATTCAAATTTTGGGCTAGCCCCATATCCTCCACATGTTTATCTTTCCCCATAAGTACTTCTTCCATGTAAGTATCAAAAGATGAGACACCTTTCCCTACTTTTTCCTTACCTTTTCCATGCAAAGGTCTAAAAAGACCTTATTTCACAGCTAGACCCTACCTCCTCCTTCTCCGGCTCCCTTTTTCGGTAAGATGCCGGTTCTTCACACCAGATTGGTAGTGAGGAGGTCAGATTTTCATCTGAGACTTCAATGGAAACTGGAATTTTTTCCCTGGGCCCTTTCACTCTAATTCTTGCCCACCTCAGGTGATTTTTGAGCTCTGTCTCCTCATTTTCCAGCCAACCGCCATACTCTGCTCCAATTTCCTCATTGTCTTCTCATCCCAAAGATGTAGGGGCAGACCCAAAACCCTACCCCAGAACCAGTCGTACTTGGTGGACTTCGGTATTGCATTGGAAGTTGGACTCCACCACTCGAGATTCAGAGCTTGTCCTTTTCTCTCCCATTCTCCCATGAGGATATGTTCCGCTGCCCTTCTTGATGGAAATTCAAAGAGGAATTGGAATCCATTCATGTCGAAAACTTGAAGGTTTGGGACCCCCTTCCAAGTCTGAGATGCCCATCTCCTGACGTCATTACGAGTGGGGGCTTCTCCTCCAATGAATATGCCGACCAAGCATCTTTGTGAGAGAGTATTCTTCTCCCAACATGGTGTCTTATTTAATATGTGAAACCAAAACAACTATATAAGCGATATCAACAAAAGTCTCGCTTAGGTTGGTATTTTTCTCTGGGATCTGGATTGATTTTGGAATAATTGATTCCCTTGGAAAATAATACATGTTAACAGCAAATAATTCTGGAATAATTGGTTTTAGATAAGAAAAATCCGGACAGTATATGTCCCCTGCATCCTATTGTAACTCACACATCTGTCCTGATAATAACCAAAGAAACCCTGAGAAATCACTCCTATTTTCCACCTATACCTAGTGCCACTAATGCTAGTGCTAACAACATATAGTCAAGTTTGGCCTTCTGAATTGAGCTTTTACAAGTCGATACTCGACTAAATATACTCATCAATTCATTAAACTAAGCTAATGCTAAGAAATAGTATTCACAGAACTCCAACAAAGAAATTTGATGTTTCAGGATGGAGGTTTATAAGCCAAAATCAAGTGGTGTTTGTTTGATATCTAAAGCATCAAGTGAATGAAAACAAATAAAGATACCCCTGTATCCTTCTATTTATGTCTATTTTCACATATTAAGAGTCAAAAAGTAAACAAATATGGACAATAATTTCAGGATTAATAGTTGACAATAAGAAGAAATGGGAATACGAAAACTCACATCCTGAGCCAATTGGGTAACAATATCAGCCAAACTCGACCCTAGCTCCTCCTGGGATGCATAATCCACAAACTCCACACACTCTAATGCCATTTTACATTTCTGAAAGGGCAATTCACCTCGAACCTTAAAAACAACCCAAAACAATCAATTCACAGACCTTAAAGCAACAAACCAATGAAAATCAACGCTAACGAAAATATCCGTTCAGGGTGTTTTGTTTGAATTCTTTTATATGATCTAATCAGTATGTTGTTTTAAATTCAATAAATTTACAAACAGAAAGTAGTGTTTTGCAGCAAATAACCAACTAATCTCATCCAAAACGATCAATAATTTATCAATTAGCTATTTATTGACTTTCCAAATAATCAAACTTGTCAGAAAATCACCTTTTTTTAGCAACTAACCAAATTTTTAAATAAATGGAATAAGCTTTTCTATCAGTTATGTAATAATGGATTTTTTAAATTATCAAAGTTGTCCCTTTTTTTGCAGATAGCCAACTATTAGTTCAAAAAGTTACTAGTGAATTATCTAATAATTGTTTTTCTACATAATCAGACATAGGAAATAAGGAAGTAATATTTCAACAAAATGAATGGATTTTACTCAATTATATAAATATAAGCATGGAACTTGCAAATAATCCTAAGTATCTAAAATGAAACATAAATAAATAAATGAATGAATACCATAACCCAGCAGAGCTCATAGAGAAAGCGAAGAGTGGGAAGTGGTTGAGAGAACTTGAAGCTAGTGTTTCCATTTTTCAACTCTTTGATGGAGTCCTCTGTAAAGTACAAATACTCCAAAGGTGAAAGAGACATTTTTGTTGTCGGGAAATGACAAACCCTGCGAGCTAGGGTTTCTTCACTTGCTTCTTAAGAATTAAGATAGAGAAACACCAAATCCTAAATTGGGGAATTTTCCATGGGTCACTACAGATATCAAGCTTTTTTTAGGGTTTCGGAGCTTCAAGGAAAATGAATGCCTCTGTACGACAAATTTGTCATCCTTCTTTTTTTATTAATTATGGGCAAATTTTAAATATATAGGATAAAGTAAAGGTAAATTACTTAGTTGAATTGAACGTGTTTTAAAAAATATTTATTATTTTTAAATATATTTTTATTTTAATAATATTTTAATTAAATAAGATAATATATTATTTTTTTATTTGGGGAAAAGAAAAAGGGCGCGTCATTATTTCTCTTTCTTTTAGGGCTTTTTCTTCATTTTTTCTAGCGTCATTATCCCTCTCTTTTTCTTAGGGCTTTTTCTTCATTTTTCTAACTCATCATTCTTTCTTTATTCCTTTATCTTTTTGTTTGTTTCAAACGAAACTCATAGGTTTTAGGTGCACGATTGTAATGGAAGGTCAAAAATCTTTTAGAAAAAGCCCACGAATTTGAATTGTTGATTCAGCAGACGGTGGTGAAATGAATGTCGGTCTTACTTTTAGTTTGAGAATTTCTGCAAATCAATCTCCAGAAGAAGGTGGTGGTGAGGTTAATCAAAATTTTCAAGCAATGTATGTGAAGAAAAAGGGCAATAGAAGTTAGAAAAAAAAATCACTGAGTTGAGTTCTAAATCTAAATCAAAAAGAAAACAAGTTGATGTTGCATCGACATCTAAGAAAGTTGTTGACAGATGATTTTGAGGATTTATCTCCTCAAGGATTTATCTCCTCAATTTCAGTCAAAGAAAGTGAGACATATAATTGCTCAGGAGAAGAATCCAAAAAGTCGAAATCGATTATGCAAAAATACGGCTCTGTCGGGGAGTCTAGAATTAAGTATGTGATTCTACCAACACATTATTTAACTGATAGCATTTTCAATTTGTTTATGTGTATTTTTTCTTAGTTTGTTGTTTTGAACTTGTGTGCTAGATGTTGAAGAAAAATGTATGTATTTGCTACTTTTATTATAGTCTAAATTTATTTGCTCAAGTTTATTATACTTCAGTGATCTATAGACACACACATTAAAATTGAATTAGAAGAGAATTAGAGACGAATGAAACTTGTAGCTAATGAAAAAAAGTCTTAAGTGATCTATACACTACAAAAATGAATTAAATTTTGAACTAAAATGTATTACACATACATTAAAGTTG
The DNA here is from genome assembly GCF_947179165.1 of Solanum dulcamara. NCBI lineage: Eukaryota > Viridiplantae > Streptophyta > Magnoliopsida > Solanales > Solanaceae > Solanum > Solanum dulcamara. Next base: position 56,018,829 of record NC_077248.1, on the reverse strand, counting down.
AATTAGAAGAGAATTAGAGATTAATGAAACATGTAGTCAATTGAAAAAAGTCTTCAGTGATCTGTACACCTTGAGTATCTCTTTTTTGTTTTGTTTCCAGCTTGTCCCCATTCATATTGGAATCGGATACGATTCAAACGACTTCACAAATTTCCACAGAAATAATGGTTCATCATTACATTCACCATCATTGCAACATATGGTTGCCTACTATTTTCAGCTACCAATATCATCACTTGCAATGATTATTAATTATCACAATCAACATTTATTACAATCACCACAATTGACCATTGACACTACCAATCACCATAACCATAATAACGAGAATGCAGTTCATAAATGCTAACTATTCTATTACAAGAAATTGAATAGAAATCTATTGTTTAATAGGAGAAAGTTGAAAAGATTGAAAAATAGTGGCATCTAACTCAAGTTTATTCTCAATATCCACTAGATGATCGTCTTACCGTAAGCTTAGATGTTTTATTCGATGCAAGTGCATATCAAAAGGACTCTTTCAATCCGAGCACTAACAATGAGAAATACCAAGCCCACCGGGGTAAGTGACAATACCAGGGCTCTGGCATATCCAGTAAGCTCATGACATTACCCAATAAGTTTTATAACTGGATGAAAATAATCTTCTTGGATAAAAACTTCAAGCACCAGACTAACTGGATAGTTTAATTGTACTACATGAACTGTTCTTAGAATTCGAATTATCTGCATGCACATATCAAACTATAGCACGATTTATAAAGTTGGAACTATAAGTACTAGTGCTAGTTCCTGGAGTTCTTCCATATTTTTTATTAGGGGGGATTTAGTACAAATACTTGTGTCAAAAGTGACAATTTATTTTTTACATTTCAAACAATGGCTAAATAAACAGTGCAAGAAATAATTATCCAACCTAAATTTATTTTTCCAAAACTGTAAGCAGTGTTCATACTGCCATGTAATAATGTAAATATAGAGTTCCGAAGCATTTTGCACAAAGAAACACAATCTTCTTGCCTACTTACATGCATATAATAATTCAAACCCCATCGAGGGCCTAATAAAACAATTGACTAAAAAAAATTGGTCTGGGAACATATATGACACAAGCCAAAAACCCCACTAAGTAAATTTTACTTCGACAGAAACTTCAGTTGTCTAGTGGTTTAGCAATTACTTCCGATGCCGCCTCTTGGGCTCAGCTCTTTGCCTCTTGTCGTCATCCCACTCTCTGTCATACATACTGCGGTGCATAGTTAAGGCATCAAATATAAACAGACTTCAATGGCAAGCCATGACACTACCTTTATACCAACACTGCCCAAGTTGAGTTAAAAAAAAGATTAATTACACTAAATCATTGTACTTTTCATGTAATATATCAATTTATGGAATCATAACTGATTTGTAAACCTATATACAAAAATTGACTTTGAACAAACTCACAAACCCCTGATAGTGAAATATGGGCAACAAATTTTGGGTAGACCATATGAAATAGTAAAAGTGCATAAAATTTATCTAATTATAATTGTATTTTTTTTTCAATAGTAGTCAGTATGCAATAGTAGAGGAGTTGGATAAAACAATGACACAAAAAACATTTCTATCAAATGACAACCACTAAAAAGGCCATATAGATTGGTAGCATTGTACAGTTACAGCCAGACTGGTATTTTGGATGACAAGGCATTGCTGATAAAAGAAACAAATCTTCAATTCAAACAAAAAAAATTGCATATGTTGGTTTATGCAGCAGATGGTCAAAAGAAAACGCTATAAGGAATTGTATGCACATGTATCAATAAGGATACGAGTCCGCATCACGACGGGGTGTTTTGCTGGCACTTTCTTTTCCATGAATCCTAAGACCTGGCTCGTCCACGTAACCTAGACGCTGCTGAACAATAATACCCTTTCGCTCTCCCCTATCTCTTCCATCACAGGGCTGCGACATATTATTAGAAAGAGGAGGAGGATGAGCAGCGGGTGAATACTCGCCAGGTTCTGAAGCCATATGCTCTCTTTTAAGTTTACGCCTCTTTGAGGCATTTGGATCCATATCTTCTTTCACAAGGCATATTTTCTCCCTCTCTCTTTCCCTGTCCTCTACCTACATCACACAAATGAAATGTAAGTAACCACTAACACACAACAAGGCGGCAAGAGATCCAAAAACAAGGGTTTTACTCGAAAGAATCTGACGCTTGAAGCAAGAACGTAAACTGCAAAATATAGGTAAACAACAAATAAGTCTCAATTCTAAACAAGTTAGGTCAACTATATGAATCCTCACTCACAATGTCGCTCCAAACTTGTAGGATATATCACAAAAAAAAATAAATTTAACAAGTACTAGAAAAAAAAATTGATCAAAAAAATCCAAGAAACCATATAACCTATCCACAAATGCATGCCTCTGACCAATATGAAGACAAAAGGTTATTTTAAGCAAGGAAAGAATAGCATTAGAAAAGATTTGAGTATTATTGTTAAGCCAACACAGAAAATCAACTTAAAAAATCAGCTTCTACCATCCTTATCACCTCAACTGGAAAGAGGATGCAAAAGGTGTAAGGAAAGAATATCCCAGCTGCTACATCTCAATAAGGTAACATGTCAGTGGATACAAAAGTGTTACAAGTCAAGAACTCAAAAGTGTTGCAGGTCAAATGATTAACAAGAAAGAGACGCAGGGAATGTTTTCAACATGCAAAATGGATAGACATTTGACAAGCAGCTATGGAAGCAGATTGATACATAAAATTTAGACAAGCAAACAAAACGCAAACCTATTCCACAAAAATGTTCAATGTCTTCCAAAATGTTGGACTCTTAACCTAAAACCATTTACACTAATATGGGGAAAGCTCATCAAGTACAACCCAAAATATATCAAGACAGTCCAAATGATTAAATGAAGTTAAAGATGGATCTATGGCCAAATAAACATATCATGGTCTTGGGCATATAAGCAAGGCATCCTGCTACTTCTAACTTTAGTCCACTAGGGCCTTAGTCAATGGTCAACCTTGGTCAAACCCTCCAGTCTTCACTTTTAATCATCATTGTGAGCACATTATACTCCTTGGGAAGCCTCCCAAATACTAAGAAGTTCCTCCACCTTCTTAAATAAATGAATCTCCTAGATTCCCTAGTACAAACTTTTTAGGAATTGTGATGCTTCCTCCTCTTGAATAGGGTCACTAGAACCTAGTCTGTTGTTACTCAGACCTCAAGGGCCAAAAATATAACTCAAAACAGGGAAACTACTCCCTCCATACTTTAGAGAACCTAGTTCCATGTTGCCAAGGTCAAAATATGAACGTTAGGGCATATTATCACATTAGAAATTAAAATACCTAGATAAAAATATTAGTTATATTGGCAACTGAGGTAAAACAATTGAGCAATTCTTCAACTCGAACCACAGGAACAATAATTGGGATCTACATGCATTCTTGCACAATAAAAACTCAAGCTATAGTTGTAGAAATAGATCAGAAGAGATACAGGATGCAACAGAAAATATAAATATTAGAAAAGCTTTCTTGTACAGATGAAATCATCATAGAAGTATGGAGAGGCTGGAGTAGGATGCCATACCAAGCTATCCAATATAACACTTATGAAATGGTAGGATTTCCAATGCGTGCAGCAGGATCCTGATGCTAATTAATAAGAATAAATAAGATATTCGAAGTTGTCCGAACTATCATGGCATTAGGCTTATGAATTATGCTTTGACTTCCATTTTTTTTCTATTTTTGGCCTGCTATGGACTATTTTTCTTTGAGATGAGAGTCCATCGAATATAATCTTTCTATCTCTGAGATAGCGGTAAGGTCTACTTACACTCTACCCTCCCCAGACCCACTTTGTGGGACTACACCAGATATGTTGTTGTTTCCCAATGGACCTACAATGTAAGCTATATTCTTGTTAAGAAGATAATTGAAAATTTATGGCGAGAAAGAAAGATATGCACATGGTAACCGTTGATCCGGAAAAAGCATATGATTAGAGTCCCTAGAAAGGTTGTTTGGTAGGCGTTGGACAAGAAAGGAATTCATGTTAAACATTCATAAAGGACTTCCATGAAGTAGCCGTTACTACTGTAAAAATAGAAGTGGGAGATACAAAGGACTGTGGGTTTGCACGTATTTGCTTATGGTAACTATGGGTAAGCTAATGCACAAAACAAGAAGAGGTCCTTTGGTGTATGCTATTTGCTGTCAATGCTAATCACAAAACCAGCAAGGAGGTCAAACAAAACTTGAATTATGGAGAAGCACTCTACTTTTAGCAGTAGCCGAGGCCATGAATGAGAATAGGTCTTCTAAATACCACTTTTAGGGAAAACTCTCAAGGTATAATTAGAACATTTAAACATTTTGAAGGGGAATTTGACTCTTTCCCTAGAGAAGGAGCACCACATGTTAGAGAGAAGATTTTCACCAAGTTCTTTGCAAATTCAAGCTATTCAAGGAGTATAGTTAGGTTTGTGAAGCTTTGTCTTTACTCTTTTTACTTTAGCTATGTGTTGAATCAGTCTTGTTTGCATCTTGGTGACTTGAGCTACATGTAGTAGATCTTATAGTAGGGACTAGAGCTGTCAAAAAGGCTTGGCCCATGAGGCCGGCCCAACCCAACCCTTGAATTAAGAGGGGTTGGGCTAAATTTTTTCAACCCAATTAAGAAGAGGCTTTTTAACCTAGCCTCATTTGACCCGCCAGACTAATAGGCCTAACCCGCGAGCTTCAGAGGCCAACCCGTGGGTCGTGAATTTTTAAAATATTTATTATATATATTTTAAGTAGTGTTTTATTTTGTGAAATCTACACCAACTAGGCAATTGAAGGTAATATAACTATGAATCTGACATCCTTTACTTTTATGTTTATGCCTAATTTTTCATTTCTCCTTTCTTGTCAAATTTATGAAAAACAAATGATCATGTAATGTATGTTGTTTTGATGAATCATATGAATGTTGACTGTTGTATCTTTGCCTATTCTGTTATTTTGTAAGTGTTCCACTAAAGTGTGTGCAACTCATAAACATGTGAATTTTTGACATATTGTTATTGTGCTCATCAATATTCGATAATATTTCTAAGAGGCCAATGTTGTCCATCTTTTGATTGAAGGGTCAACCCATCCCAACCCGGAGCCCGCTTAGGACTGAGTTGGGCTGCTATTTTATAGGCCCTTTAGTTAAGAGGGTCAACATGTCCTAACTCATTTAACTAGCTAGCCCTTTAGGGTTGGGTTGGTTGGCCCGGCCCATTTTGCCAGTTATAGTTGGGATGTAAGGGGTACACAGAGGGGTAGGGATGGGCTGAAAAAAGTATTGAGGAGGTGATGTGATTTGACATGACATGACATAACTTCATATTTTCGAGGACACATTCCTTTAGATAGAAAAGAGTAAAGGTCGAGTACTAGGGCAGAAGGCTAGTAGGGGTAGAGTATTGTCTTGCCTTGTGAAGGTTAGTGCCAAACATAGGACTAGTCATGCCTTGGAGTTCTTGTCATATGTTGTTTATTGCTTTTCGATTATCATATTATTTTGATGTTGTTATCGTTTCTCTCTTGTAGACTTTACACTGCTTTTCTTTTTAACTGTTATGCTCTCTCCAGTATTTTCTTCTTCTTTTACTTGGGTTTGATACACTTGAGTCGAGGTCTTTTGAAAACAACTTCTCTACCTCTATGATGTAGTGGTAAGGTTTGCGTATACTCTACTCTTCCCAAACTCCACTTTGAACTCCCAAATGAGCTAGTCTATGAGCATCATGAACCAACTTCTTTTTCTCATCTTTAATATGAGCAACACTATTCATGGATAATATACTGAGAGCACAATCATAATTTCCTTACTCGGATGGTAAAGAGCACTCATGTCCTAATCCTTCAACAATTCAAGCCACCTTCTTTGGCGAAGATTCAAATCCTTTTGTTTACACACACATTACAAACTTTTATGATTGGTGACCACATCCACATGCACACTATAAAGATAATGTCTCCATATCTTCAAAGCAAACACCACTACCTCTAACTCCAAAACATAAATTGGGTAATTCCTATCATGCCCCAGCCTACACCTTCGACGTGGCCATACTTAGAAACCATTATTGATTTCCAAGTGAACTCTTAGCCTGGCTAACTACTCAGTGCAACACTAAACTCAATAGAAAGAATATATAAATAGGGTAAGCATTTAAAATACGTTAAAAGTAAACTCATCATATTTGAAATAAGTCTTTAAATATGATAAAATCAATGTTCAAGACATAAATAATGAAATATTGGAATCACTCTCAATAACTGGCTCATTTGGAAACTAAAATTTGACAAGCAAGTCCATACTTAGAATGACATCAAAATCTACCATATCCAACTCAACTACGTCGGCTGTGGTGTCTTTATAATAAATAGAGAATATATAATTTCTAAAGACTGTCTTAGTTAGAATGGATTTACCTACATGAGTAGAAACACTAAAGGCTCTAAAAGACATTCATGAAGTATCCCAAACTTCACAGCTATGTATGGAGTCATAAAGGAAAAAGTTGTACTCAGATCAAGTAAGCATAGTCATCATAAGAAAGGACTTTACTACTGATAACATCTGGCAAGTTCTTTTGGTATCGATACCTTGTTATAGCATAATAATGGTTTGATCCTCTGCCTGCCCTCAAAGTAGTACCTCTCTAGCCAACTCTACTGGATGGTGTTGTTGTAGAAGATAGGGCCTTGTTGTCCCCATTACCTAACCTATCCGATGGAAAGTCTGTCATTTAGTGACACATCTGACCGTACTTGAAGAAACCACTTGTTCCATCAAGACACTCTCCCAAATGCAGTCTACCACACTAACCACAAGGTGGCTTACGCAAAAAATCTAGGGCCACGCTTCCTTAAGAATGAGAACCCTAGGCACTGAAGTTCTGGTTACTTTATAATCTCTGGTCGTTTTTATTGTTCGATCTCGGTGCACTTTCTGATGATGGTAGATAGCAAGAAAACCTCCTCTAAAAGAATGATCGGTTTCCATTACCACTTTTCTGGTGGTTAGTCTCATTACCTACATACCTTGCTTTCCTATGCTATTGCTCCTTCCTATTTTTCTTCTTATCCTCTTCAACCTGTTGTGAATACACCATGTGTTTGGATATTTCCATGTCGGATATCAATAAGGTAGTCTTACTGTAATACCCAGTACTATTCTAGCCTAGATCAAATTTGAGAACCAAGAGAAAACCTGAGAAAAAGTAAGAAAAATGGACTGACCAATGTCCACGAGTGGTACCTACAATCTATAAGAGTGATTATAAGTCTTAGGCTTCCATTCGTAGGTCACTCCCACACTTATTCAATTCACATTTGTCAAAGACCATTTCTACGACCCTACCTTATGATTCGTAGGGTGTTCTACGAGCTGTAAGAGTGGATCATGGAACCCTTCTATACTTAGCTAAAATTTCAACCTTCAAAGGTCCTTTCTATTACCTAGTGTATGAACCGTAGAGATGGACTCGTAGATCCCACCCTTTAAAAGTCCCCCAAAATATTTCATACGAGTTAGCAGAATGACCCATCTTAGGGTCGTAAACCTAATAGTGCAATTTTAGAATATCCAACTTTTGGACCAAGATTCCTACGAGTGGACTTCTACGGTCCTTAGGAGTTTCTATGTTTCGTAGGGAGGCACCCGTAGATGGCCTAGTCCATTTTAATAAGGGGTATTATGGTCTTTTCCCCATTATTTCCAAACTTAACCCAAGCTATTTGGGGACTAAATTTAGTCCCTTATCAGTACCCGATGGGGTTTTTCTGTAATTAACAATTAGAAACTTTTGAGAGAGAGAATTGGAGATAAGAAGAAGAGCTAGGGTTCAAGAATTTCAAGATAAGTCTTCGATTTTCGCATAGATAATCTTCGTTCCAGGTATGTAAGCCTATCAGAGCATTGGACTAAGTTCATCATCGTGCCCTACATATTCCTATAGTCAAATTGAGTTTGATTTTGAGTTTCATTCCAATACGTGAATTCTTGAGTTGTTTATATAATTTCCTATTGAGTTATAGTATATGTTTGATTATACTTTATTGAGTGGAGTTTTGAGATTATGGATTTGTGTTTGCATTCACATGAATCCTAGTTGAGTCTTGCATTTAATTATTTTATGCATTGCTTGGAGTTAAAGAATAATTATTTTCATCAATTAATTGAAAATGAGTCTGAGCATGAGTTGAGTTTGAGAAGTCTCTTATTTAACATTTTGAGCATGAGTTGAATTGAGAAGTCTCTTAATTATATTTGAGTATGAGTATAAATAATTTTAAATATATATATTGAGATTGGGTTGAGAAGCTAATTCATACTTTTAATTCATTCATTGATGTGAGATCATATCTATTTTAAAGAGAAAAGATGAGTTGAGAAGAGTTGAGTTTGAGCTAAAGTCCAAAAGAGACTAAATGAGTTGAGTAAATATACTCTTTTGAGTTATGAGCATAGTAAATATATTCTGGGAGTAGTATTGAACACTGATTTGAATAAGAGTATAGAACAACTCAAACCTCATAAACTACATAGCCAATATAGTATAGGATCGTACCGTTCATTTGGGCGACTCCTAATTATCCCCAAAAAGGACTTTTATTAGATCTAGATATGAGTTTGCGTCCCTGCCCTGGCAAGGTATTAGATGGTTGTGGTAATGACATCACTTTATTTATGTAGCTCATAACTGATGGTTTCTCGATTAGAGAAACTCTCCAAGATTAAAAATATTATATTTTGATATACTAAGTTATATTTACAGTTTCGTGTCTTTTAAAGCATTTTTTATTATATTGCATATTTTATTAAGTTGAATTATGTTCAGAGTTCAGTTCGTTGAGTTGAGTATCATGAATAAGCTTTCGACTACTATTTTACATATCGTACATTTTATGTACTAACGACATTTGGTGCTACATATTTTTATGATGTAGACACATGTGATAGAGATTCTCAATAGGCGCACCGTTGAAGATCAACTTCTGCTCAACTTTGGTAAAACCTCTTTGAATTTAGAGAAGCTCTTGAGTATTATTTCAATCCTTTATTTCTCAGTTTTAGGTAGCTGTGAGCCTGTCCCGATACCTATTTTAGTGTCAGTAGTTAGAGACTTTATAGACTAGTAAGATAGTATTGGATTTCATTAGTTTCATATATTTGACTTATTTTTTGAAAACATTAAGTATTATTATCATACACACATGCATATATATGTCACGATCCAACTCCGTAGGCTGCGACTGGGGTCCGACCTGGACCCCCGTATATGTATCTATCAGCTATAGTCAAGTTGAACTGTGTGTGATATGATACTATACACAAAAACCCCAACAGGCCAAAAAATTTTCAGGTATATATAGCCTCTTTTATTCGTACCATATTATTAAAGGGCACGCAAGCCGACAAGGCTGTTGTAACATAAAAATATTTATAACGCAACATACAGACATAGATGAAACAAACTTATAAACAATCCACATACATATGTCTATAGACCTTTAAGAGTTATGAACGGTAACCTATGGCGGGACAGGACCCCCACCGTACCCTTGAATAAACAAAATCCGACATCAAATGACTAGCACGAAGAGCTAAGCTCTAGAACAATGGAGCCCTTCCAACATAGCTGAGCGGAAATGTTATGCCCCATACTTCTGAACTTCGAAAAGCCTTCTTAAACTTCATAAAAGTTGCCACGTGACCCCGATTATCTACAACGCTATCAAGTAACTCTAAAGAAAGGAGAATAGGATACCCCATAATAAGGAAGATTGGAAATAGAGCTATAAGAATCCAAAAGGAGTTGGAGGCCAAGTAACGGGTCGTAGGACTCGACTTACTTGCATAAGCTACCAACTTGGATGTCTTATGTAATTAAGCCACTTGAGTACACGTCGAGCTTAAGTAGCAAGGAATATATAGGCTCTTGGAGTGAGACAAGATTACGACCCCACGGAAGAGAAATAAGGAGACGACGTGCCTACTTGAAGCAAGTAGGTGATTCACCTACTTGGACAAGTAGGTGATGCACCTACTTAGGGTCAAGTAGGTGATGCAGCAGCTTGGGTGGACCCCACGCTGCCATGTGGCAGCCAAGGATTAGAGGCATGATTGAGGTGACGCCCTAGGGGGATACCACATCTCACCCCTAGGGGCTGCCACGTATCACCTCCTAAGGAGGTGTATATATGTGTTATATGCTGGAGTATATCTCATTTTCAGCACTTCTAACTTAAGAGAATTGAGAGAAAAACGTGAGAGCAAGAAAGAGGCAGCCACGGGTTGCTCCAATTCAAGGTAAGCCCCGATTTCATTCCACAAATTAATTATTTAAGGTACCCTACGGTGGTATAGTGGTGTTTAATAACATAAAAATTAATTTTGGGGAAGCAAGGAAGAGATACAAACAGTCCGCTACTTTTCAGCATGTTAAGAGAACTTCGAGACAAGTTTTAGCAAGGTATGGCTTGGTTCTCTTCTCCCACATTTTGGTAAGGGTTCGTACATGATATGAAGGTGTTAATAATTTAAATTTGCTGTTTGTATCAGCACCAAATGAGTATCAAGCAGCCACAACATTTTAATCGCGTTAGAAGACTTTTGGCTAATTTTGGCAATTTCGGGTAAGGTAAGTTATTTCCCTTCAATTTGATGTTTGTGGTGTTTTTATAGGGTGTTTTATACATCTTTTATGTTGATGGAAGTGTGATAATGTCGTACAAATGCTCGACGTTGGAAATAATCTAAATGGAAGTCATTATAGTTAAATTAAAATTGAATAGTGAGTTGTGTGTGTGGTGCTGCATCTGCTGGTTGTGTGGTGGAATGTTAAGGTGCTGGGAAATGTTCTAATAGAGGTGTGTGTTCTTCTTGTTTCAGCCACCCTACCCTCCATTTCATATAGTTAAAGGTTTTTTAAAATGGAATCTAGAAACCCTATTATGGTATCGTTCGAGTGAGTCATTTGCAGTTTGTGTAGTATTATGTTGGTGTGAACTGCTTATACATATGCTGTAGGTTGTTGTTGTTAGTTGGATGTAGTTATTAGGAGTGTTGTTGGAAATTTGGATAGGGCATATTATAGGGGAGGTGCTGCCCGATTTCCGTTAACTCATTAACTAGTTAAGGAACTAGTCGAGAAGATGAGTGAGGAAATGGGTTCTGTGAACACTCATGTATAACTTAAGGTTATGAACAGCTAAGGGTTGTTGATACTTACATTACTTTCATGTTAAATAGGTTTGGAGTACGACGACGTGAGTGTGACAAAGAGTAACCCATAAGAGGTATGTGAAGTTTTCTCTTAGCAAGTTTTTGGCATAAGTATGTAAATCTATTCTTCTTTCTTTTGGCACGTCTTAGATATAAGTTATGAATGGTTTGTATATGAAACATGGAGATAATTCCATTCGTAAAGCTCTGAGTACAGTTCATAATTCTTATCCACTTCATGATGGTAGAACTCTTGTAATAGTTGAGCTATTGCCTTGTTAAGTCTTCTATAGGATAAAAGATAATATATGTAGAGCCTTTTGCTCCTTTTTTTTGGGATGTCTTAAATGTAAATGAAATAAGGTATGATATTAGTGTGGAGGTAGTTCGAGTTGTAAGTTCCAAATATAGCACGTGACTCATGTTCACTTCTAAATGCTAAGGCTCTTAACGCAGCTGAGCTATCACCCTCGAGCCTTCTATATGCAAAGACATGATCCATGACTCTTAGTCACATCTGAACGTAAAGTTCTCGAGTCTCCTGTATGATGAATGTTAATTGAATGCATAAGCTCCTACTCTTAAGGTCTCTACGATGACAAACGTCACTTGTGCTATGAGCTGTTTAGTCTTGCCTGGATATATGTCTAATATTCCTGAGACTCCAGTAGATATGACCCCTAACGATATTTCATAGGGTACATGAAATGAGTACTACCCTAGTCTTCAAGTGTCGGTTCACTTGGCTAGTTCATTGAGTCTCAGATGATGAGTTAAATTACATATGGTTCCTCGCTACTCTACTCGTGTAGACTATTAATACATTATTCACCGCATCCCATGAAGGGCCGGGCATGGTAAATTCACTGCATCCCATGAAGGGCCGGGCATGATAAATTCACCATGTCCCATGAAGGGCCGGGCATAATAAATTCACCGCATCCCATGAAGGGCCGGGTATGATAAATAATGAAATGATTGTTCATCGAGTCCCTCACTAAAGGGTCGGGTGTAATAGATAGGCTTGCACATAATGATATGTCGATATATTTGCAACTCTGAGTCTCACAGCGGGCCGAGTACGGTATATGAGGATAATGTACATGCCCTCTATTCATAAGGTATAAGTATAGTGAATTGTTAACTGTCATACGTGTTTCCTGCATCCCTATTTCAGTTGTTATTTTAGTTATGATACGTTATGCTTTATATACTCAGTACATATGTCATACTGATCCCCTATTCTCCGAGGGGCTGCATTTCATGCCCGGTATAGACGTTTATTTTGGAGATCCGCCAGTGTAGGGCTTCCACCCAACTATGTTGGAAGTGCTCCATTGTTCCAGAGCCTAACTCTTGATACTGGTCATTTGATGTACATACTTATTTATTCAGGGGTACAGTGGGGGGCCTATCCCACCATATTTTGCTATTACTATTCTCAGAGGTCTATAGACATATGTATGTAGGTTGTTTGTGAGTTTGTTTCGGTTGTGCCTATACGGCATGTTGTAAATGTTATTGTGTTATCGCAGCCTTGTCAGCTTGCATGCCCTTTCATGATATAGTATGAATGAAAGAGGTCACACGTACACGAAAACATTTTAATTCATTAGGATTTTTGTGAGTAGTACACTTTGTTTATAGTTTGATTTGACTATAGTTGATAGGTATGTATATGGGGGTCCAAGTCAGACCCCAGTCGCAGTCCATGGGATTGGGTCGTGATAGAAGTGGTATCAGAGCAGTTCATCCTTAGAATGTCTACAGACCGTGTCTAGTACAGTCTTGTTTATCGGTGCATTATGCACCACATCTATAGACAGGAGGCTACATGACCTTTAGGATGTTACTTTCTTTCAGATCTAAGATCGTGCGATAGAGCCGAGTCATAGGGAATGAAATTCCACATATTAACCTGTGATTTCAACAGAAGGACAACATCGATAGAAGAAGTGACTGACAATGATGGAAGTTATAAGGCACGCAAGTAAGAAAAGGCACGAAGGACCTATGTCAAGTAAGGTGTTGCAATACGATTGACATATAAAGTTGAAAAATGAAAGGAAAAGTATATAAGAAAGTGCAACAGGTGCAGTTTGAGTGGACATACGAGGTAAGTCCATTTTCATATTGTTAATTGTGGGCGCCCTGTGTGGCTGCAATATGAAATGATATGACTTTATATATGCGTGCCCTATGAGGCATTGTTTGCAATTTCTACGTGCAGATGTTGAGATAGTAAGAAATATAGAGGAAACTCTGCCCAAATTTTCCTAGAAATAGGAGGACAATAAGATACAGGGTTGTAGTATACCCTTTCCATAATAAGAATGAGATTTAACTAAACTACGAGTTTGGCTGACCTTGAAAGATAAGTTAATTATTGAAATGATGGTAATAGTAATGAGGAGGTCAATATTGGCGTGGAAAATAGAAAAGCAATTAGAGAATGAATAAGGAGACTTACACAGATTTATAGGGAAGGTTCAGAATAAAAGGTCAAGTGGTAACGAAAGTAAAGGGGAGAAACAAGACAGGATGAATGCCAGAGATGACTGGTATGCTAAGAACAAGTAGAGGTAAACAAAAGATGTTTTAAAAATGAGGAATGAAAGGACTACAGAAGAAAGTACTCAAGATAGACGTAATTACTTAAGTATGAGTATCGGACACAAAGGGAAATCCTTAGGGGACAAAGACAGTAGACTTAAGTAACAAGTGGTGCAACATACATCCCTCGAAAAGAAAAAGATGACATAGGTTGGGAAAGAAATATTGCTTCCAGAGAATTGTGGACATTGATCGTCGAAATATAAGTGCTGCCTAAGTAGGGTTGAAGCGACTACAAGTAGTAACTGACTATTGACCAGAATACATAGAATGTGGCTTTGGATAAATTGTTACATCAATTACATTACTCGAGTACCAACTGCCAGATAAGATTTTATATGATATACCAAGAATTTGAAGCACCTCATGATGGTATTAGGGTTTCATTCATGGGTAACGTAAAGTAGAGGTGATATAAGGGAAGATATGGATATAGCACAGTATATTAAATGTGTTGGAAAAGACTCATATGCATTTGGAAAGTAGAAATAAACAGACAATGACATAGATAAACCCTAAAGGGGGGAAGTGGATATGAGATATACAGGTAGGAGATGAGACCAATCGACATTACAACGTGTTAATGTGAACACTTAAACTTTAAGTGAAACCCCATGCTGGAATGAGCTAGCAAGATTTAAAGGCTAGCAATAGACAGATAGAAGCCAAGATGATATCTGAAATAGTGCGAAGGCTTATTGGAAAGAACCTTAAGCAGTATGCCACCAAAGGATGGGTGCACACAAAAAGGGATGAATACAACAAGAGAATAATAATGAGTAACTTAAAGATATTGTAAGAGATAGACAGGTTATACTTAACTAAAGGTTAGGATATTCATAATAGAGTTACTAGCTATGGGTATTGTGATGTATAAGTAGCAAAAGAGGAAGGAGAAGAAGCCCCTTATATGATAGGATATGAGGGAGCTTGAAGGGTACGCAAAAGCAGCAAAACAAGTGCGACCCAAAAGAGACTGTAAGCACGTGTTAGTACAATGACACATGTAGAGCAGAATAAGCCAAGAGCAAGAAAGGCTATGACTAAAAATGGAATGCACTTCATGCAAATTGCACAAGAATAGTTGTGCAGCCTATGAACATTGGTATACTAAGAGTAAGATTAGGTGGTCACTCAATAAAAAGAAGTCGGTAATAGCAATGTGATTGCCATATTTAGAATCTATTAAAGAAAAATGTAAGATGGTTCGAGGAAGAACTATTAAGATATAATTAGTACTAAGGATAAAAGCCATAGTGGAACCTTGACATCGACTGAAGGAGGTAAGGCACTAGTATAGTGACTCTAAGGCATTTTCTCGACTGCTCTAAGCACTTACACATGTTTGTGTAAAGGTTACAATATGATCGGTGACAATAGAACTGGAGAGAAGATCTGAGTAAAAGTGTAGTATAATATGCCTAAAGTGTTACAAGTTGGATTAAGAGGAATTGTGCAATAGCTTAAAAAATATTGAGCATTATAAGCTTGATAGCCTATTACAGAAGATGGAAATCTCGACTCAGAAATAGAATGAAAAGCAGTTAATGTGGGTTATAGTACAGGTTGACCTCGCATTCTGTGGAAACATGAGTTTATATGGGTTATGGTAGATAGGCTGACCAAATCAACCCGTTTTCTTTCAATTAGGAAGGTATATTCAGCTACAGGTTATGCGAGAGGGTATATTAAGGAAACAATAGGATTTCATGAAGTTCCCACATCTATTATATTGGATAGAGAAATTCCATTTACAGCTAACTTCTGGAGATCATTCCAAGAGGGATTAGGGACATAGGTGAATCTTGGTACAATATTTTACCCCCAGACTAATGGACAGGACCAAACATGCCTCAATAGACTTTGGAGTCGACATAAGTCCTACGCAGATAATCGATGTCGACATCTAAGGTTTGAAATTATGGATTGAGCATGCTTGAAAGAGTCACTGATAGAAGGTGTAATAAAATTTGACAAGAAAGAGAAATTTAGCCCGAGATATTTTGGTCCTTACCAGATCATTTGTTGGATAGGAAGAGCAGCTTATGAGTTGGACCTGCCATCGGATTTGGGAGCAGTACGCCCAGTCTCTCATATATCAAGGTTTCGCAAGTGTGTAGACGACCCCTCCAGAATCTTTACTATGGATGAGATCCACGTAACAAAGAGTTATCCTACGAGGAGAAACCTAGTGCCACCATAGATCGGCAGAGTAGAAGGTTGCGAATTGGGGATGGGGCTCCTATTAAAGTCTTGTGAAGAAATAAAAATAAAGAAGAGATGACCTGGGAAGTACAAGAAAAGAGGGAAAGAGAAATATTGGTAACCATTCCCTACGACTACAAGTAATATAAACTCCTAAGATGATCGTATTAATGAATAAGAGACTTATGGATGCCAATTGTTATAGAAATATTCCCAAAGTCCTTGTAAGACCTTATGATAGTAATTAACATTTGAGGATGAATATTTTAAAGGGGGGAAGGATGTTATGCCCTGTACTTCTCAACTTTGGAAAGCCTTCTTAAACTTCATAAAAGTTGCCACGTGACCCCGATTAGCTACAACGCTATCAAGTAACTCTAAAGAAAGGAGAATGGGATACCCCATAATAAGAAAGATTGGAAATAGGGCTATAAGAATCCGGAAGGAGTTGGAGGCCAAGTAATGGGTCTAGGACTCGACTTACTTGCATAAGCTACCGACTTGGATGTCTTACGTAATTAAGCAACTTGAGTACACATCGAGCTTAAGTAGCAAGGAATACATAGGCTCTTGGAGTAAGATGAGATTACGACCCCACGAAAGAGAAATAAGGAGACAATGCGCCTACTCAAATCAAGTAGGTAATGCACCTACTTGGACAAGTAAGTGATGCACCTACTTAGGGTCAAGCAGGTGATGCAGCAGCTTGGGTGGACCCCACGCTGCCATGTGGCAGCCAAGGATTAGAGGCATAATTGAGGTGGCGCCGCCACGTGTCACCCCTAGGGGATTCGATGTGTCATCTCCTAAGGAAGTGTATATATGTGTTATATGCTGGTTTATATCTCATTTTCAGCACTTCTAACTTAAGAGAATTAAGAGAAAAACGTGAGAGCAAGAAAAAGGCAGCCATAGGTTGCTCCAATTCAAGGTAAGCCCCAATTTCATCCCATGAATTAATTATTTAAGGTACCCTACAGTGATATAGTGGTTTTTAATAACATAAAAATTCATTTTGGGGAAGCAAGGAAGAGATACAAACAGTCCGCTACTTTTTAGCATGTTAAGAGAACTTCGAGACAAGTTTTAGTAAGGTGTGGCTTGGTTCTCTTCTTCCATATTTTGGTAAGGGTTTGGAAATTATATGAAGGTGTTAATAATGTAAATTTTCTGTTTGTACCAAATGAGGAGCAAGAAGACACGATGTTTTAATCGCGTTAGAAGAGTTTCCGAGGTGAGTTTTGGCTAGTTTTGGCCATTTTTGGGTAAGGTAAGTTTTTTACCTTCAATTTGAAGTTTGTGGTGTTGTTATAGGGTTTTTTATACATCTTTTATGTTTCTGTAAGTGTGAGAATGTGTTAGAAATGCTCGACGTTGGAAACAATCTAAATGGAAGTCATTATAGTTAAATTAAAATTGAATAGTGAGTTGTGAATGTGGTGCTGAAGCTTCTGTTAGTGTGGTGGCATGTTAAGGTGCTGGGAAATGTTCTAAAAGAGATGTGGGTGCTGCTGGTTGCAATCACCTGACCCTCCTTTTTGTATAGTTAAGGGTTTTGCAAAATGAAAACTAGAAACCCTATTTTGGTATCGTGGTTTCGAGCGAGTCATTTGCTATTTGTGTTGTATTATGTTGGTGTAAACTGCTTATACATGTGCTATAGGTTTTTATTTTTGGTTGACTGTATTTATTAGGAGTGTGATTGGAAATTCAGATAGGGCATATTATAGGGAAGGTGATGTCTGATTTCCGTTAACTCGTTAACTAGTTAAGGAACTAATCAAGAAGATGAGCGAGGAAATAGGTTCTGTGAACACTCGTGTATAAATTATGGTGATGAATAGTTAAGGGTTGTTGATACTTGCATTACTTCCATGTTAAATAGCTTTGGAGGACGACGACGTGAGTGTGACAAAGAGAAACCCATAAGAGGTATGTGAAGTTTTCTCTTGGCATGTTTTTGACATAAGTATGTAAAGCCATTCTTCTTTCTTTTGGCATGTCTTAGATATAAGTTATGAATGGTTTGTATATGATACATAGGGATAATTCCATTTTAAAGCTCTGAGTACAGTTCATAATTCTTATCCACTTCGTGATGGTAGAACTCCTGTAATAGTTGAGCTATTGCCTTCTTAAGGCTTCTATAGGATAAAAGATAATATATGTAGAGCCTTTTGCTCCTTTATTTAGGGATGTCTTAAATGTAAATAAAATAAGGTATGATATTAGTGTGGAGGTAGTTCCAGTTGTAAGTTCTAAATATAGCACGTGACTCATGTTCACTTCTAAATGCTAAGTCTATTAAGGCAGCTGAGCTATCACCCTCGAGCCTTCTATATGCAAAGACATGATCCATGACTCTTAGTCATATCTGAACATAAAATTCTCGAGTCTCCTATATGCTGAATGTTAATTGAATGCATAAGCTCCTACTCCAAAGGTCTCTGCGATGACAAACGTCTCTTGTGCTATGAGCTGTTTAGTCTTGTGTTGATATATGTCTAATATTCCTGAGACTCGAGTAGATATGAACCCTAACGATATTTCGCATGGTACTTAAAATGAGTACTACCTTGGTCTTCAAGTGCCGGTTCACTTGGCTAGTTTATTGAGTCTCAGATGATGAGTTAAATTGCCTATGGTTCCTCGATACTCTACTCGTACAAGCTGTTAATACATTATTCACCGCGTCCCATGAAGGGTCGGGCATGATAAATTCACCGCGTCCCATGAAGGGATGGGCATGATAAATTCACCGCATCCTATGAAGGGCCGGGCATGATAAATGATAAAATGATTGTTCACCGAGTCCCTCACTAAAGGGTCGGGTATAATAGATAGGCTTGCACATAATGATATGTCGATACATTTGCAACTCTAAGTCTTAAAGCGGGCCGAGTACGGTATATGAGGATAATGTACATACCCTCTTTTCATAAGGTGCAAGTATAGTGAATTGTTAACTGTCATACTTGTTTCTTGCATCCCCATTTCAGTTTTTGTTTCAGTTGTGATACGTTATGCTTTATATACTCAGTACATATGTTGTACTGACCCTCCATTCTCCGAGGGGCTGCGTTTCATGTCCGTAGGTAAAGACGTTCATTTTGGAGATCCGCTAGCTTAGGGCTTCCACCCAGCTATGTTGGAAGTGTTCTACTGTTCCGGAGCCTAACTTTTGATACTGGTCGTTTAATGTACATAATTATTTATTCAGGGGTACGGTGGGTGCCCTGTCCCTCCATATGTTGCTATTACTATTCTTAGAGGTCTGTAGACATATGTATGTGGGTTGTTTGTGAGTTTATTTTGGTTGTGCCTATACGACATGTTGTAAATGTTATTGTGTTATGGCAGCCTTGTCGGCTTGCATGCCCTTTTATGATATAGTATGAATGAAAGAGGCCACACGTACAAGAAAAAGTTTTAATTTATTAGGATTTTTATGAGTAGTATCACTTTGTTTATAGTTTGATTTGACTACAGCTTATAGGTATGTATACGGGGTCCAGGTCAGACCCTAGTCATGGCCTACGGGGTTGGGTCGTGATAGGAAATCCTACGCTAGAGGATCTCCAAAATGAACATCTGTACCTGCGGTCATGAAATGCAACCCCTGAAGAACGGGGGGTAAGTACGATATATGTACTAAGTATGTAAACCATAACACATCATAACTGAGATAACAACTAAAATAGGGATGTAGGAAACTAATATAACATTTAACAACTCACTGTACCTGCATCTTAGGACATGTAGTCATATACATTCTCATACATTGTACCCGGCCCTCTAGTGAACTCGGTGTCATAATCATTTCATCATCTTAACATGTCATCATATCATCATATATATTACTTCATCATATCATCGTATACGTCATCATTTCATCATATACGGTATAATCTTATCGTATATGTCATTATATTACCTCCGGTTCATTACGGGGCTCGCGGTCATAAATGTATCACTATATTTTCATATGCATGCCTATATAAGGTTTTTAACCCTTTAGTAAAGGACTCGATAAAGGGAGTTGGGTACATCTTTAGCGTACCAGCATTATATACATACGTACCCAACCCTATAGTGAGGGACTCGATATTCTTTCCTTATTTTGCCATACATACCATCACACACGTACCATCATATTACAACACATACCATCATATTACAGTCGGCCCAAGACAAGGTGAATAATCATATCGTCATAACATATACCATACCTCATATAAGGAAATAGTCTCCTCACACGTGGAATTTTACACATCCGGCCTGGGATGCAGTAAAAAAAGTAGTAAAACTGCACCCAATATAATATCCAGCCCATTGTAGGACGCAAAGAAAGAAGGGTTACAGCATGCACGAGTAGAGTAGTGAGAAACCACATGCAATTAATTCACCCTCTGAGACTCAATGAAACAGTCAAGTGAACCATCACCTAAAGACCAGGGAAGTAATTATCCGAAGTGCCTTTTAGATGTCACTAGGAATTATATCAATTGGGGCCTTAGGAATCACAAATGTGCATCAAGACAATACCGCATAGCTTTTGCAAGCAAAGACACAACTTATGCAATCAGAAACATTTATCATTGTAGAGCCTTTAGGAAGAGGAGTTGGCATCTTCACTTACTATTCACTATATAAAAGGATCAAGAATAGTAGTTTAACTACTTTCAGGCTTTTAATGTTTAGAAGTGACTACAGGTCACGAGTTATACTTGTAGGTCATAATTGGAATTACCTCTAAACCCATATCATATATCATTTCACTTACAATTAAGCCTTTCTAAAGGAAAGAAGATATAGGCTTTACATGTACTAATTTTCATCACATAGAAGACTTAAAGGAAACAACTCAGCTATTGCAGGATTTCTAACATCAAGAAGTAGATAAGACTTATGAATCATACTTGGAGTTTTATGAGTGGAATTATCCTCACATTTCATATGCATATCAATCGTAACTTATATCTAAGACATGCCAAAGAAAAGAAGGAATAGCGTCACATACCTGTTATGGGTTAATCGTATCCAGACTCACTTTGTTACTCCTTTAACCTATTTGACACGAAAGCAATTCTAAGGTTAGTGACTTTCGACTTTTCATCTCCTAAAACTACCACCCATTATCCATAGGAATTACTTTATTGATCACACTTCTCGACTAGTCTATTAATTAGTTAAGGAGTTAAGGGAATTCGGGCAGCATCTCCTCTATAACTCGCCCTATCCAAACCTCTAATTACCTCCTTAATTACTACATCCAACCAACAACAACAATTAGCAGCATATATACAAGTAAACCACTTCAACATTACACAACACAAAGTCCAAACAACTCGATTAGAACTAGGGTGTCATGTGGTTGAAACCAGAAGCATATACAGTCATTTTTAGTCATTTTCCATCCCTTCAACACTAAAAAACAATGCCCAACACAACACTACAATAACAACAACTCTAGCCAAACTTTAACCAGTTAAAATTGTATCAAATCAGCCCTATATGACCTGCAATGTTCTTTAGTCATAACATGTATATTTTCATGTTTCCAACCCGTATTTATACCTTCATAACATTTCCAAACCCTTACCAAAATGTGGGAGAAGAGAACCAAGCCATACCTTGCTAAAACATACCTCAAAAGTTCTCTTAATATGCTGAAAATTGACGGGTTGTTCGCGTCCCTTCTTCTCTGCCCCAAATAGTAATTTTACACTATTAAAAACTATCATGTATCCGTGGAATACCTAAAATAATTAATTCACAGAATAAAAGTCGGAGGCTTACCTTGAATTGGAGCAACCCGTGGCTGCCTTGCTTTTGCTCTCACGTTTTTCTCTCTTTTATTTCTAAGTAAAAGATTAAGGAAATGAATCCTTAGTCATCAAGACATGTATATATACACTCCCTTGGAGAGTGACATGTGGAAGCCACTAGGGGTGACATGTGGCAGCCCCCTAGGGCTCCACCTCATCCATGTACCCAATCATACGCTGAGCATGGGGTCTACCCCAAGTAGGTGAGTCACCTACTTAGCCCAAGTAGGTGCGTCACCTACTTGTCACCTACTTGCTTCATTTTTGTGGGTTCCTAATCTCGTCTTACTTTGAGAGCCAATGCATTCCTTGCTATTTAAGCTCGATATGTGCTCCAGTAGATTAAGTAGGTAAGATATCCAAGTTGGTAGCTTACGCGAGTAAGTCGAATTCTACGACTCACTACTTGGCATCCAAGTCCTTCTGGATTCTTATAACCCTACTTCTAGTCTTCCCTATTATGGGGTATCTCATTCTCCTTTTTTAGAGTTACTTGATAGTGTTGTAGCTAATTTGGGTCATGTGGTAACTTTTAAGAAGTTTAAGAAGGCTTTTCGAAGTATAAAAGTACGCAGCATAACATCCTTTCCCCCTTTAGAACATTCGTCCTCGAATGTTAACTAGTCTCATAAGGTCTTGAGAGGACTTTAGGAATTCTTCGTAATAGTTGTCATCCATAGTCCTTTTATTCATCAACTCAACTAATCTAGGAGTTTACACTTCCTGTAGACATAGGGGACACGTACGGATATTTCTTCTCTATCTCCCTTTTTTCTTCCCAGGTCACCTCTTTTCCGTTCTTATTTCGCTATAACACTTTGATGGAAGTCACGCCCTTAGTTCGCAACCTTCTATTCTACCGATCTATGATGGCGATAGGTTTCCCCTTATAGGATTGCTCCTTTACTACGTGGGCATCCTCCATGGGGAATATTCTTGAAGGGTCGCCTATATATTTGTGGAGCACCGACATGTGAACGCCTGGATATATCGCTTACAAATCAGATGGTAGGTCCGCTTCATAAGTAATCTTGCCTACCTTATAAATAATTTAATAAGGGCCAATGTATCTTGAGATAAGTTTCCCTCTCTTGCCGCATCTCACTACTCCTTTTATTGGTGAGGCTTTCATGAACTCCCAATATCTAACTTCAAACTCTACGGGTCGACGTCAATTATCTGTGTATGACTTTTGTTGACTCTGAGCTATTATTAGGTTTTCCTCGAATAAACTTCACTTTATCAATAACTTGCTGGATCACATATGGGCCTGTCCATTTCCAAGTTGGGATTCCTATCTCCTATAATATATTATCAGGCTTTTGATGCTTGATCTTGTTTAAGCTATTTCACAATTTCTCTTATGCCAACTTATAATATTCTAAGAATATTCCAATCTGCCTTTACTCGGATTTCCTTTCTAGTTCTCTTACCCCGCGTCATATTGAAATACTTACACGAGCATGTGTAGGTACTTAGTCAGTTTCGAAGATGCCTTAACATTTTCATATTAGTCTTTATGTAGATCCTACATTGTCTCTTATTGTTTTTATCAAGTAAGCACTTGATCTCACCTTTAACATACCAACATTCATAGGTTGCAGAACTATTCTTGTATAATTTGTACCAAGTACGTTCCATTCTAATCATAGTCTTTCTTCCTCTTAACTTATTCTGCTTTACATATTTCCTTGTACTGACACACATTCGCAGTCTAGTTTGTCACACTTGCTTTCGCTTCTCTAACTTACCCTTAAGTTGTCTCCTATTCCACTATAAAAGAGATTTTTCATCCTTTCTTTTTTGTTACTTATACATCACAATATCAGTAGCCAGTAACTTTGTTACCCACATCTTAACTTTTGGTCCAGTATATCCTGGCTATCCCTTACAATGTCTTTAAGTTCTCATTATGATTCTCTTATCGTATTCATCCCCTTTGTATGTACCCATTCTATGATGTCATATTGTTCAAGGTCTTTACTAATAATTTCCCAACACTGTGTCAGATATCACCTTGGCTTCTATCCATTTATTGCTGGCTTTTAGATCTTGTTAGCTCATGCCAGTATGGGGTCTCACTTGAAGTTTAACTATTCACATTAACATGTTGTAATGTCAGTTGATTTCATCTCACGCCTGTATTTCTCATATCCACTTCCCCTCTTTAGGGTGTATCCATTACATTGTCTGTTTATTTTCAACTTTTCAGATGCATATGAGTCTTTTTCCCCACATATTTGGTATACTGCACCATATCCATGTCTTCCTTTATATCCCTTGTACTTTAGGTTACCCATGTACACAACCTTAACACAATCGTTAGGTGCTTAGAATTCTCGATATATAGTACACAATCTAGTCTAATTATTGGTACTCGAGTCATGCAACAATTTATTCAAACCCATATTCCACTCATCCCAATCTGTAATTAGCTAGTGCTTTTAATTGTTTCAAATTCTCCATTGAGGAGCACTTATACTCTGAGGATACGTGTCTCAAGCTTTGTTATCATATTATATTAATCCCAAGGGATACCATTTATTCTTCTAATAACTTCGCAATGCAATGGTTGGTTTTCAAATCTACCTTCCCTATCCTCGAAGGATCTCATTATTCTCCAAGGTGGAGTGACATATACACAATAATTCTTTATACCTCATGAGCTTTCACCCTTTTTGTGTACCCGATGCTTACTTTCTCAACATTATATCAAATTCACTTTAATAGCGGTCTTGTCTTCTTACCTTTTCATTGTACCGCACCTTCAGTTCGTAGCTATCTATTCCTTCCCTTTTTTTTGGTACTCATACTTAATTAATCATGTCCATCTTAAGTGCTCCCTTTAGTATTCCTTTCATTCCTCTTGTCTATGTCTTTTTGTTTTTTGTTCTCAAGGAATTCCACGTTACTCCTATGTACTTCGAAAAATACTAGTTTTACATAACCTCCCTTTCTCATTTTCAAAACATCTTCTATTCACTCCTATCTTTTCTTAGCATACCAGTCATTTATGGCATTCATCCTGTCCTGTTGCTCGTCTTCACTTTTGCTACCACTTGACCTTTTATTCTAAACTCTCCCTATAAATTTGTGCAGGTCCTTCTTATTTGTTCACTATTTGCCATTCTATTCTCCATAAACCACATTGTATCCTTCAATTACTTCTTTACTAGGCTTTCCTTATTCTCATAACGATCTTCATTATATTCACATGGTATCATGTTCGCATTCAATCCCATAGTATAATACTTCTTTTAACTATAACTTGTCACAACTTACCTCTGTGTATCACTTCAGTCGGTGCCTTAAATCTCAACCTATCAAGATCTACCAGTCTTCTCCAGATTCGTTTTCCATACCAATATTGACCTCCTCGTTACTATTGTCATTACTTCAGCAACTACCTTATTTCTTGAGGTCAGCCCTACTCGTAGTTTGGTCAAATCTCATTCTTATTATGGGCAAGGCATATTACAACCCTGTATCTTATTCTTCTTTTATTTTTAGGAAAATTTGGGTAGAGTTTCCTCTGTATTTCTTACTATCTCAAACCTGCACGCAGAAAATGCCAACAATGCCTCATAGGGCCAACACATATATTCATATCATATCGCATCCACACAGGGTACCCAATATTAGCAGTATGAAAATGGAATTACCTCGTATATCCACTCGAACTGCACCTGTTGCACTGCCCTATCTACGTTTCCTTTCAATCTTCAACTTTGCAAGTCTATTGTATTTCAATACCTTACCTGCGTGCTTTGTAACTTTCAATATCATCAGTCACTTTCTTCTATCGATGTTATCCTTCTGCTGAAATCACAGGTTAGTATAAAGTCATTTTTAGTCATGTTCCATCCCTGAACACTACAAAACAATGCCCAACACAACACCATAATAACAACGACTCTAGCCAAACTTTAACCCGTTAAAATCCCATCAAATCATCCCTACATGACCTGCAACGTTCTTTAGTCATAACATGAATATTTTCATGTTTCCAACCCATATTTATACCTTTATAACATTTCCAAACCCTTACCAAAATGTGGGAGAAGAAAAACAAGCCATACCTTGCCAAAACTCGCTAAAACTTGCCTTAAAAGTTCTCTTAACATGCTGAGAATTGATGGGCTATTCGCGTCCCTTCTTCGCTGCCCCAAATAAAAATTTTACACTATTAAACACCATCATATATCCGTGGGATATCTTAAATAATTAATTCACAGAATGAAAGTCGAAGGCTTACCTTGAATTGGAGAAACTCGTGGCTGCCTTGCTCTTGCTCTCATATTTTTCTCTCTTTTTTTTCTAAGTAAAAGACTAAGGAAATGAATCCTTAGTCATCAAGATATGTATATATAAGAGTGACACGTGGAATCCCCCTAGGTCGCCACCTCATGTATACACCCAATCATACGCTACCACGTGGCAGCATGGGTCCACCCCAAGTAGGTGAGTCACCTACTTAGCCCAAATAGGTGCGTCACCTACTTGTCACCTACTTGATTCATTTTCGTGGATTTGTAATCTTGTCTTACTTTGAGAGCCGGTGTATTCCTTGCTACTTAAGCTCGACGTGTGCTCGAGTAGCTTAAGTAGGTAAGATATCCAAGTTGGTAGCTTATGCGAGTAAGTCGAATCCTACGACTCACTACTTGGCCTTCAACTCCTTCCGGATTCTTATAACCCTACTTCCAGTCTTCTCTATTATGGGGTATCTCATTCTCCTTTCCTTAGAGTTACTTGATAGAGTTGTAGCTAATCTGGGTCACGTGGAAACTTTTAAGAAGTTTAAGAAGGCTTTCCGAAGTACAAAAGTACGGGGCATAAAAATATATATATAAATATATTGAGTATTGATAATTTGATTGAGAAAGTTAAATTCTTCACTTTGATTATGCCCATCTGAGTATTACTATGAGCGGATGTCTTTTGCTTAGTGAGTCATCTAGGTCAAGGGTTCACCAGAGAACCAGCAATGGTTTTTAAGGGTCAGCTATGCCTAGGGTATAGACTTGGGGTGTGGCAAACTTAGTATCAGAGCAAAGTTTTCAAGAGTCCTAGGGCGTCTATGAAGTCATGTCTTCTAGAGTCCTTCTTATCTGTGTGAAGAGTGTCACATCTATAATAGAGAGGCTACAATACTTTTAAGAATTGTTTTACTTATTTCATACTCCATATCATTTTATAGAGTTTAAATCTATGAAATCTCCTTCTAATTCATGTGTTTCACGATTTTAAATTATTCCTTTCAAAAAAACCTTGAGTCATAAGATCATTGCCGAGGACGAGCTACTGAGTATGAGAATGAGGTTGAGGATGGGACTCAAAAAGTTCCACGGACTGCTCGGCCTTCCATGACCTTCAAAATATAATTTAGGGGAGTTATCTCTATGCTCACCCAGTTCACAGTTGCCTAGTCTGGACATCAGCATACTCTAGTGTCCCGCTCTAGTTCTTAAAAGCCATCTACAACTAATCGAATTGGAGATTTTTTTGAGAATAAACCCACCAGTCTTCATTAGGTCCAAGGTTGAGGAAGATCCTCAAAATTTTATTGATGACATGTGGAAAATCTTGAAGGCAATGCATGCCACTGATATAGAGGGAGTTGAACTTGACTTATATTAGTTTAAGGGATAATTTGAACATCTGGTACAATCAGTGGGAGGAAAGTAGAAGCAAGGATGCCAAGCCTACAGTCTGGGATGAGTTTGAGAGTGCATTCCTAAACCACTTCTTTTCGCGATAGATGAGGTAGGCAAAGGTAGAAGAGTTTGTGAATTTGAAGCAGGAAGGTATGACAGTCAAGAAGTACAGCCTCACTTTCATTCAATTTTCTGTACATGCTCTAGAGATGGTTCACGATGTGAAAACCAAAATGAGAAAGTTTATTTCATGCTTGCACAAACATGTGAAGAAGGAGTTATAGGCAGCCTTGTTGATCTCAGTTATGGACACCTCTAGACTCATGGTGTATGCCCAACAAGTTGAGGAGAATAAGAAGAAGGACAGAGAGGAGCACCAAAGCAAGAAAGTTAAGTTCGCAGGTAATGAAGGCAACCATAAGAAGGGTGAGAATGAAAATCACTCTTTCCTTCAGAAGAATTCTTCTGGTAATGCACCATCTTCAACTATTGAACATGTATCTAATAACAAGAATCACCTGAGGTCTTAAGGTAACACGAATTTCAGAACTCAAGGCTCTCAATCCTAGGGAAGTATGGTCTAGATTTCTTTATGTAGACCACCTTATGGTAAGTGTGGTAGACTCCACTTGGGAGAGTATTAAAATTGCACTAGTGGTTGTTATAAATGTGTCCAGATGGGTCACTTCATAAGAGATTACCCATCGAACAAGAAGAGTAATGGGGAAACAGAGCCCAATCTTCTTCGGCAACACCGCCCAACAGAGGTAATCAGAGAGGGGCTACTTCAAGAACAGGCGGATGTCTAAACCGTCTGTATGATATGGCTAATTGGCAAGACCAAGAGAACTCGCCAGATATTGTCACTGGTATCCTTCGAGTCTTTTCTCATAATTTTTATGCATTACTAGATCCAGATGCTAAGTTATCTTTTATGACTCCTTATGTATTCGTTAAGTTTGGAATTCTTCCGTAATGATTCATAGAACCATTTATGTTTCGACTCCTACTGGCAAGTCTATTCTAGCTAAGAGAATCTAGCATGATTGTATAGTCTTCATCTATCATAAAGAGACTTCTGCAGACTTAGTTAAGTTAGACATGGTTGACTTTGATGTCATTCTTGGCATGGACTAGATTTATTCTGGTTATGCCTCAGTTGATTTTAGAACCCAAGTAGTCAAGTTCTAGTTTCTGAATGATCTAGTTATAGAGTGGAAAGGTAGTACAGCTTTACCTAAGGGTCGATTCATTTTATATGTTAAGGTTAGAAAGTTAGTTGCCAAGAGGTGTATCTATCACATTATCTGAGTTAGAGATGATACTGTGTAGACACCACATCTTCAGTAAGTTCTAATCGTAAATGTGTTTCCAAGAATGTTTCCTGAGGATTTACCTGGAGTCCCTCCTAATAGGGTGGTTGAATTCGGAATAGATGTTCTTCCTAATACTCAACCTATTCCTAGTATGCCATATAGAATGACTCTCAAAGATTTAAAAGAGTTGAAAGAGCAGTTGAAAGATCTTCTAGATAAGAGGGTCATTAGGCTGAGTGTATCATCTTGGGGCGCTCATGTCTTATTTGTGCGAAAAAAGATTATTCCTTAAGAATGTGTTGTGACTATTGGAGATTCCTTTAAAATGTGTATTGACTATTGCAAACTAAATAAGGTACCATAAAGAATAAGTACCCTCTTTCGAGAATCAATGACTTATTCGACTAACTTCGGGTTGCCACTTGTTTCTCAAAGATAGATCTCAGATCATGCTATCATAAGTTGAATGTGAGAAAAAGTGAAATTCTAGAGACAGCCTTCAGAACCAGATATGGTCAGTATGAGTTCCTAGTTATGTCCTTTGGTTTGACTAATGTTCCTATAGCATTTATAGACCTCATGAATAGAGTGTTCAAGCAGTATATAGACATGTTTGTTATTGTGTTTATCGATGAGATTCTGATCTATTCAAGAAGTGAGGAGGATCATGCTAACCATCTCAGAATTGTTATCCAAACTCTCAACGAAAAGGAGTTATATGCTAAGTTTTTGAAATGTAAGTTTTGTCTTGCATCTATGGTATTCTTAGGACACATTATTTCTAGTGATGGTATTCGAGTTGATTCATAGAAAATTGAAGTTTTTAAGAACTTCTCCAGACCCACATCTCCGACTGATATAAGCAATTCTTGGGTTTGGCTGGTAACTATAGGAGGTTTGTTGAAGGATTTTTTCCATATTGTCTAAATTGACTAAATTGACTTAGAAGAAGACTAAGTTTCAATAATCTGATGCATGTGAGAAAAGTTTTCAAGAGTTGAAAACAAGGTTACTACTGCAACAGTTTTGTCCCTACCCAAGGGAATATATGGTTTCATAATCTGTTGTGATACGTCAAGAGTTGGAATGGGATGTCAGTTGATGCAATAAAGGAAAATTATTAGCTTATGCTTCAAAACAGTTTAAGATCCACTCGAGAAATTATCCAATCATGATCTAGAGTTGGCAGCAGTAGTATTTGCTCTCAAGATTTAGTGTCATTATCTTTACGGCATGCATGTGAATGTGTTCATTGATCACAAGAGATTACAGTACGTGTTTAGTCAGAAAGAGCTGAACTTGAGGTAGAAGAGGTGGCTTGAGTTCCTTATGGACTATGACATGAGCATTCCCTACCACTCAGGTAAAGCTAATATTGTTTTCGATGCTCGTAGAAAGTTATCCATGGTAAGTACTGCTTATGTGGATGAAGAAAAGTAGGAGTTGGCCAAAAAAGTGCATAGACTTGCATGATTGGGAGTTCGTCTTGTAGACTCTAATGAGGGAGGTGTGATTGTTCAAAATGGGGATGAGTTTTCATTAGTTATTGAATTAAAGGAAAATTAGATCAACATCTTATTCTCTTTCAACTAAAAGAAGATGTTCATAAACAGAAAGTGATGTCTTTTTCCAAAGGAGGAGATAGGGTGTTGAGGTATCAAGGTAGATTATGTGTTAGAAGTATTAATGGTCTTCAAGATAGAATTATGGTCGAGGCTCTTAGATCAAGATATTCAGTTCATCTGAGCTCTACAAAGATGTATCATGACTTGAGAGAAGTTTATTGGTGGAATGGAATGAAGAGAGATATAACAGAGTTTGTATCCAAGTGCCCGAATTTCCAACACCTCAAAGTTGAGCATCAAAGGCCTTGTGGTGTAGCTCAAAATATAGAGTTTCCAAATTGGAAATGGGAGATAAACAATATGCATTTCAAAGCAGGTTTACCATGGTCTCGCAGACAGCATGACTCTATTTAGGTAATTGTGGATAGAATGACAAAATCAGCCCACTTCTTACCCATTAAGAAAACAGTTTCAGTAGAGGATTATGCCAGATTATATAATTGAGAGATAGTAATTTTGCATGGAGATCCCTTGTCAATCATCTCATACACAGGTACTTAATTCACTGCTCACTTTAAAAGTTGTTTTAGAAAGGTTTGGGTTCAAAGGTAAATCTTAGTGTCGCTTTCCATCCGCAGACAAATAGTCAGGTAAACCATATAATTCAGACTCTTAAAGATTTGTTAAGAGACTATGTTATCGACTTCAAAGGTAATTGGGATGACCACTTGCCACTTATTAAGTTTGCTTACAATAATAACTTT
The DNA here is from genome assembly GCF_947179165.1 of Solanum dulcamara. NCBI lineage: Eukaryota > Viridiplantae > Streptophyta > Magnoliopsida > Solanales > Solanaceae > Solanum > Solanum dulcamara. The sequence goes on along the minus strand of NC_077248.1, from coordinate 55,987,592 downwards.
CATTTGAGCATTCAAATGACTCCATATGAGGCTCTTTATGGGAGGAGATATAGATCGCGAATTGGTTGGTTCGAAGTTGGTGAAGCTGAGTTCATAGGGCCAAACTTAGTTCATCAAGATATAGAGAAGGTAAAGATTATTCAAGAAAGATTAAAAACTGCATAAAGTCATCAAATATCCTACACTGATGTTAGGAGAAGATATTTGGAGTTGAGGTCAATGATTGGGTGTATATGAAAGTTTCTCCCATGAAGGGAGTTATGAGATTTGGAAAGAAAGAAAAGTTGAGTCCTCGATATATTAGTCGTTAGTTGATATTAAGAGAGTTGGCAATGTCACATATGAGAGCTTTCCTCAGAGTTCGATGTTGTTGGTCAAGTGTTCCATATCTCCATGCTTATGAAAGGCTTGGGAGATCCTTAACTCATTGTTCCTATAAAAAACATTGGAGTGAAAGATAGCTTGTGCTATGAGGAGATTCCTGTCCAAATTTTTAATCATCAGGTTCGTAAGTTGAGGACCAAAGAGGTCGCTTAAGTCAAAGTCTTATGGAGGAAACAGTTTGTTGAAGAGGCTACATAGGAAGTCGAAGAGGACATGAAAGACAAGTACCCGGATCGATTCATTCCTCCTAGTATCGATGTTGAAGGTAATATTCCTATTCCTATCTTTGAGTTAGTACCTTCTTGAGTTTTAGTAATTGACTGAGTTATTCTTGAGTTGGTGTTTTAAGTCCTTGCATTGTATTCGTGCCTTGAGTAAATTCTTAGCTTGATCATCATTAAAGAATGAATGATCCCAAGGGGGAGATATTGTAACACCCCGTACTATTTTAGCCTAGATCAGGTTCAAGAACTAAGAGAAAACCTCAGAATAAGAAAAATGGACTGACCAGTGTCCACAAGTGGAACCTAGAGATGGACTCGTACACCCTACTCTCTAAAAGGCCCTAGAACTTTTCCTACGAGTTAGAAGGATGACCCATCTTAAGGTCTATTATAAAACCCTGAGAGTTGAAATGTCGAAACGAGGGAGATATGGAAAAAACATTAGAGTGTGCCAATTCCCACGAATCGACCTATGACTCGTAGAGGATTCTATGAATCGTAGGACAGATTCATAAGATTGGCACTGAGGACTAAAAATTTGGTTAAGTGTAAAAAAGGTCTATAAGTCTAGTTACGACCCATAAAAGAGTTGATGACTCGTAGAAATGAGTCGTAAGGTCAATGTCTGATTTCTAAAAAATAACAAGCCTCAGTACTTTTGAAACGACTCAATAAGATGAGTCTTAGAAAGTTTGACGAGTCGTAGATAGACTCATAGGATTGGGTCCTGAGTTTATTTTTGACTAAGTGAAGGGGGAAGCTGACGAGTCATTTGTATGAATTGTAGGAGAGTCGATGACTCGTAAGGGTGAGTCGTAGAAGACAAAGGTGCTTTCTAGTAGCTAATGTTTCATGCACCTTGGTTTATGATTTGGGTCTATGTCCCGTGGAGGAAATAATGATCCATAGAGGACCATCTATAAAGTCGTACTAGGTGATTGTTAATTGTGCATAGATTTTAAGGTCAATTCTTCAGTGTGGGAATAGATTTGGAGATGTTTTAAGGTCACAAGAATCCTCTAGCACAAAGTCGAGTTGAAAGCTTCATTACCGATTGAGTTTTGGTCAAAGATTTTACTTGGGTCAACTTTAAATGATCATATCTCCTAGAATTTAAAGAATTACGTGGCCTGTAACTATAAAACTAAAGGTATTTGAGTCTTTTTTCCAACTCCACCAAGTTTTCCTTATTTGGAGTTCTGAGTGAAAAGATATGACCTTGTTACCATAGACTGCCAGATCAGAAATTTCAGGATCTTGAGTTATGAATCATAGGAAAAAGCTATGAATCGTAGAAATTTCAGGATCTTGAATTACTATTATTACTATTATTACTATTATTACTATTATCACTATTATTATTACTATTATTACTATTATTACTATTATTACTATTATTACTATTATTATTATTACTATTATTACTATTATTATTATTATTATTATTATAATTATTATTATTACTACTACTACTATTATTATTATTATTACTATTATTACTATTATTATTATTATTATTATTATTACTATTATTATTATTACTACTATTATTATAATAATAATAATAATAATAATAATTATAATAGTAATAGTAATTTTCTCATTTAACAATATAATGTACACAATACAATCCTATAAGTGAAGTTTGGAGAGTGTAGAAGTGACACAGACCTTATGAAGTGAGAACGTAAACAATGCTAATTTTTAATTAAAAAAATATAATACAATATTAGAATAATAAAACCAGGTTCAAGAAGTTGAGAAGTTGAAATAATGATATCGAAATAGTGTTGCGCTAAATTGATAAGTTGATATAATGATACTGAAATAGTGTTGACTTGTTTCCATTCTTGAAATTTGAAAAGACACCAAAAAGTAAATTTGATCTTCTTGAAAACATACAACAATAGATTTTGCGGAATGCAGAAAATTTGATCATTTGAGATATTTTAAAATATTTAATAATAAGAGAATAAAAATAGTGAAACGGGAATGAAAAAGATAAATATAGAAACAATAATGTGAATTTATATCAATCGTCAAAATATAAATGAGGCAACAAAATAGAAAGTCAAATAACAATAGAATGCTAAAATTACCTAAAAACTATTCAATTTCTCAATTATTACAACAATACTCACATTAAATAAAGTAAAATTTATTATTTTTTCTATCAAAAAATGGAAGGCCCAAGCCATTGCTTTAGTAACCTTATGATCGAGCCGACTGTTGGCACCAAATTTTGGCCTGATATTTTCAAAACTCATACTTTTAAGTATTTTATATGTTAAATTGTTAAAAAGTGCATTTTTACAATTTTAATTAGGGATGAGCGTTTGGTAATTCAGTTCATTTTTTTATTTCGGTGTTTTTGATTTTCGATTTTAAGATTATGTGTACCGAAAACTGAACTGAATTAATTCGATTCGGTTCGGCTTTTGTAAATTTGGTTCGGTTAGATTTTAGTTTAATAATTTTGCTATTTTTGTTTAATTTTCTCGTAAGAGCATAAATCCACGAGTGGACAGATGGAGAAGAGAAAGAACACATTCTGCTTCAAATAATTAAAGCAATTACCATCGAAGAGAACCAAATTTTATCAGTTGATTACTGCAACTTCCAGACAATTCCAATTATGATAAAATTTCAAACCCCAAGGGACAATGGCACATACAACTCGACATACAAAACCATTAAATTCAATAAATAATTGGGATGATTGTGTTTTATTGACCACAGGCCAATTAGAAACAAGTTGGTCTTCTAATGGATCCAGTACGCATGGGTAATGGACCATCTTAGGTTAATGCACCTAAATGAGGGATTTGACTTCAGCTCTGTGCTAGGTGGACTAGAGTGAGCTTTTAAAAGACTGGGACCCAAGCGAACAACTTGGGTTGTAACTATGGCAATCATTGGCAACATGGTGAACCCATAAATTGTCACGTATTTTAAAATGAGTTATATATAAGAAAGACCGGCTGTGATTCGCAAAATCGTCCTTTAAAATATAGAAAAATCAGAGTCGATTGACAGAATATGCCATGAATACAAATGAAAGTATACAAATAATTAAACAAATAATGAATAAATAATAAATACAATATACAAATAATCAACAAAATATACAAGATACAATGTATGATATAATAAAAGCAAAATCTCCTCAATTTGAAAAAATAAATCCATAATGGTTAGAACCTCTATATCCCCAGTGGAGTCATCATTTTGTTAACATATCTATTTTTACAAAATAGGGAGCAACGTCGTAGTGACTCGAAAAAATCCATTTAATTATTTTAAAAAGAATTTAAAGAAAAAAAACTTAATTTTAGGGAGTCGCCACCTAATTTTAGGATAATTAGGAAACAAATTAATATTTAACAAAAATGTCGAAAAAACCCAATAGATTCTAGATAAGGGTCCATGTTATTCCGAAGGAAAGGTATTAGCACGCTTCAAAATCCACAATTGTGTGTTCCTTCTGAACTCATTTTTTTTTCAAATTAAGGAATAGATAAAAATAATACATAAGTATAAACATAAAGTATACACAAAAAATTAAATAAAACAACAATATGAGAAATGGCCTAATATTTGCCTAACGTCAATAAAATATATAATAATGAATTAAAATATTATTCGAATTTAATTTGAATAGATTTCTCAGGGAGAAACTCTGGCTAGTAGTACTAGTATTAGTAGTAGTAGTAGTCCTAGTAGTAGTAGTAGTAGTAGTACTAGTACTAGTACTAGTAATAATAATAATAATAATAGTAGTAGAAGTACTAGTAATAATAATAATAGTAATGATAATAATAATAATAGTAATAGTAGTAGTAGTAGTAGTAGTAGTACTAGTAATAATAATAATAATAATAATAATAATAATAATAATAATAATAATAATAATAATAATAATAATAATAATAATAGTAATAATAATAATAGTAATAATAATAATAATAATAATAATAATGATATTGATAATGATAATAATGATAATAACAATAATAATGATAATAATAATAATGATAATAATGATAATAATAATGATAATAATAATAATAATAATAATAATAATGATAATAATAATAATGATGATAATAATAATGTTAATAATACCATCGCAACCAGGATCTAAAAGACTGGCGGTAGTCCGCGCGGTCATTCAGATCTTGCTTGAAACTATATCGTTGAGTTTGTAATTAGCAAGATCAAAACCAAAATAGAAGAAAATTTTATTTAATTTATGAATGTATGGAAACTTTTACCTGAGCAAAGGGCCTGTCAGATATTCCGATACCTACTATTATTAATCCGGCAACTAGCAGTTCTAACAGTGTAAACATATGCCCCTTTCTTTTCTTTTAACGGGGAATTATCATAAACTTCCTTGGACTAATAGTCTAACAGAACTCGTTCGATCAGTTAAACAACGGGTAAAATCTTTACCTTGTTTAACATTGGCTAACCCAGCTTGGCCAAAAATTATTGAAACAAATGCTTCTAATATTGGCTTTGGAGGAATTCTTAAACAAATAAATCCCAATGATAAAAAAGAATATCTTATAAGATTTCATTCAGGAAAATGGACTGAGGCCCAACGCAAATATGCAACAGTGGACCATGAAATGTTATGCATTGTTAAATGTGTTTTAAAGTTTCAAGATGATCTATATAATCAAATAATTTTGATTAAAACAGACGCCCAATCAGTAAAATATATGTTTGATAAAGATTTTAAGCATGATGCTTCAAAATTAATATTTGCAAGATGGCAGGCTCAGTTGGCCCCATTCGACTTTGATATTCAGTATAAAAAGGGTAGTGATAACTCCTTACCAGACTTCTTATCTAGAGAATATTTAACCAATTAACCATGCATTATTTCGCAGCTTTCTTTGAAGACAAAACTCTTATAACAATCTTAAAAGTTCTCCCTTTAGGAGAAGATAATCAAACCAAGATTTTGGACAAAATCATAGAAAACATTATAGAAGAAGAAATGGAAGCATTTCATTTCTCTATTCACTCTTATGAAGACAATGAAGGTCCCTATTATCTAGATACAGATGATTTCTTTGAATATCACTAATCAGTTTATGTTTGCAGATATGGCAGACCCATCGTGGTCTATAATCAAAAGACGAAATAATAACCGTACTAGAGGCAGGGGAAGATCAGCCCCATCACAAAGGCCTTCACTTGGATCTTCATCCTAATCATCTAATAATTTTCCAGTCTTACGAATGGGAAACAAGAGTTTGATAAACTCAAAGATTGGAGAATCATCTTCATGTCAGAAGGAAAATACTCCTTCAGTGAACCTGGAAGATATTCTAGAAGACAGTCCATTATATGGACAATTAAAATCATATTTTGGATCACAAAAGCAAAAAGATACTTTTGCTTCGATTACAAAGGAAATCGATGATAATAAAAACTATGAAGAAGTACCTATAAGAGAAATTATATTTCTTTTAGAAAATTCTGATATTCAGAGGCAAGATGAACCTTGGAAGATTTTTCAGAGATATTTGGTACGAGGATTATATTTCCCAGGAGAATCGTACAAAACTCGAACCTATTATGAAACAATCTTAATCAAAACAGGAAGTGCTGACTTCCAACACTTTACCACTGAAGAGAATGTTTATAACTTCTCAAAAGTCATTATCAGACAGATTATATCTGTTGAAGATTGGGGAATCTCCACAATGAATGAACGGCAGGTTCTGGTTAATAATATGAACATCAACCTTACTTATTGGGATTATATCCAAGCTTTTCACAAAGTTTTTTATTACAATAATGATAACCATAAACACACCTGGTTCATAAAGGTTTGTTCAAAGATTTTTGAAGGAACAATTCCAAATTGGTTTATTAGATGGTGGACATTCCATGGTCCTACGGTAAAGATTTTACCACAAACATAAACTGATTAGTGATATTCAAAGAAATCATCTGTATCTAGATAATAGGGACCTTCATTGTCTTCATAAGAGTGAATAGAGAAATGAAATGCTTCCATTTCTTCTTCTATAATGTTTTCTATGATTTTGTCCAAAATCTTGGTTTGAATCTCTTCTCCTAAAGGGAGAACTTTTAAGATTGTTATAAGAGTTTTGTCTTCAAAGAAAGCTGCGAAATAATGTATGGTTAATTGGTTAAATATTCTCTAGATAAGAAGTCTGGTAAGGAGTTATCACTACCCTTTTTATACTGAATATCAAAGTCGAATGGGGCCAACTGAGCCTGCCATCTTGCAAATATTAATTTTGAAGCATCATGCTTAAAATCTTTATCAAACATATATTTTACTGATTGGGCGTCTGTTTTAATCAATTTTTTTGATTATATAGATCATCTTGAAACTTTAAAACACATTTAACAATGAATAACATTTCATGGGCCACTGTTGCATATTTGCGTTGGGCCTCAGTCCATTTTCCTGAATGAAATCTTATAAGATATTCTTTTTTATCATTGGGATTTATTTGTTTAAGAATTCCTCCAAAGCCAATATTAGAAGCATCTGTTTCAATAATTTTTGGCCAAGCTGGGTTAGCCAATGTTAAACAAGGTAAAGATTTTACCCGTTGTTTAACTGATCGAACGAGTTCTGTTAGACTATTAGTCCAAGGAAGTTTATGATTCTTTTTTAACCTTTCATATAAAGGTGATAAATCACGAGATAAGTTTTTATAAAATGGAGAAATATAATTTAAGCTGCCCAAAAATCTTTGGAGCATAGTTCTATCCATAATTATATCAGGAAATTTTGAAGCAAAATCAATTGATCGTTGAATAGGAGTGATTTTACCTTGACAAATATTATGTCCAAGAAATCTAATTTCTGTTTGAAATAGACTCATTTTGGATTTTGATATAACTAACCCATTTTGTATTACAATTCTCTAGAATATATCAAGATGTTTAATATGTGTTTCAAATGTCTTTGAGTAGACCAAAATATCATCAATATAAATGATGATAAAATCTAAATAAGGATTAAAAATATCATTCATTATTTTTTGGAATTCAGATGGGGTATTCTTTAACCCAAAAGGCATTACGTTCCATTCATATTGTCCAAAGGGAACATTAAAAGCAGTTCTATAAGTATGCTCTTTAAAAATCTGTATTTGCCAATATCCTGATTTTAAATCAAATTTTGAGAAAATATTGGCATCATATAATCTTGATAATAAATCTCTTTTGTTAGGAATAGGGTATCTAATCCATTTTAAATATTTATTTAATGGTTTGTAATTTATTACTAACCTGGGTATACCTCGTTCTTTTTCTGCAGCATTATTAACATAAAAGGCAGTGCAAGACCATGGTGATTTAGAAGGTTTAATCAAACCCTTTTGTAGGAGATTATTAATTTCCTTTTTACAGAATTCTACTAACTCACCATTCATTTGACAGGGACGAGATTTAGTAGGAATATTATCTTCACTGAAATTGTCTTCATATGGAAGAGTGACAATATGCCTTTTTCTATTCCAAAAAGCACTAGGATGATCAACACAAACATCAATTGCTAATTGTTTAGAAATTATTTTAATTTTTTCTTGTACTTTGGTGGATTTTAATATATCCAGAATATTTAAGCTATAAATTTCTAGCTGTAAAGAATTCATATGCTTTTGTTTCATATCAATTAAAGCATTAATGTCTCAAGTTACTGGTTCAATTATAAATGAAAAGGAACTATCCTTATTTTTATAGCTAGCTGTAAATCCTTTGGAATCTACTTTAGAAAAAGGATATATAGTATTAATGAAAGGAGTTTCAAGTATAATTGGAGGATGCATTTGATCTTTAACTAATAGGAAGAAATGAGGAATACAGACTTTATTCTGACAGATATATGTGTTTGATAATTTATATTTTATATTTAAAGAATGACCAGATGTAGATTTAACTGCATGAGTTGTTTTTTCAAAATATCGAGAAGGAATTATCCCTTCTTGAATACAACTAACATCTGCTCCACTATCAATCATAGCTGTGTTAGTAATAGTGAACTCATTATTAATTAATATGGTGCATTTAATATACCATCTATGTGCAGTTACAATCTGTAACATTCCTAAAAATGAATCAGGTTTAGGAGTTTCAGCAATTTCTTCTATAAATTCTTCGTTATCAAAAACACCTTTTCCTTTATTATTAGAGGGTGGTGATTCTATATGATCTATGTTTTCTAATTGTGAAATCCGATGATCATGGACAAGCTGACTTTGTTTAAGAAATTTAATTTCTTGTTTAAGTTTTTCAACTTCAAATTTTAAATCATCTAAAGAGGTATCTCTTATAGTAGTGTTAGTCTTTGTATCAAGGCGAGCTAACACTTCTGTTAAAGAATATGGTTTTGAATTAATATCAATTTTTGATTTAATTCTATTAGGCTGGGAGCTAGTTGCCGAAGCTAAATTAATAATTTTACTCCTAGTTTCTTCATCAGAAATTTCTTTTAGAAGTTCAATCACATTATCAGAAGTGATAGTGTGCATATTCAAATCTTGAAATTGAGATTGCAGCTTATGAAACTCATCTGTTTTACAAGAACAATTATTACCTATGCAATTTATGCCGCATTTAGGAGAAGCTTCATTCTCATTATCTGAAAAATCAATAAGAGCAATTTCACTTTCTGATTCTTCAGCACTCGGTTCGGTTTCAGAGTAATAGTCAGATTCTGATCCCGAAGTGTATAATAAGCCATTAACTTTATTATGAATATCTTCAACAAGATTTAAGCCTTTAAGCTTTTGTAATTTACAATTTGGAGCAATATGCCCATATTGACCACATTCATAGCATTTTATTTTACTGAGATCTCTTTTAGATCGATTTTTGGTAAATCTACTAGATTTTCGGTGAGTTTTTCTTTCCTCACGTTTTTCTTTACTTCGACGATATTTGTAGGGCTTATCTTCCCTAGAACGATGATGTTTTTTAAAATTTTTCCTCGATTTTTGAGAAGGGCCTGCAACAGCAAATTGAGTACAAAAATCTCCTAATTGGGATTTTTCTGATTTACTATTTGCCTTTAGTTGCTGAGCTAGTTTAAGCTCATTACACAGATTTAATCCTTCTTGGGTGCAAGTGCCAATTAACTGGCCATAAGTGAAGACATCATATGGGATAGCACTATTGGTCCCTCATAGAGTTTTTCGAACTCTTTCTGCAAATAGCGAAGGAAGACCATCTATGAATTTAGTTTTCCAATGGACGCTATTGCTTTCTGGCAAGTCCATTACTCTACTTAAAAAGGTGTCTTTATACCACCTAAATTCTCCTAAATGTCTACATCGTAATCCATTTAGAAGAGTTCTAAGGGTTTCATTTTGGTTGGTAAATCTTCCATTAAAATGTTCTAATATTGTTAGGACTAAAGTATAAACCGCATCCTGTCGAACATTTTCAATTGGTCTTTGAGATGTCCCTTCTTCAGAGACAACGGCCTCTGTTGTTACTTCTCTTTTTATTGAAGAAGTGATAGTTGACCGGGCTTCATTTGTTAGGAAATTATCCCACTAGCCCCTTAATTGGCCTGTAAATCCTGCTACTATCATTTTACAGGTAGTATGGTCATCATTATGATTTGTAGATTTATAAATGGTGGCATACATGAGCATTCTGTGTAAAAGAATGGAGACTTGTCTATCAGTTAAGCCGTCAACATTCCATTCATAGATTTGATCAACACTATATGATATATTGGTTTGAATCCAATCTTTTTCTTCTATAAGAACATCTTGAGGAGTAGGACGAGGATAGTAATAAGTTAGCATAGAAGGTTTGGTGGCATATCTGCTTCCAGATTTGAATTTAGAATTCATTTTAGTACCTTTGGATTTAAAAGGCTTAAGTTCAGAAACGTCTTCTTCCATTAGAGAGTTGGCTATCATACCAATAGGTTTAGCATTTAAGTTTGCTAATTTCTTTTCAAGAAGTGTTTCTAAATCAGTTAATGACTTATATTTGAAATGTTTTACTTCTATAGGTCGTTGGATATGAGTAGGGGTATGAAGAATGACCTTATTCTCCGAAGTAGAGGCTATATTAGAAGATTGGTTTTTATTTAATACCTTTACTAGAGAAATTAACTGGTCAAGTTTGGTATCAAGAGAACTAATGTGTTCACCAATTACTTTGACATAAAGACTCAAATAATTATTTTGAGCAATCAAATTATTGATTTCCTTTATGCTAATTTTTGCGACATCATTTTCAATAAAATTTTAAAAAGCTGAAAAAGTGAGACCTGTATTATTAGGTAGAATAAAAGGGTTTTGAGGCGGATAAATAGCCTTAATAATATTACCAGTGCTATCTTTGAAAGTTCTTTGTTCTAGAACCTTGACGTATAATGGCAAATAAGTGGTTATGAACCATGGAACAAAATATATTATTTTATTATGAAGTGCACAAAATTCATAGAATTTTTGTGAAATACTATGTAAATCATTTTGACTATAAGTCTCGAAAAACCAAGTTTTAAACTTGTTCCATTTATTTTGGTAAAATTCTTTCTGAATATGTTGTCTTGCCAGGGATCCTGAACTAAAATCTATTTGGTGTGTCATCATTAAAGTTTATTTCTGTCAATTCCCTCATTAGGGTCAAAATCCATTTCTGAAGCAGTTGGATCTAAATCAGATAATTTATCTGTGGCCTGTACAATATTATTGACAGGATTAATTTTTACTCTTTCAACCTGTTTTTCACTTAAAGTATCACTTAAAGTGTGTAAGGATAAAGATCGATTACGAGCTGGACCGTATACAGGAATTTCTGAGGAAATAGGAGAAATATGTTGTATTTCTGGCAAAGATCTATATCCACAAAATGACCTTCTATTATATAGAGGGATTTTAACGGACCTCCATCTGAAACCTACAATGAAGACTGAATAGGACGGATCGAATAATCTCCAGAACTTTGCCCTCTAGAGTAAGAACCACTAAACTCACCTCCTTTACGAAACTTCTTGAATGTTGTCTCTTTAGTGAAGTTATCTGGCTTCACCCCCTCTACCTCTATCACAAAATCAACCACTTCCTAAAAGGATTTTGCTGAAGCAGCAACCTGTAAAGCTGGAATTCGCAAATCTGACCTCAATCCCTTCACAAAGCGGCGAATTCGCTCTTCTGGACTGAAGCAAAGCTGAGTAGCATATCTGGCTAAGGCACGAAACCTGGCCTCATAAGCGGCAACAGACATCCTCCCCTGCTCTATATTCAGGAACACGTCTCTCCTCCTATCCCTGAAGGTTCGGGGAATATACTTCTCCATAAAACAATTAGAAAAGGTTGCCCAAGTCATAGGTGGTGCCTCTGCTGGTCGCCACTCTACGTGAGACCACCACCACATTTTGGCGTCTCCTTGAAACTGGTATGTCACAAACTCAACACCAAATCGCTCTACTATATCCATTTTATGAAGCAACTCATGACAATCAACAAGGAAATCATAGGCATCCTCAGATTCAGTACCCCTGAAGACTGGGGGTTTCAACTTCAAGAACTTAACAAAGAGATCATGCTGGTCACTTGTCATTACCGGCCCTGTAGTCAATTGAGGAAACATGCTTGTCCCCAAAGACGCAGTTATGCGGGGAGCCATAACAGCTGCATGTTGAACTCCTGGAATATGAGGTGCTGCGGGAGCTTGTCCCTGATCGGATAACCCACTAAGATAGGTGAGAACCTGGTGGATCATCTCTGGAGTAGGCTGGGGTGGTGCTTCCCTCTCATGAACCCGCTTCTCCTCCACCTCAGCATCATCTCTAACTACCTCATCAGCCAGTGGAGGGGTGGCTGCTCTTTCCCTGGCTGGCCCAGCTGTTTGGACCCTGCCCTTGGTGGGCTTTCTTCCGCGACCTCTACCACGGCCTTTCATTGCTACTCTTCCTCTGCCTACAGCCCCAACGGCTGGCTCAGGTGCTCTTGTTGCTCTAGTTCTAACCATCTGCGAAAGTAAAGTGAAGAAGGTCAGATACCAATTTGTATCACCTAGATACCAATTGGATTCAAGTAATAGCACGAAAGAAAGAAGGAATGGAGTTTTCCTAAAGTCCTGTAGCCTCTCGAAGAAAAGTAAAGGCGTCCCCGTACCGTTCCGCAAGACTCTACTAGACCTGTCCTTGTGTGATGAGATCAATGAACCTAAAGCTCTAATACCAAGTTTGTCGTGACCCAAAATGGGCCATGAGTGGCACCCACACTTAACCTCCTAGGTAGGAGAACCAACGATGTGAACCCCAACTTATAAAGTATAATAATAACGCGGAAGCTCAAACTTATAAAGTAAGAAATAACAATCCACAAGAGTTTACTACATAACGTTTCCCCAAAATCTGAAAGTCATCACATCAAGGACATATAATTCTAAATACTAAGTCTAGAATGTCAAACACTAAAATAAAATAAGTGACATAGTTCATGTCCGAACACTAAGGACATCATGTCATGACTAAGAGAATCCATCACGAGCTAGAAGGATAGCTCACCCTTAAATTCGATGAACTTGAGACGGACTAGAGCTGAGGTGAGTCGAACTCTGTGGAATACTCGCTGCACTCCACAAAATAAAACAAGAAAAGATACAAGTAGGGGTCAGTACAGGACAATATGTACTGAGTAGATATCATCGGCCGACTCAAAATAGAAATTAATATACATAAAATAATAGTGGAAAATCAACAACAACACTTAGCAGGTGGCAACCAATGAATAATTACATAACCAGTCAACAATATCAAGATCACACATAAGGACTCAAGCCTCCACATCAGACTCTTTCGAAATATGAGTTTTTGGAGATTGGGTAGTATTAAGTAATTTTAATTTATTTTCCTTTAATATTACCATGTCGGAATATAACACCTGATCCAAATATACCGTATAGGAATGTGACACCCGATCCAAATATACCGTGTCGGAACGTGACACCTGATCCAAATATACCGTGTCGGAACGTGACACCCGATCCAAATGTAATTAATTTATCATTCCTTATGATTATATTCCCCTTCATTAACAATATTTCATCAAGCCTTCTTTATTCAAGGCACCATTTTTGATAAGGCAAGTTCAAGATTATGGATTTCATGGCCTCGGGATTTTAGACCAATCACAATAACATATCAACCATCCAAACCACAACAATTAAATGCGTAGTAAACTTCACACATATTACTCCATGAATATCAATCACTATTAAGAGTCTATCTATGATGTAGAATAAAAACCATAACCTACATCAACCGAAGAACCGAATCCAAGCAAGCTAATTCACGAATGTCTTTCCTTTCTTCAAAGCCTCACGTTTCCAATCTATCAATTATACAATATTTATAAGTAAACGAGTTCGTAGACAGCCATATTACTATACTTCTAGTCTAAATTCCAAAAATTCTAGAGCACGAATCTAGAATCACGTTCGTAATGTTAATGCCATTAATTTGTCAAGTCTCATATTCCTTAATTTCAAGCCTAGGATTAAGTCTCAATTCCTCCAAATAATGTAAATCTAATGGTGTTTATATAATACATTACACCTAATATTTGATTACCTATATTCATATATTAAAATGTAACCTGAACGAAATAGAAAGAAAAACAGAAGGAAAAATATATATTTATATATATACGAAAGTTACATACTGCCAGCCTCCACTCAAACATAAGCAAAGGAAAATAAACCTGCAAATCTTTCCACCTGGCCACTATAATTCAATTCCTTTCTATTATTATTCAAAGTGATAACATTTCGCTAGCTAGACATCAATATACAACGGTACCTGAAGTTGTTTTTCCCTTTTTGTGTCACGCCGTTTCTTCCTTCCTCCTCTTTTCTTTTCTAATTAATTAGGGCAACTAATCATGAATTAATAAATAAATAAAAGCTAAATCCCATTAATATATTTTTATATGTATTGAACAAGTGGTATATGACATTAAATAAATTACCACTTTAGCCTATTAATTAATTGGTTATTTAAATTTACCCCCAACTAAATAACTATGGTTGTCAATTAGTCCAAAATACCCATTAAAACTTTACGGAATGAGTCTTTTATGAAATAAAAAGCTTCAGTTCTCAAAACGATCTAATGGGTCGTTACAACAGATACCAATTTACCCACCGTTCGTCCCTGAACGGTCAAGAGAAGAGCGAGGGTTGAAAAAGGTACCTCACTCAACAAACAGATGTGGATATCTTCCACGCATATCAGCTTCAATCTCCCAAGTAGACTCCTCAATAGGACGATTCTTCCACTGGACCTTCACAGACGCAATCTCTCTTGACCTCAACTTGCGGACCTCCCTATCAAGAATAGCTACAGGCTCCTCTTCATAAGACAAATTCTCATCAAGCAAGACCGAATCCCAGTGAATAATATTTTTCCCATCTCCATGATATTTCTTTAGCATAGACACATGAAACACTGGGTGCACTCCAGATAAACCTGGATGTAAAGCCAATTCATAGGCCACCTCTCCAACACGCTTAAGAACTTCAAATGGCCCAATATACCTCGGACTGAGCTTACCTCGCTTACCGAATCTCACCTCACCCTTCATGGGTGAAACCTTCAACAACACTTGCTCTCCCTCCATAAACTCCATATCCCTGACTTTTCGATCTGCATACTCCTTCTGCCTGCTCTGAGCTGCTAGAAGCTTCTCCTGAATGATTTTCACCTTCTCTAACGATTCCCTCAAAAGATCAGTTCCCCAAGGTCTCACCTCAAATGCATCAAACCAACCAATAGGAGACCTACATCTCCTCCCATACAACGCCTCAAACGAAGCCATATCAATACTCGAGTGATAGCTATTATTATATGAGAACTCTGCCAGGGGTAGGAACTGATCCCAATGACCACCAAAATCTATCACGCACGCACAAAGCATATCCTCCAGCACTTGAATTATCCTCTCAGACTGCCCATCAGTCTGAGGATGAAATGCAGTACTAAGATCCAATCTAGTACCTAAATCAGCATGCAAGGTCCTCCAAAAGTTAGAAGTACATTGTGTACCTCTATCTGATATGATAGAAACCGGAACTCCATGTAATCGAACAACCTCGCGTATATAGAGTTTGGCTAACTTCTCTGCATCATAAGTCACCTTGACTGGAATGAAGTGAGCAGACTTATTTAACCTGTCAACAATCACCCATATAGAATCAAACTTACCCAATGTCTTTAGAAGTCCGACCACAAAATCCATTGCAATCCTTTCCCACTTCCATTCAGGAATAGGCATTCTTTGAAGTGTCCCTCCAGGCCTTTGGTGTTCATATTTTACCTGCTGACAATTTGGACAATGGGCAACAAAATCAGCAATGTCACGCTTCATTCTGCTCCACTAATAATGCTGTCTCAGATCGCGATATATCTTGGTTGCACCAGGATGTATAGAGTACCTCGAACTATGAGCCTCTACAAGAATAGTCTGGATCAAAGTATCAATACGGGGCACACATACCCGCCCCTTAATCCTCAAGACGCCTTCTTCATCGATCACAGCCTCTTTGGCCTCTCCTTGCAAGACCATATCACGAATCCGGCTCAGCTTCTCATCATCAAACTGCTTTTCTTTAATCTTGTCGAGGAAAGAAGATCTTACCTCCACACAAGCTAAGAATCCTCCTTTCTCCATTAATTCCAGCCTCATAAAGTCATTAGCCAGAGTTTGAACCTCTCTAGCCAATGGGTGTTGGAAAACCTGCAAATGAGCTAAACTTCCCATGCTCCCTGCTTTTCTGCTCAAGGCATCGGCCACTACATTAGCTTTTCCTGGGTGATAAAGAATAGTGATATCATAGTCCTTTAACAATTCCATCCACCTCCTTTGCCTCAAATTCAAGTCTCTCTGAGTGAACACATGTTGTAAGCTGCGATGGTCTGTATACACTTCACACTTTACTCCGTATAGATAATGTCTCCACTGCTTCAATGCAAATACAACCACAGCTAACTCCAAATCATGAGTGGGGTAATTACGCTCATGCACCTTTAATTGCCTTGAAGCATAGGCAATTACCTTCTTCTCCTGCATTAGCACTGCACCTAAACCAGAATATGATGCATCACAATAAACAATGAAATTCTTACCTTCTACTGGCAGGGCAAGAATCAGTGCAGTAGTCAATAAGGTCTTGAGTTTCAGAAAACTCTCTTCACACTCATCCGACCACATAAATGGAACTTTCTGCTTGGTCAGATTAGTCAGCTGGGAAGCAATAGAAGCAAATCCCTTGACGAACCGATGGTAGTAGCTAGCCAAACCAATAAAACTCCTTACCTCTGAGATATCAGTGGGTCTTGCCCAACTCTTCACTGCTTCAATCTTCTGGGGATCCACCATCACTCCATATTTAGAAACCACGTGCCCTAAGAAAGACACTGAATCAAGCCAGAACTCACACTTGGAGAATTTGGCATATAACCTCTTCTCCCTTAACAATCCCAGAACAGTTCTCAGATGTTCTTCATGTTCTTTTTGTCTCTTTGAGTAGATCAATATATCATCAATAAAAACAATAACAAAGAGGTCCAAATATGGCTTAAAGATTCCATTCATCAGACTCATGAAAGCAGCAGGCGCATTTGTAAGCCCAAAAGACATTACCAAAAATTCATAGTGACCATACCTGGTTCGGAAAGCCGTCTTCGGTACATCTGTTGCCCGTATTTTCAGCTGATGGTAACCAGACCTCAAATCAATTTTTGAGAAAACACAAGCACCCTCCAACTGATTGAATAAGTCATCAATACGGGGAAGGGGATACCTATTTTTAATAGTCACCTTGTTCAGCTGCCTGTAGTCTATGCACATACGAAGGCTACCATCCTTCTTCTTTACAAATAAGACCGAAGCACCCCAAGGAGAGGCACTTGGTCTAATAAAACCTTTACCCAACAACTCCTGAAGTTGGGCCTTCAACTCCCTCAACTCAGCTGGGGCCATTCTATAAGGTGGAATAGAAATAGGGCGAGTACCGGGCTCCAGATCGATACAACAATCTATATCCCTATCAGGTGGCATACCTGGTAAGTCTGCGGGGAAAACATCCATGAACTCACGCACTATCGAAATAGACTCAATCGATGACACTTCAGAACTGTCATCCCTGAGATGTGCTAGAAAGGCTAAACAACCCTTACCCACCAACCTTTTAGCATGAAGAAAAGAGATACTCTGTACTGGGGTGGGAAGATAGTCACCCTCCCACACCAACTGATCCATCCCAGGCTTGGCTAATGTCACAGTCTTAGTATTTCAGTCTAAGATAGCAAAATTTGGAGAGAGCCAAGTCATACCCAAGATTACATCAAAGTCAACCATCTCTAGAATAATCAAATCTACATAAGTTCTGCTCCCCACAAAAGTCACAAGACAAGACCTATATACTTTCTCAACTAGCACAGACTTACCAACAGGTGTAGAAACACGAATAGGCATGTCAAGTAAGTCACAATATAAATCAAGTCCATTAGCAAATGTGGGAGATACATAAGAAAATGTAGATCCAGGATCAAACAATACGAAAGCCAAGCTATCGCAGACCAGAAGAGTACCTGTGATAACAGGATCGGATGCCTCTGCCTCTGACCTCCCAGGGAAAGCATAATAATGGGCTCTGTCACCTGTCTGACTATTTCCCTTACCGGGCTATACTCTAGTAGTTCCAACCTGCCCGCCACCCCGGCTGGACTGGCGACCACCACGACCTTGGCCACTAAGTCCTCCAGAATGACGGCCCCTACCATAGCCGTCGCCTCCACCTCTAACTGCTGGGACTCTATAACCCTGATCATGCCAAGCCTGACTCTGCCTTGGACAATATTTTCTGATATGTCCAGGCTCACCACATCCGTAACAAGTCTTAGGGTCAAGAGTGGGTCTTTGTGAAGACGAAGAAGACTGAAGATAACCCCCAAAGTTAGAAAAAGGTTAACTAGTCTTTAACAGACCTCCATCTGAAACCTGCAATGAAGACTGAATAGGACGGATCGAATAATCTCCAGAACTTTACCCTCTAGAGTAAGAACCACTAAACTCACCTCCTTTACGAAACTTCTTGAATGTTGTCTCTTTAGTGAAGTTATCTGGCTTCACCCCCTCTACCTCTATCAGAAAATCAACCACTTCCTGAAAGGATTTTGCTGAAGCAGCAACCTGTAAAGCTGGAATTCGCAAATCTGACTTCAATCCCTTCACAAAGCGACGAATTCGCTCTTCTGGACTGAAGTAAAGCTGAGTAGCATATCTGGCTAAGGCACGAAACTTGGCCTCATAAGCGGCAACAGACATCCTCCCCTGCTCTATATTCAGGAACTCGTCTCTCCTCCTATCCCTTAAGGTTCGGGGAATATACTTCTCCATAAAATAATCAGAAAAGGTTGCCCAGGTCATAGGTGGTGCCTCTGCTGGTCGCCACTCCACGTGAGACCGCCACCACATTTTGGCGTCTCCTTGAAACTGGTATGTCACAAACTCAACACCAAATCGCTCTACTATATCCATTTTATGAAGCAGCTCATGACAATCAACAAGGAAATCATAGGCATCCTCAGATTCAGTACCCCTGAAGACTGGGGGTTTCAACTTCAAGAACTTAACAAAGAGATCATACTGGTCACTTGTCATTACCGGCCCTGTAGTTAATTGAGGAAACATGCTTGTCCCCAAAGACGCAGTTATGCGGGGAGCCATAACAGCTGCATGTTGAACTCCTGGAATATGAGGTGCTGGGGGAGCTTGTCCCTGATCGGATAACCCACTAAGATAGATGAGAACCTGGTGGATCATCTCTGGAGTAGGCTGGGGTGGTGCTTCCCTCTCATGAACCTGCTCCTTCTCCACCTCAACATCATCTCTAACTACCTCATCAGCCAGTGGAGGAGTGGCTACTCTTTCCCTGGCTGGCCCAGCTGTTTGGACCCTGCCCCTGGTGGGCTTTCTTCCGCGACCTCTACCACGGCCTTTCGTTGCTACTCTTCCTCTGCCTACAGCCCCAACGGCTGGCTCAGGTGCTCTTGTTGCTCTAGTTCTAACCATCTGCGAAAGTAAAGTAAAGAAGGTCAGATACCAATTTGTATCACCTAGATACCAATTGGATTCAAGTAATAGCACGAAAGAAAGAAGGAATGGAGTTTTCCTAAAGTCCTATAGCCTCTCAAAGAAAAGTAAAGACGTTCTCGTACCATTCCGCAAGACTCTACTAGACCTGTCCTTGTGTGATGAGATCAATGAACCTAAAGCTCTGATACCAAGTTTGTCACGACCCAAAATGGGCCATGAGTGGCACCCACACTTAACCTCCTAGGTGGGAGAACCAACGATGTGAACCCCAACTTATAAAGTATAATAACAATGCGGAAGCTCAAACTTATAAAGTAAGAAATAACAATCCACAAGAGTTTACTACATAACGTTTCCCCAAAATCTGAAAGTCATCACATCAAGGACATATAATTCTAAATATTAAGTCTAGAATGTCAAACACTAAAATAAAATAAGTGACATAGTTCATGTCCGAACACTAAGGACATCATGTCATGACTAAGAGAATCCATCACGAGCTAGAAGGATAGCTCACCCTTAAATTCGATGAACTTGAGACGGACTAGAGCTGAGGTGAGTCGAACTCTGTGGAATACTCGCTGCACTCCACAAAATAAAACAAGAAAAGATACAAGTAGGGGTCAGTACAGGACAATATGTACTGAGTAGATATCATCGGCCGACTCAAAATAGAAATTAATATACATAAAATAATAGTGGAAAATCAACAACAACACTTAGCAGGTGGCAACCAATGAATAATTACATAACCAGTCAACAATATCAAGATCACACATAAGGACTCAAGCCTCCACATCAGACTCTTTCGAAATATGAGTTTTTGGAGATTGGGTAGTATTAAGTAATTTTAATTTATTTTCCTTTAATATTACCATGTCGGAATATAACACCTGATCCAAATATACCGTATAGGAATGTGACACCCGATCCAAATATACCGTGTCGGAACGTGACACCTGATCCAAATATACCGTGTCGGAACGTGACACCCGATCCAAATGTAATTAATTTATCATTCCTTATGATTATATTCCCCTTCATTAACAATATTTCATCAAGCCTTCTTTATTCAAGGCACCATTTTTGATAAGGCAAGTTCAAGATTATGGATTTCATGGCCTCGGGATTTTAGACCAATCACAATAACATATCAACCATCCAAACCACAACAATTAAATGCGTAGTAAACTTCACACATATTACTCCATGAATATCAATCACTATTAAGAGTCTATCTATGATGTAGAATAAAAACCATAACCTACATCAACCGAAGAACCGAATCCAAGCAAGCTAATTCATGAATGTCTTTCCTTTCTTCAAAGCCTCACGTTTCCAATCTATCAATTATATAATATTTATAAGTAAACTAGTTCGTAGACACCCATATTACTATACTTCTAGTCTAAATTCCAAAAATTTTAGAGCACGAATCTAGAATCATGTTCCTAATGTTAATGCCATTAATTTGTCAAGTCTCATATTCCTTAATTTCAAGCCTAGGATTAAGTCTCAATTCCTCCAAATAATGTAAATCTAATGGTGTTTATATAATACAATACACCTAATATTTGATTACCTATATTCATATATTAAAATGTAACCTGAACGAAATAGAAAGAAAAACAGAAGGAAAAATATATATTTATATATATATGAAAGTTACATACTGCCAGCCTCCACTCAAACATAAGCAAAGGAAAATAAACCTGCAAATCTTTCCACCTGGCCACTATAATTCAATTCCTTTCTATTATTATTCAAAGTGATAACATTTCGCTAGCTAGACATCAACATACAACGGTACCTGAAGTTGTTTTTCCCTTTTTGTGTCGCGTCGTTTCTTCCTTCCTCCTCTTTTCTTTTCTAATTAATTAGGGCAACTAATCATGAATTAATAAATAAACAAAAGCTAAATCCCATTAATATATTTTTATATGTATTGAACAAGTGGTATAGGACATTAAATAAATTACCACTTTAGCCCATTAATTAATTGGTTATTTAAATTTACCCCCAACTAAATAACTATGGTTGTCAATTAGTCCAAAATACCCATTAAAACTTTACGGAATGAGTCTTTTATGAAATAAAAAGCTTCAGTTCTCAAAACGATCTAATGGGTCGTTACAGTATCAGAGTTGATGTATTGATGATATTCATTCTTTATGTCTCCTATTTTCATCTTCATTCGAGGACGAATGATCCCAAGGGGGAGATATTGTAACAACCCCTAAAATGTTGTATGTCGGTATTTCAATTTTCGACGAAAATAATACAGCCTCTGTATTTTGGGCATAACTTTTCATAGGTTGGTCCTTATTAGGTGATTCAAATTTCTAGGTAATCACAACATCCTTACCTACAACTTTCATGAAGAACATAACTACAAATTCGGAGTATAAGTAGGTCAAATAAATTAATCTTTGCAAGATATAGTGCTGTGACGGAATTGAGTGTTGATAGAAGAAAATTCATATATCACTGTAGGTTACTCCAAATTGGTTGATTCTTGAATGATATGAAACTAGACTTCCATATTTACAATTCTTATGAAGACACCAAATCCTAATAAGGAACTTATCTTATTCAAACGCAGCTTCGAAAACGAGTATTCTGTTAAAAAGAACGCATCTTACCTACCATGGAAACATCTAGATGCATTTGACATGATGCATGACATAAATTGTCCTCCATTTAACATCATCCATGACATCAATATATTCCATTAAATTTTCAGATTTTTCTTTATAATTATTTTATTTATTGTTAGGTCCCTCTTTCCCACCTATAAATACCTACCTTATTTCCTCATTTTATTCATCAAGCTTTCTTAAGCATTTCTTCTCTCTATATATTTCTTCTCAAATATAGTTTTAGTTTTAGTAGTATAAAAATACTACTCCAGTGATTCTTATACTCCGGGTAGTACACAAAACGCTCCGGCGAGAAAAAAAGGCTAGGGATCCAAGAGTGTTCCAATTCGGAGTAAACTTTCGAATTTAAGGTATGTAAGGCTTTCATAGCATTGGATTGAGTTCGTCCATGCGCCCAATATTTACATTTATTATAATTGAGTTATTGTTGAGTTTTATCCAAATCTTGAATTCTAGATGAATTAAATGTTCTTCTATTGAGTTTGATATATTTATGCATTAATATTATTATTATTGTTATCTCTCATATTATTGGAATTATTGTTCATGGCTACTTTCCCATTAATCCTAATTGATTTGATGTTCATGAATATTTTTACATATGTTTTGAGTAAAGATGTTGGCTTTTTATTATTTTCATTGATAAAAAGAAAATTATATGAATTAATACTATATATGTATTTTATTGAGTTTTAAAAGAGCAAAAGAGTTGAGTTTGAATGAATTTGAGCAAATGATATTTTGAGCAAGATGTTTTGATGAGATGTAAATGATATTTTTTGGAAGTATAATGATTAATGAACATGAAATGAGATGAGTTTGATGATTTAAATTAAAGTCCAATGAGACTAGATGATGAGTTTAATATGAGCACATATTTTGGGAGTAGTATTGAGCACCGAGTTGGGTAAGAGTTTAATTGACTCAAACCCCAGAACTACGTAGCCAGCGTAGGATGGAGGCTATGCCTCTTAAGTCTCAAAAAGAGGACTTTGATGAGTGGATCCAAGATGGTGATGTCCTTTACCCTGGCAAGGTATTGGATGGATGTGGCAACGACATCGCTTAGTTGTATCATCGCTAGCTCATAAGTAATGGTTATCGGTTAGAGAAACTCCCAACTGAGTAAGCATTGCTTATTACTATTATTTTTATTATTATATTTTAAACTTGCATTACATATTCATGTTGAGATGATGTTGAGTTCTGAGCTGAGTTTTCTTGAGAGGAGTTTCTTGATATCTGTCCTTACCTTCCTGCCATTTTACATACTCGTACATTCCACATACTGACGTCATTCGACCTGCATCGTTTTATGATGCAGATACAAGTGTTAGAGATCCTCAACAGGTGCATCGTTGAAGATCATTTCTTTTTATCTAGTTGGTGAGTCCTTCTTGTATTTGAAGGAACTCCTTATCCTTTTATTATTGTTGAGTGTGATGTTTCTTTTAAGGTAGCCATGGACATGTCATTAGCACCATCTAAGAGTATTAGAGGCTTCATAGACAGAGTCTGATGATGTAATTGGAGTAGTTCTCCTTAGAAACTACTTCTGATAAAAATTATCTATTTTTCCTTTGATTATGACTAGCCCACATTAGTATTCTTAAGTCTTCCGCTGATGAATAAATAAGAAATGAGACCAAGTGGTTCTCTCGGAAGCCAGAAATGATTTCTGAGTGCCGGCCATGCCTAGGGTACCCTCTCGGGGCGTGACAAACTTGGTATCAAAGCCCAGAGTTCAAGAGTCCTAGGGTGTCTATGAAGTCGTGTCTAGTAGAGTCTTTTTTATGGGTGTGTCGTGCACTACACTTATAATCAGGAAGCTATAGGACATTAGGAATTATTTCACTTCTTTCATAATCTGAGTTCGTGCGATAGAGTTTAACTCTATAAAAGCTTTCTTTCTAATTTGTGCGTTTACACGTTTCAGACATGCCTCCTAAACATTCAGCTAGTCAGAGGAATGCTGCCAGTACTGAGGTTCCACAGTCAGTAATGCCTCCACGGAGAACTAGGGGCCGACCTGCAAGGTCTACTGAGGTACCCCAAGTACCTACTGTTCAGACCACTCCTACTTCTGAGGAAGATTTTCGAGGAGCGATTGCTATGCTCACCCAGTTGGTGGCTGCTTGAAATAGTAGCCAAAGTTCACCAACTCCTAGCTCTAGTTATCAAGAGCCATCTGCTGCCACGAGGATCAGAGATTTTCTGAGAATGAATCCACCGGTCTTCACAGGTTCTAATGTTGATGAAGACCCCCAAAATTTCATTGATAAGATGTGGAAGATACTAAAAGTGATGCATGCTACAGAGATCGAGGGGGTTGAGTTGGTGTCTTATCAACTCAAGGATATGGCAAATGTCTGGTATAATCAGTGGGAACAAAGTAGAGGTGAGGATGTAGAGCCTGCTCTTTGGGTAGAGTTTGAAAGAGCATTTCTTGATAACTTCTTTCCCCAAGAGCTACGTGAAGCAAAAATTGAGGAGTTTGTGAACCTCAAGCAAGAGAGTATGACTGTGAAAGAGTATAGTTTGAAGTTTATTCAATTATCCAAATATGCCCCAGAAATGATTTCTCATATGAGGTCTAAGATGAGGAAGTTTGTCTCTGGGCTAGGCAAATATGTAAAGAAAGAATGTAAGGCAATGCTAATGATTTCTGACATGGATTTTTCTATATTAATGGTGTATGCTCAGCAGGTTGAGGATGACAAGAAAAAGGACCGAGAAGAACACCTAAGCAAGAAGGCTAAGTCTGCTGGGCATGAGAATGAGCAGAAGCAAGGGAAGGGTAACAAGTCTTTCTTTGAGAAAAGGTCTTCCAATTATGCACCTTCCCCAACAAATGCTTTTACACCTAATACCAGGTATGATCAAAGATCGCTAAGTCACCAAAACTTCCGATCTCAGGGTTCTCAGTCCCAATTAAGTATGGCTCAAGGTTCTAGAGAGAAACCACCATGTGCTAGATGTGGGAGGCTCCATTTGGGAGAGTGTCGTGTGGGCACCAATGCTTGCTATGGATGTGGAAAGACAGGTCACTTCCAAAATGAGTGTCCTTCAAAGAGGCGGGGAGATGGAAGTAGTAGAGCTCAATTTTCTTCTGCAGCTCCACAGAATAGAGGTAATCATAGAGGTGAAGCTTCAAGTGCAGGTGGGGGAACCAACCGTCTGTATGCTATGGGTATTCGCCAAGACCAAGAAAATGCACCCGATGTTGTTACTGGTATGCTCCGAGTCCTTTCTTTTGATGTGTATGCATTACTTGATCCGGGTGCTACATTATCTTTTGTGACTCCTTACTTGGCTAGTAAATTTGAGATCCTTCCTGAGTGTCTTCTTGAGCCTTTCAGCGTGTCTACTCCTGTTGGTGAGTCTATCTTAGCTGAGAGGGTCTATAGAAATTATACTGTATCAATCTATCATAGGAATACCATGGCTGACTTAGTTGAGTTGGACATGGTTGATTTTGATGTGATTCTTGGCATGGACTGGCTTTATTCTTGTTATGCTACTGTTGATTGTAGGACCCGAATTATCAAGTTTCAATTTCCAAATGAGCCTATCTTAGAGTAGAAGGGGAATTCTGTAGTGCCTAGGGATAAATTTATTTCCTACCTTAAGGCCAGAAAATTAATCTCTAAGGGATGTATATATCATATAGTCCGAGTCAAAAATATTAATGATCAGACTCCATCTCTTGAGTCAGTTCCCATTGTGAATGAGTTTCCTAAAGTCTTTCTTGAAGATCTACCCGGAATCCCTCCTGATAGAGAGATAGACTTTGGTATTGATGTCCTTCCTGATACACAACCTATCTCCATTCCTCCTTATAGGATAACTCCTGCTGAGTTGAAAGAGTTGAAAGAACAACTGAAAGACCTCCTAGATAAGGGGTTCATTAGGCCAAGTGTCTCACCCTGGGGTGCTCCTGTCCTATTCGTGCGAAAGAAAGATGGGTCCCTTAAAATGTGCATTGATTACCGACAACTAAACAAGGTCACCATTAAAAACAAGTACCCTCTCCCCAGAATAGATGATTTATTTGACCAACTTTAGGGTGCCACATGCTTATCTAAGATAGACCTCAGATCAGGCTATCACCAGTTGAAAGTGAGAGAATGTGACATCCTGAAGATGGCTTTTCGAACCCGCTATGGTCATTTTTAGTTTCTTGTTATGTCCTTTGGATTGACAAATGCTCCTACAGCTTTTATGGACCTCATGAACCGAGTATTGAAGCCATACCTAGATACGTTTGTAATTGTCTTCATCGATGATATTTTGGTCTACTCTAGAAGTAAGAGTGAGCATGCTAATCACCTTAGGATTGTCCTTCAAACTCTTAAGGAGGAGGAGTTGTATGCTAAGTTTTCAAAGTGTGAGTTTTGGCTTGAGTCTGTAGCATTCCTAGGTCATATTATATCTGGGGATGGAATCCAAGTTGATACTCAAAAGATTGAGGCAGTTAAGAACTGGCCCCGACCTACCTCTCCAACCGACATAAGGAGTTTCTTAGGTTTGGCTGGTTACTACAGGAGGTTTGTTGAGGGATTTTCATCCCTATCCTCACCATTGACTAAGCTGACTCAGAAGAAGGCTAAGTTTCAATGATCTGATGCTTGTGAGAAAAGTTTTCAAGAGTTGAAAGCTAGATTGACTACTGCTCCAGTACTATCCCTACCTGATGGAACATATGGTTTTGTAATCTATTATGATGCTTCAAGAGTTGGGTTGGGATGTGTATTGATACAGAAAGGTAAGGTCATTACCTATGCCTCCAGGCAGCTTAAGACTTATGAGAGGAACTACCCCACTCATGACCTTGAGTTGGCAGATGTGGTATTTGCTCTTAAGATTTGGCGTCACTATCTTTATGGTGTACATGTGGATGTGTTCACAGATCATAAGAGCTTACAGTATGTATTCATCCAGAAGGAGGTGAATTTGAGGCAAAGGAGATGGCTAGAGTTGCTCAAGGATTATGACATGAGCATTCTCTACCACCCAGGTAAAGCAAATGTAGTTGCTGATGCTCTTAGCAGGTTATCTATGGGGAGTACAACTCATGTGGAAGAGGAAAAGAAGGAGTTGGCAAAGGAAGTGCATAGACTTGCGCATTTGGGAGTTCAACTTATTGACTCTAGTGAGGGTGGTACAATAGTACGAAATGGAGCTAAATCATCTCTAGTTGCAGAGGTGAAAGAAAAGCAAGATCAGGATCCCATTCTTCTTCAACTGAAGGATGAGGTTCACAAGCAGAAGGTAATGGCTTTTACCAAAGTGGGAGATGGAGTGTTGAGATATCAAGAAAGATTATGTGTTCCAAGTGTTAATGGTATTAGGGAGAGAATCATGAAAGAAGCCCATAATTCTAAGTATTCCATCCATCCAGGTTTAACAAAGATGTATCATGACTTGAGAGAAGTATACTGGTAGAGTGGAATGAAGAGAGATATAGTGTCCAAGTGCCCTAATTGCCAACAAGTTAAAGTTGAGCACCAAAGGCCTTGTGGAGTGGCTCAAAATATAGAGATCCCGGAATGGAAGTGGTAAATGATCAATATGGACTTCATTACCGGTTTACCACGAACCCGCAAATAACATGACTCTATTTGGGTGATTGTGGATAGGATGACTAAATCGGCCCATTTCTTGCCGGTTAAGACTACGAACACTGCAGAGGATTATGCCAAATTATATCTTAGAGAGATTGTTAGACTGCATGGAGTTCCTTTGTCTATCATCTCTGATAGGGGAGCTCAATTTGCTGCTCAGTTTTGGAAGTCATTTCAGAAGGGCTTGGGTTCAAGAGTGAACCTTAGTACTGCTTTTCATCCGCAAACAGATGGCCAGGCAGAGCGTACGATACAGACTTTGGAGGATATGTTAAGAGCCTGTGTCATTGACTTCAAAGGTAATTGGGATGATCATTTAACTCTTATTGAGTTTGCATACAATAATAGTTTCCATTCGAGTATTCAAATGGCTCCTTATGAAGCTCTGTATGGGAGGAGATGTAGATCACCAATTGGTTGTCTTGAAGTTGGTGAAGCTGAGTTGATTGGACCATACTTGGTTCACCAAGCTATGGAGAAGGTGAAAACCATACAAGAGAGGTTGAGGACTGCTCAAAGTCGCCAAAAATCCTACACTGATGTTAGAAGAAGAGATTTGGAGTTCGAAGTGTACGATTGGGTATACTTGAAAGTTTCACCCATGAAGGGTGTGATGAGATTTGGAAAGAAAGGGAAGCTTAGTCCCCACTACATTGGTCCTTATCAGATTATGAGGAGGGTAGGTAACGTAGCCTATGAATTAGAGTTGCCCCCAGAATTAGCTTCTATTCATCCCATGTTTCACATATCTATGCTTAAGAAGTGTTTGGGAGATCCTTCACTTGTTGTCCCAACTGAGAGCATTGGGGTGAAAGAGAGTTTAAGTTATGAAGAGATTCCAGTTCAAATTCTTGATCGTCAGGTTCGCAAATTAAGAACTAAGGAAGTGGCATCTGTCAAAGTCCTATGGCGAAATCAATTTGTTGAAGAGGCTACATGGGAAACTAAAGAAGATATGAAGGCTAACTATCCTCATCTATTTATGCCATCTGATGACGATATTCAAGGTAATATTCCTTACTTCTACCTTTGAGTCGATGTTTATTCTTGAGTTTGAGTCATTGACCATTTGAGTATCGGAGTTGATGTATTGATGATATTCATTCTTTATGTCTCCTATTTTCATCTTCATTCGAGGACGAATGATCCCAAGGGGGAGATATTGTAACAACCCCTAAAATGTTGTATGTCGGTATTTCAATTCTCGACGAAAATAATACAGCCTCTGTATTTTGGGGATAACCTTTCATAGGTTGGTCCAAATTAGGTGATTCAAATTTCTGGGTAATCAAAACATCCTTACCTACAACTTTCATGAAGAACATAACTACAAATTCGGAGTATAAGTAGGTCAAATAAATTAATCTTTGCAAGATATAGTGCTGTGACGGAATTGAGTGTTGATAGAAGAAAATTCATATCTCACTGTAGGTTGCTCCAAATTGGTTGATTCTTGAACGATATGAAACTACACTTCCATATCTACAATTCTTATGAAGACACCAAATCCTAATAAGGAATTTATCTTATTTAAACGCAGCTTCGAAAACGAGTATTATGTTAAAAAGAACTCATCTTACCTACCATGGAAACATCTAGATGCATTTGACATCAGGCATGACATAAATTGTCCTCCATTTAACATCATC
Organism: Solanum dulcamara; assembly: GCF_947179165.1. Classification (NCBI taxonomy): domain Eukaryota; kingdom Viridiplantae; phylum Streptophyta; class Magnoliopsida; order Solanales; family Solanaceae; genus Solanum; species Solanum dulcamara. The sequence continues at coordinate 55,957,924 of NC_077248.1, read as the reverse complement.
CATGACATCAATATATTCCATTAAATTTTCAGATTTTTCTTTATAATTATTTTATTTATTGTTAGGTCCCTCTTTCCCACCTATAAATACCCACCTTATTTCCTCATTTTATTCATCAAGCTTTCTTAAGCATTTCTTCTCTCTATATACTTCTTCTCAAATATAGTTTTAGTTTTAGTAGTATAAAAATACTACTCCAGTGATTCTTATACTTCGGATAGTACACAAAACGCTCCGGCGAGAAGAAAAGGCTAGGGATCCAAGAGTGTTCCAATTCGGAGTAAACTTTCGGATTTAAGGTATGTAAGGCTTTCATAGCATTGGATTGAGTTCGTCCATGCGCCCAATATTTAAATTTATTATAATTGAGTTATTGTTGAGTTTTATCCAAATCTTGAAATCTAGATGAATTAATTCTTCTTTTATTGAGTTTGATATATTTATGCATTAATAGTATTATTATTGTTATTTCTCATATTATTGGAATTATTGTTCATGGCTACTTTCCCATTAATCCTAATTGATATGATGTTCATCAATATTTTTACATATGTTTTGAGTAAAGATGTTGGCTTTTTATTATTTTCATTGATAAAAAGAAAGTTATATGAATTAATACTATATATGTATTTTATTGAGTTTTAAAAGAGCAAAAGAGTTGAGTTTGAATGAATTTGAGCAAATGATATTTTG